>NC_072778.1:11469080-11823004 GCF_022539595.1 Amphiprion ocellaris | reverse complement strand
GAAAAACATATATACTTAAACATATATATAGTGCCTATAAAAAGTGTTCACCCTCCCCAGGAAGTTGTCCCCTAAATTGCTTTTCAACATTTAATCATTGTCAGTTCAGTTCGGCTTTTCTGAGAAGGATTTACAGAAAGACTCATGTCAAAGTGAAAAAAAGATTTCTATGAAGTAATGTCAATTCATGAAAAACATAAAAGGTAAAATCAGTGATCAAATATTCACCCCATGGAAAGTGGCTCGTCTAATTCGATACAATTGCAGCCAGTTGGTGATGGCAGTCACACAGTTAGTTAAATGGAGATCGTCTGAGTGCAGTGAATGGGTCTCAAATGATTGGAGTATAAACACACCTGTAACTGGAATGTCCAGTCAATAGTGAATCAGTGTCTCTACACAATGAATACAAAAGAATACACCAATTCTGTGAAAAGGTTATTGAAAATCATTAGTCAGGGGATGGATACAAGCAAATTTCCAAATCACTGAATATCCCCAAGAGTATAGTTAAATCCATCAATAAGAACTTGAAAGACAATGGCACAGGCATAAATCGGCGGAGAAGGCCATCCTCAAAAACTGATCGTGCAAGAATAAGATCAATAAAGGAGGCCACCAAGACACCAATTGTTTCTCTGAAGGACTTCAGCAGCTGAGATCAGAGAGACTGTGCATACACCAACTCATAGAGCATACAACAACTGTGACCTGTTCTTCGACAGTCAAAGCTTTATGGGAGAGTTGCACAGAGAAAGCAACTGTTGAAAAAACCTCATAATAAGCCTCAACTAGGTTTGCCAGAAGGCATGTAAGAGATTCTGATGTCAACTGGAAGAAAGCTCTTGAGACCAAAATTTTGCTTTTTGGTCATCAGACTAGATATTATGTTTGGTGGACACTAACAACTACACATCCTCACAAACACACCATCCCTACTGTGAAGCATGGTGGTGGCAGCATCATGATGTGCGGATGCTTCTTGGCAGCAGGACCTGGAAGGCTTGTAAAGATAAAGGATAAAATTAATGCAGCAAATCACAGGGAAGGACAACCTGATGCAGTCTGAAAGAGAACTGTAGCTTGTGAGAAGATCTGTTTTCCAGCAAAACAATGACCAAAGCATACAGCCAAAGCCACACAGAAATGGTTTGAAGACAAGGTCAGCGTTCTGTAGTGGCCGAGTCAGTGTTCAGATGTCAATCTAATTAAAAATGTATGGTCTTTTTAAACATAATGTGGGACATCCAACATTAGTTAACATAAATTGTCAATGGCAAAAAGTACAAAAACATTGTAGGACATTCTAAAATTACAGTGTGTGTCTGACACATGCCCTATGTTTTCCTCATATGAGCTGTTGCATTGATTATTTTAGTGTGCGTTTACAATGCATCTTGGAGATGTCAGAAAATTTTGTTGATGCGTTTTTGTTTTGTTTACAGATGTTAAAGAAAACCTTACCATACTGTTTTTCACGGCCTCCTTTACATTATTTCATCGTATGGCACGTTTTTACATGTTGAAAAATCAAATTTTTTTTCGACAGTATATGTCGAAAAATGTCATTTTTCAACATGTTGTAAAAAACATGCCATATGATGAAATAATGTAAAGCAAGCCGTGAAAAACACTCCAGAAAGGTTTTCTTTGGAAAAAAAAAAATCATCATGAACTTTGGCCCAAAAAAACGCCATAGTATACTATGTCGAAAAAAAAATACGATTTTCAACATGTTGTAAAGACGTGCCATATTATGAAATAATGTTAAGTAGGACGAGAAAAACACTCCAGAAAGGTTTTCTTTGAAAGAAAAATCATCAGGAATTTTGGCCCAAAAAAACACCATAGTATACTATGTCGGAAAAAAAATGTGATTTTTCAACATGTTGTAAAAACGTGCCATATGATGAAATAATGTAAAGTGGGCCGTGAAAAACACTATGGTAAGGTTTTCTTTAACATCTGTAAACAAAACAAAAACGTATCAACAAAGTTTTCTGTTAGAGTTTGTGTTCTTCTAAGTTTAACGCCAAGATTTTAAATACTGTCATTTACTGCAAATGAATATCTACTCCAAATCTCTCACTAATAATCATCATCAGCCTTAAAAACACACAGAACACCCCTCTATACTCGACCACACTTAGTACAGTCCGGTTCCCCCTTCTATAAATCTGCTTGGAATCTTCCACTTCCTGTTTGTCAAAGTGACCTTCTACCTGGACAGGTTTTGTTGGAGCTCATGCAACAAACATTTTGGGTAAGTGCACTTTAATATGGATGGATGACACTGAATTAGAGTCTGTTTTAATGAGACCGAGTTAAGATGTGTAGCTCTGTCATTAAATAGTAAATTATTTCCCAGAATTCACAGAGGAAAGTCTGAAATGTTTGCTAGGTTAGCGTCCCACATGTTCTTTGGCTCAGCTAAAGCTAACTCTCTCCAACTTCTGGATCTCTTGAGTTGCTTGTTGTTAAAATATCTTGCTAGAGGTGCTGAAGCTCAGAAAGTCTGAGATGTTTGTTCAAAATAAGCTCATTCTCAAGTCTTATCTGAACTGTCCTCTTTTGTTTTAACTTTCCCTAAACTTAAGAGTTAATGACAGAGCAGCACATCCAGACTCAGTCTCATTTATGTAGAGATTAAACTTCAGTGTCATTCATTGATGTTAAAGTGCACTTTTTCAAATGTTTGTTGCACATGCTCCCGACCAAACCAGTCCAGGTGGCAGACGATGTGAAGAGAAAGCTCCAGAGAATGAATATCACACATTTACGTTGGAAATAAATGTCCTTTAATGAGACATTGTCAAAAGTTGGATTTCCCTTTAATGATGTTCAAATCTTTGTTGAGTGTTTTGTTGATGTTGGTTTCTAAATGTTTTCTGACATTCGGCCCCAAAGATTAAAACCTTTTATGGCTCACAAGCTGCAACAATTCACACATTATCAACTATCTTTCTGACTAAACTAAGATAAAAATTGAAAAACTGCCTGATTCCTGCATCATGAATGTAAATCTTTTTGGTTTTTATGACAGTAAACTGAATATATCTGGGTTTGACATTTTATAATCCAAAACAAGAAATGAATTAGTGGAGAAAACAATCAACAGATTAATGCACAAAGAAAATGTGTTTTCCAACATATATGGCTGAATTACTCCGACGTTATAAGATAAATACAATTTGAATTCAATTTTATTTATATAATGCCAATTACAGTTCAAATTGTCTCAAGATGCTTTATTTTTATATTTTTTTGTCATATTTAAAATATGACAAAGTAAGAAATTTAAACCTCTTGACTAATCCAATTTATTATTTGTTTTTTAAGAGACTAATCGACAATTAAAACAACTTTCTCCACTAAAACTAATAAACATGAGGTCAAATAGAAGGAAGAGTTTTAAATACTGCAGTCCTACGACGACAAGAATAAAGTTTGTCAACAAAAACTAAATCTGCTGGTGGATTCCATTAAAGCCCTAATAAAATGATAAATGATAATAAAGTGTGATGGTAAAGGTTTGTGGTGCTAAAAATCTCCATGTAAAGATATCAAGTTGAACATCTGGATGGAGGTTGATAAAAGTTGACCTCCCTTCATTTCTCTGGAGCGACTCCATGGATTTTATGGATGGTGGTTAAAGACCTGCTCTTCTAGTGGTCTTCCTTCTAGTCACTGTAAAAAGTCACTCCATCCTGGCCGACTTCAACACCTCTTCATGACAACTTGTTCTGCCTCCGACCTGGTGGAAACTCCAGAAACTCGGGAAAACCTGTGGAGACTCGAAGAACTCGTGGAGACTCGAAGAACTCGTCGGGCGGGGGAAGGTGTGGTGGGTGGTGGGGAGAGGTGGGGGAGTAGAGGGGGGAGGCCGCCACCCACCTCCCCGCCTACTCCCCGCCCTGACTCCACCCAGACTCCGCCTTGGTTCCGCCCATGTGGTGACTTCAGAAACTACGATGCCAAAGGGACGACGAAATCATTTCTTTTCATCTGATCTGTAGCTCAGTGAGTTAAGGAATTGCCTATGGAGCTGCAGGTCGCCGGTTCAAGACCAGACACTTCTTAAATTTTCTCAAAATCCTGACAAAGACAAACAAAGAAAAGTGCCGGTGGTGGGTCTTGAACCTGCGACCCTCCGCTTGGTAGTCCTCTTCTTATCCTCCTGAGCTACTCGCTCAGATACTAAATCTCCTCGTTTTTGCGCATTTATCATCTATTTTTTGTCATTTTCGAGTTTTTTTTTTAACTCGAGTCTCGACTCGACCGTTTTTCTCAGGAGGCTGGACTTCAGCCTTTGTGCTGGAGGGTTGAACCCTCAGTTCCAAGACTATCCAAGCCTCCACACCTCCCGAGTCCTCAGGACCTGAGCTTTCACACAGTCTGAGGGCTGAAATTTTCTAAGTCCCACAGTAGTTCTCTGTTAGATTGAACTTCCAGACAGTCCAAGGACTGATATCTTCTAAGTTCCTGAGTAGTTCTCTGTTAGTTTTAACCTTCAGACAGTCTGAGGGCTGAAGTTTTAAAAGTTTCTCAGTACTTCTCTGTTAGTTTGAACCTTTCGACAGTCTGAGGACTGAAAACCTAAAAGTTCTTGAGCGGTTCTCTGTTAGTTTGAACCTTCAGACAGTCTGAGGACTGAAATTTTAAAAGTTTCTCAGTATTTCTCTGTTAGTTTGAACTTTCTGGTTAACAGAAGCCTTAAAACTTGTGACCATGAGTCTTGATTTCACATTTAGACCATCCATCTGAGTTCTTCTCAGACCTTCACCTGTGGGTTTTTTAGAAATCCTCAACAAACTTTGATTCTCTTCACTGAACAGTAAAGTTTGTGGAGATCAGAAGGTAACATTAGTTTGATAAATGCCTTAAACTGCTAGTAGACTTTATCTGGAAAGCAGTTTTCCGAAATTAGTTCTTAGTAAATCTATCCACAATCAAACCAAGAACATAGAAAGAGGAAATGTTTGAAGAAACAACTTGATGTTTTCGTTTCAGACTAGAAAAGGCTTGAAGACCTTTATCGGTTTTTGCTCTCTTTGATCGTTTTATTGTCTCTTCTGTTTAATTTGATCTTCTAAAGTTTAACTGGTGTCTTTTCAAATGTTTTGTCTTTAGTTTGATTCTTCTTGAACATTTAGTTTTGCTCTTTTCTCACCTTTTATTCTTTTCTAATGTCTGATTTGATTTCGAAATGTTTTGTCTTTTTAATGTTTAATTGTTTTTTCAAATGTTTTATCGGCTTGTTTGAAAAAAAAAATTCTTTCCCAATATTTAATTTTTTGACTAAATATAACTAAACTGTAATTTTTAATAATGTTATTTTAAAAATTTTGTTTAATTTCATAATGACATGTTTTGTATCTTGTCTAATTATCTAATTCAATATTTTGTCAGTTTAATATCATTTAATTGTATTTAATGTTTAATTTTATTAAACTGACAAAATATTGAATTAGATAATTAGACAAGATACAAAACAGTCACTATGAAATTCAACAAAATTTTTAAAATAACATTATTAAAAATTACAGAGAAAATATTTTAGATAATTAAACAGTTAAAAAATACAATTACAAAAGAATAATATTAAACATTTAAAAACATACAAAACATTGAATTAGATTATTAAACCTTTAAAAAGACAAAACATTTAATTAAAAAATTCAATGTTTAATTAGAAAATTAAATCTTAAAGACAATTAAACAACATTTTTAAAATAACATTATTAAAAATTACAGAGAAAATATTTTAGATAATTAAACAGTTAAAAAACATTTAATTTTTAAAAAAGTTTTATTGTAATAAAAAATTTCTTTGATTTAATTGCTTTTTGTTATGTAGTTTATTTCTTTAACCTTCTTTTTCTGCCAAGATTTTAACCCCAACCTTAAAAATGAAATAAACCCTTAAATCACAATGAAAATACTTCTATTGTCACAATCATGAGTTAGTCAATTATTCAGTTTATCAATTCAACTTTATTTGTTTAGCACCTTTCACACAGATGACAAAACTAAACAAGCAAAGAGAAGAAACAATGCTAAAACTAGGATTAAAACTCAAAACCATTTAAAAAAATAAAAGTTTACATGGTAATAAAATATGTTGTGTCCAGGGGATGGAGGGAGTTTATTGAAGTCTTCTTGGGCTCACATGGGAAATAATTTAAAATATAAACTTGATCTTCAGTTTAAGGAAACCGCAGAGCAACAGAAGAACCAACGATATCTCCTGTTTTCTCCTTTAATGAGTCGACTCTTCTTGTGCTTTCAGACCAAAGAACTACAGACGCTTCACAACCTGCTCAGACTCTTGGTACAGGACCTCACCACACGGGTCAAGAAGGTTTCCGTCTCATTTCTACTCTGAAGCTCACCTTCTCCTGCTCAAACTGCTGACAAATGTTTCTGCTGCTCTAAAGTCTGCTCTCCAGAACTTCCTAAAAACTCTTAAAGTCTCTTCTGCTGCAGGTTGCTTTGTAGAACTGTTACAGAAAACCTCGCTAAAACACATGGAGGGGCCTCAAGATAGTCGTCCAAATGAAACCTAACAAAAACCAAACTAGCACAACCCAAACGCTAAAGTCTCCTGCAGCCTACCAGAGAACCTCTGAGAACAGAGAATCAGGACAGGAACTCTTACCTTCTGGACAACCAACGCTGGTTCACAAACAACAATACAGAATGTGTCTGACCAAAAACCTCTAAAGACTCACTACAGCCAAGATAAAGACACAACTCAGCTGCACCAAATCCACTAATCACTGCAGCATCATGTGGTAACTGTGGCTAAAGAACCACATTTACCAAGACAACTATCTGGTACAAAGCCCTAAAACACACCAAGAAACACATTAAAGATGAATTTACTGCTGGAAGCTGCAAGCCAATGCCCAAAGAACTAACTAAAGCAATGGAGCCAAACCCGGTTCAGTGGTGAAGCGAAGCAGAGGAAATGTTTGTCTGCAGCCATATAAAGCAGGAAGACACTGAGCTGCTCAGGTGTTCCTGATAACACCAAGCAGCCACCTGGACAGCCAATAGGAACACAGCTTACTGGAAGTCCAGAGGGCTGGGTTAGTGAAGGAAATTTAGTTTAAAGTTGAAGCAGAAAGTTGACAAAGAAAGTTGAAAACCACCTTCTGAACATGTCAAACTGGTTTCATAGTAGAACCATCATTGTAAAAACGTCATAGTATGGTGTGTTGCTCAAAAAACATTACGACCCGGCTGTCTAGGGTCGCCGAGGAGCAACACAAAAACAGGACAAACGCTGGTTTCCAGGGGGTTAGGCGGCTATTTATTTGAAAGAGTAAGTTTACAACAACACAACATGTGAGCAGAAAAATCACAAAGTCTGTCTTTAGTTCAGCTGAAAATATTAATTTTTGTCTTTTTTTATTGACCAAACTTTTCAGGAAGTAGATGAAGAATTGAAGCTCTCATGTAGAAGTCCAACTTATTTTGGATCCTTGTGGAGAGTTTAATCTTAGAGTTTGTAAAGCTGTTGAGTTTCTAGAGTCACATGGATTGTTTTGACATTTAATAACCGAGTCCTGAAATAAAATTACAGTTGTGGATTTCTGTCATTTAGTCTGGACTAAACAAATAATAGCAGCATAAATCTCAAACGTCATTATGAGGAGTCTAGATGGATGTTTCTCACTTGATAATGATCAAAACATGAAATTTAGGTTGGTTTAAAGGAATATTCCACCTTAAATCTTTGAATATTGACCTAAAAGGTTGGTTTCAGGAAGTATTCCACCTACAAGGTCCTCACACATCCACCTTAAAGGAACATTCCACCAAAAATCCTTGGACATGCACCTAAAATGTTGGTTTAACCAAGTATTGCATCCAAAATCCTCAAAGAGACCAGAGGGGCTTGTTAAAAGGAATATTCCACCTAAAATGTGTGTGTTTCTCTATTTAAGGCCTCAGGTTTGAATGTACAGCAGAGGATTAGAAAGGAGTGATTTTAATATTTAAATCAGTCCAGTAAATGTTTGGAGTAAAAATGATTTTGGATGCAATACTTGGTTAAACCAACATTTTAGGTGCATGTCCAAGGATTTTTGGTGGAATGTTCCTTTAAGGTGGATGTGTGAGGACCTTGTAGGTGGAATACTTCCTGAAACCAACCTTTTAGGTCAATATTCAAAGATTTAAGGTGGAATATTCCTTTAAACCAACCTAAATTTCATGTTTTGATCATTATCAAGTGAGAAACATCCATCCAGACTCCTCATAATGACGTTTGAGATTTATGCTGCTATTATTTGTTTAGTCCAGACTAAATGACAGAAATCCACAACTGTAATTTTATTTCAGGACTCGGTTATTAAATGTCAAAACAATCCATGTGATTCTAAAAACTCAACAGCTTTACAAACTCTAAGATTAAACTCTCCACAAGGATCCAAAATAAGTTGGACTTCTACATGAGAGCTTTAATTATTCTTCATCTACTTCCTGAAAAGTTTGGTCAATAAAAAAAGACAAAAATTAATATTTTCAGCTGAACTAAAGACAGACTTTGTGATTTTTCTGCTCACATGTTGTGTTGTTGTAAACTTACTCTTTCAAATAAATAGCCGCCTAACCCCCTGGAAACCAGCGTTTGTCCTGTTTTTGTGTTGCTCCTCGGCGACCCTAGACAGCCGGGTCGTAATGTTTTTTGAGCAACACACCATACTATGACGTTTTTACAATGATGGTTCTACTATGAAACCAGTTTGACATGTTCAGAAGGTGGTTTTCAACTTTCTTTGTCAACTTTCTGCTTCAACTTTAAACTAAATTTCCTTCACTAACCCAGCCCTCTGGACTTCCAGTAAGCTGTGTTCCTATTGGCTGTCCAGGTGGCTGCTTGGTGTTATCAGGAACACCTGAGCAGCTCAGTGTCTTCCTGCTTTATATGGCTGCAGACAAACATTTCCTCTGCTTCGCTTCACCACTGAACCGGGTTTGGCTCCATTGCTTTAGTTAGTTCTTTGGGCATTGGCTTGCAGCTTCCAGCAGTAAATTCATCTTTAATGTGTTTCTTGGTGTGTTTTAGGGCTTTGTACCAGATAGTTGTCTTGGTAAATGTGGTTCTTTAGCCACAGTTACCACATGATGCTGCAGTGATTAGTGGATTTGGTGCAGCTGAGTTGTGTCTTTATCTTGGCTGTAGTGAGTCTTTAGAGGTTTTTGGTCAGACACATTCTGTATTGTTGTTTGTGAACCAGCGTTGGTTGTCCAGAAGGTAAGAGTTCCTGTCCTGATTCTCTGTTCTCAGAGGTTCTCTGGTAGGCTGCAGGAGACTTTAGCGTTTGGGTTGTGCTAGTTTGGTTTTTGTTAGGTTTCATTTGGACGACTATCTTGAGGCCCCTCCATGTGTTTTAGCGAGGTTTTCTGTAACAGTTCTACAAAGCAACCTGCAGCAGAAGAGACTTTAAGAGTTTTTAGGAAGTTCTGGAGAGCAGACTTTAGAGCAGCAGAAACATTTGTCAGCAGTTTGAGCAGGAGAAGGTGAGCTTCAGAGTAGAAATGAGACGGAAACCTTCTTGACCCGTGTGGTGAGGTCCTGTACCAAGAGTCTGAGCAGGTTGTGAAGCGTCTGTAGTTCTTTGGTCTGAAAGCACAAGAAGAGTCGACTCATTAAAGGAGAAAACAGGAGATATCGTTGGTTCTTCTGTTGCTCTGCGGTTTCCTTAAACTGAATATCAAGTTTATATTTTAAATTATTTCCCATGTGAGCCCAAGAAGACTTCAATAAACTCCCTCCATCCCCTGGACACAACATATTTTATTACCATGTAAACTTTTATTTTTTTAAATGGTTTTGAGTTTTAATCCTAGTTTTAGCATTGTTTCTTCTCTTTGCTTGTTTAGTTTTGTCATCTGTGTGAAAGGTGCTAAACAAATAAAGTTGAATTGATAAACTGAATAATTGACTAACTCATGATTGTGACAATAGAAGTATTTTCATTGTGATTTAAGGGTTTATTTCATTTTTAAGGTTGGGGTTAAAATCTTGGCAGAAAAAGAAGGTTAAAGAAATAAACTACATAACAAAAAGCAATTAAATCAAAGAAATTTTTTTATTACAATAAAACTTTTTTAAAAATTAAATGTTTTTTAACTGTTTAATTATCTAAAATATTTTCTCTGTAATTTTTAATAATGTTATTTTAAAAATGTTGTTTAATTGTCTTTAAGATTTAATTTTCTAATTAAACATTGAATTTTTTTAATTAAATGTTTTGTCTTTTTAAAGGTTTAATAATCTAATTCAATGTTTTGTATGTTTTTAAATGTTTAATATTATTCTTTTGTAATTGTATTTTTTAACTGTTTAATTATCTAAAATATTTTCTCTGTAATTTTTAATAATGTTATTTTAAAAATTTTGTTTAATTTCATAGTGACATGTTTTGTATCTTGTCTAATTATCTAATTCAATATTTTGTCAGTTTAATAAAATTAAACATTAAATACAATTAAATGATATTAAACTGACAAAATATTGAATTAGATAATTAGACAAGATACAAAACATGTCATTATGAAATTAAACAAAATTTTTAAAATAACATTATTAAAAATTACAGTTTAGTTATATTTAGTCAAAAAATTAAATATTGGGAAAGAATTTTTTTTTTCAAACAAGCCGATAAAACATTTGAAAAAACAATTAAACATTAAAAAGACAAAACATTTCGAAATCAAATCAGACATTAGAAAAGAATAAAAGGTGAGAAAAGAGCAAAACTAAATGTTCAAGAAGAATCAAACTAAAGACAAAACATTTGAAAAGACACCAGTTAAACTTTAGAAGATCAAATTAAACAGAAGAGACAATAAAACGATCAAAGAGAGCAAAAACCGATAAAGGTCTTCAAGCCTTTTCTAGTCTGAAACGAAAACATCAAGTTGTTTCTTCAAACATTTCCTCTTTCTATGTTCTTGGTTTGATTGTGGATAGATTTACTAAGAACTAATTTCGGAAAACTGCTTTCCAGATAAAGTCTACTAGCAGTTTAAGGCATTTATCAAACTAATGTTACCTTCTGATCTCCACAAACTTTACTGTTCAGTGAAGAGAATCAAAGTTTGTTGAGGATTTCTAAAAAACCCACAGGTGAAGGTCTGAGAAGAACTCAGATGGATGGTCTAAATGTGAAATCAAGACTCATGGTCACAAGTTTTAAGGCTTCTGTTAACCAGAAAGTTCAAACTAACAGAGAAATACTGAGAAACTTTTAAAACTTCAGTCCTCAGACTGTCTGAAGGTTCAAACTAACAGAGAACCGCTCAAGAACTTTTAGGTTTTCAGTCCTCAGACTGTCGAAAGGTTCAAACTAACAGAGAAGTACTGAGAAACTTTTAAAACTTCAGCCCTCAGACTGTCTGAAGGTTAAAACTAACAGAGAACTACTCAGGAACTTAGAAGATATCAGTCCTTGGACTGTCTGGAAGTTCAATCTAACAGAGAACTACTGTGGGACTTAGAAAATTTCAGCCCTCAGACTGTGTGAAAGCTCAGGTCCTGAGGACTCGGGAGGTGTGGAGGCTTGGATAGTCTTGGAACTGAGGGTTCAACCCTCCAGCACAAAGGCTGAAGTCCAGCCTCCTGAGAAAAACGGTCGAGTCGAGACTCGAGTTAAAAAAAAAAAAACTCGAAAATGACAAAAAATAGATGATAAATGCGCAAAAACGAGGAGATTTAGTATCTGAGCGAGTAGCTCAGGAGGATAAGAAGAGGACTACCAAGCGGAGGGTCGCAGGTTCAAGACCCACCACCGGCACTTTTCTTTGTTTGTCTTTGTCAGGATTTTGAGAAAATTTAAGAAGTGTCTGGTCTTGAACCGGCGACCTGCAGCTCCATAGGCAAATCCTTAACTCACTGAGCTACAGATCAGATGAAAAGAAATGATTTCGTCGTCCCTTTGGCATCGTAGTTTCTGAAGTCACCACATGGGCGGAACCAAGGCGGAGTCTGGGTGGAGTCAGGGCGGGGAGTAGGCGGGGAGGTGGGTGGCGGCCTCCCCCCTCTACTCCCCCACCTCTCCCCACCACCCACCACACCTTCCCCCGCCCGACGAGTTCTTCGAGTCTCCACGAGTTCTTCGAGTCTCCACAGGTTTTCCCGAGTTTCTGGAGTTTCCACCAGGTCGGAGGCAGAACAAGTTGTCATGAAGAGGTGTTGAAGTCGGCCAGGATGGAGTGACTTTTTACAGTGACTAGACGGAAGACCACTAGAAGAGCAGGTCTTTAACCAACATCCATAAAATCCATGGAGTCGACTCCAGAGAAATGAAGGGAGGTCAACTTTTATCAACCTCCATCCAGATGTTCAACTTGATATCTTGGAGGTTTTTAGCACCACAAACCTTTACTATCACACTTTATTATCATTTCTTAGGACTTTAATGGAATCCACCAGCAGATTTAGTTTTTGTTGACAAACTTTATTCTTGTCATCGTGGGACTGCAGTATTTAAAACTGTTCCTTCTATTTGACCTCATGTTTATTAGTTTTAGTGGAGAAAGTTATTTTAATTGTCGATTAGTCTCTTAAAAAACAAATAATAAATTGGATTAGTCAAGAGGTTTAAATTTCTTACTTTGTCATATTTTAAATATGACAAAAAATATAAAAATAAAGCATCTTGAGACAATTTGAACTGTAATTGGCATTATATAAATAAAATTGAATTCAAATTGTATGTATCTTATAACGTCGGAGTAATTCAGCCATATATGTTGGAAAACACATTTTCTTTGTGCATTAATCTGTTGATTGTTTTCTCCACTAATTCATTTCTTGTTTTGGATTATAAAATGTCAAACCCAGATATATTCAGTTTACTGTCATAAAAACCAAAAAGATTTACATTCATGATGCAGGAATCAGGCAGTTTTTCAATTTTTATCTTAGTTTAGTCAGAAAGATAGTTGATAATGTGTGAATTGTTGCAGCTTGTGAGCCATAAAAGGTTTTAATCTTTGGGGCCGAATGTCAGAAAACATTTAGAAACCAACATCAACAAAACACTCAACAAAGATTTGAACATCATTAAAGGGAAATCCAACTTTTGACAATGTCTCATTAAAGGACATTTATTTCCAACGTAAATGTGTGATATTCATTCTCTGGAGCTTTCTCTTCACATCGTCTGCCACCTGGACTGGTTTGGTCGGGAGCATGTGCAACAAACATTTGAAAAAGTGCACTTTAACATCAATGAATGACACTGAAGTTTAATCTCTACATAAATGAGACTGAGTCTGGATGTGCTGCTCTGTCATTAACTCTTAAGTTTAGGGAAAGTTAAAACAAAAGAGGACAGTTCAGATAAGACTTGAGAATGAGCTTATTTTGAACAAACATCTCAGACTTTCTGAGCTTCAGCACCTCTAGCAAGATATTTTAACAACAAGCAACTCAAGAGATCCAGAAGTTGGAGAGAGTTAGCTTTAGCTGAGCCAAAGAACATGTGGGACGCTAACCTAGCAAACATTTCAGACTTTCCTCTGTGAATTCTGGGAAATAATTTACTATTTAATGACAGAGCTACACATCTTAACTCGGTCTCATTAAAACAGACTCTAATTCAGTGTCATCCATCCATATTAAAGTGCACTTACCCAAAATGTTTGTTGCATGAGCTCCAACAAAACCTGTCCAGGTAGAAGGTCACTTTGACAAACAGGAAGTGGAAGATTCCAAGCAGATTTATAGAAGGGGGAACCGGACTGTACTAAGTGTGGTCGAGTATAGAGGGGTGTTCTGTGTGTTTTTAAGGCTGATGATGATTATTAGTGAGAGATTTGGAGTAGATATTCATTTGCAGTAAATGACAGTATTTAAAATCTTGGCGTTAAACTTAGAAGAACACAAACTCTAACAGAAAACTTTGTTGATACGTTTTTGTTTTGTTTACAGATGTTAAAGAAAACCTTACCATAGTGTTTTTCACGGCCCACTTTACATTATTTCATCATATGGCACGTTTTTACAACATGTTGAAAAATCACATTTTTTTTCCGACATAGTATACTATGGTGTTTTTTTGGGCCAAAATTCCTGATGATTTTTCTTTCAAAGAAAACCTTTCTGGAGTGTTTTTCTCGTCCTACTTAACATTATTTCATAATATGGCACGTCTTTACAACATGTTGAAAATCGCATTTTTTTTTCGACATAGTATACTATGGCGTTTTTTTGGGCCAAAGTTCATGATGATTTTTTTTTTTTCCAAAGAAAACCTTTCTGGAGTGTTTTTCACGGCTTGCTTTACATTATTTCATCATATGGCATGTTTTTTACAACATGTTGAAAAATGACATTTTTCGACATATACTGTCGAAAAAAAATTAGATTTTTCAACATGTAAAAACGTGCCATACGATGAAATAATGTAAAGGAGGCCGTGAAAAACAGTATGGTAAGGTTTTCTTTAACATCTGTAAACAAAACAAAAACGCATCAACAAAATTTTCTGACATCTCCAAGATGCATTGTAAACGCACACTAAAATAATCAATGCAACAGCTCATATGAGGAAAACATAGGGCATGTGTCAGACACACACTGTAATTTTAGAATGTCCTACAATGTTTTTGTACTTTTTGCCATTGACAATTTATGTTAACTAATGTTAGATGTCCCACATTATGTTTAAAAAGACCATACATTTTTAATTAGATTGACATCTGAACACTGACTCGGCCACTACAGAACGCTGACCTTGTCTTCAAACCATTTCTGTGTGGCTTTGGCTGTATGCTTTGGTCATTGTTTTGCTGGAAAACAGATCTTCTCACAAGCTACAGTTCTCTTTCAGACTGCATCAGGTTGTCCTTCCCTGTGATTTGCTGCATTAATTTTATCCTTTATCTTTACAAGCCTTCCAGGTCCTGCTGCCAAGAAGCATCCGCACATCATGATGCTGCCACCACCATGCTTCACAGTAGGGATGGTGTGTTTGTGAGGATGTGTAGTTGTTAGTGTCCACCAAACATAATGTCTAGTCTGATGACCAAAAAGCAAAATTTTGGTCTCAAGAGCTTTCTTCCAGTTGACATCAGAATCTCTTACATGCCTTCTGGCAAACCTAGTTGAGGCTTATTATGAGGTTTTTTCAACAGTTGCTTTCTCTGTGCAA
This sequence comes from Amphiprion ocellaris, assembly GCF_022539595.1. Classification (NCBI taxonomy): domain Eukaryota; kingdom Metazoa; phylum Chordata; class Actinopteri; family Pomacentridae; genus Amphiprion; species Amphiprion ocellaris. Next base: position 11,807,831 of record NC_072778.1, on the reverse strand, counting down.
CTCTCCCATAAAGCTTTGACTGTCGAAGAACAGGTCACAGTTGTTGTATGCTCTATGAGTTGGTGTATGCACAGTCTCTCTGATCTCAGCTGCTGAAGTCCTTCAGAGAAACAATTGGTGTCTTGGTGGCCTCCTTTATTGATCTTATTCTTGCACGATCAGTTTTTGAGGATGGCCTGCTCCGCCGATTTATGCCTGTGCCATTGTCTTTCAAGTTCTTATTGATGGATTTAACTATACTCTTAGGGATAGTCAGTGATTTGGAAATTTGCTTGTATCCATCCCCTGACTAATGATTTTCAATAACCTTTTCACAGAATTGGTGTATTCTTTTGTATTCATTGTGTAGAGACACTGATTCACTATTGACTGGACATTCCAGTTACAGGTGTGTTTATACTCCAATCATTTGAGACCCATTCACTGCACTCAGACGATCTCCATTTAACTAACTGTGTGACTGCCATCACCAACTGGCTGCAATTGTATCGAATTAGACGAGCCACTTTCCATGGGGTGAATATTTGATCACTGATTTTACCTTTTATGTTTTTCATGAATTGACATTACTTCATAGAAATCTTTTTTTCACTTTGACATGAGTCTTTCTGTAAATCCTTCTCAGAAAAGCCGAACTGAACTGACAATGATTAAATGTTGAAAAGCAATTTAGGGGACAACTTCCTGGGGAGGGTGAACACTTTTTATAGGCACTATATATATGTTTAAGTATATATGTTTTTCCATACCATACATTTTATCAAGGGTTTACATTTTTTGTCTAAGTAATATTCCGGTGCTCTGTGTGTAACAAAGAGAATATTCATTTTTAAACTATCCCCACTTGCTGCTCATTGGTGTGGAGAGATACTGCCCAAAAGAAAGCTTGAGACAGTAAAGGCGTCAATAAATTAGAAAAAAGTAATAACTAAGGTCTGATGATTCTTAATTACAAAAGTTTTGATTAGTGAGGAGTAAGCGTGGTTTCAAATATTATTAGTTATTTACAGAATATGTCGACTAAAATACTGAAATATCCTAATTCTCATTTAGAATAATTCACTGCATGTTTATAATCAAAAAGGCAAACTCAAGTAATTAAAATTGCTGTATATATTGGAACAATGGCAGTAAAATGTGCCAGAAGCCAAATATGAGCTTTAAGAGGAAATGTTTTTCTCCACTGACCCCCAGTGACCCCAATGTGTTCATGAGAATGAGATGAAAACAATGTGTACAGCCTCTTCAGTTGTCAGTACAGAGGCATTAAAAGGAACATTGTGTGAGCTAGTATACCAGTTTAATAACTGAAAAAGTATTTAACGTGTCAAGAACACTTTAAAATCATATGTCAAAAACAGACAGGCTGTACATCGCCAGAGAGGAACATTGGTCAGATCCTGAAAGCAACCAACAGGCATATTATATGTTAAGCACAATTTAATAAAAGATGTTCTTATTTTTAGCCTCACTAACAGAGTGGGTCTCCTGGATGAACTATTGGATGGATTGTCATGAACCGTGATAAAGACTTTTGTGTTCCTCACAGGAGGAATTGTGACTTTGGATTCTTGAACTTAATTATTTAATCAGAAGGTTTTCTTTGCCACATCACATATCTGCAAAAGTGACTTTATTTTGGGGTCACTGTCAATCAGGAAATGTAAGATGATTATCATGGCAAACATTGTTGTCATTTGCATCTTAAAATTGGCAATGTACTCATGCCAATCCTGACTTCTCTCCCTGTCATTTAAATCAGAGAAAGCAGCTTTAAACCATTCTTTCATAATTATTAGTGATGAATAACATACTAAGTTGCGTATGCTATTATTTTTCTGGCAGCGTTTCATCATATTTACAAGAAATTGACAACAAATATACATATACACGCAAAGATTGTAAAAAAGCAAAACCCCTAATTATAATTATATTGTCCTTTAATCCAAAGTTGTATATCTAATTTGTCTGCATTAGTTTGTTCAGCATTGTTTCCTCTGATCTTTGACAGTGTTGTACATTTCTGTCACATGTAGCAATGCTAATTACAAGATAATTGTATCATTTTGTTTCGCAGTTGTAGCCGAGTTATCAGGTAATTGTTGATTTTCAGAGAACTAAAGGCAAAACGTCGACACCAGAACAGTAGACGGTGATGGTTTACTGCCGATATCCTCCACAAAGTCATCACTTTTCCTGCTGAGTCTAACACCTGCTTAATCTTTATTAAACTGTACCAGATTCTGGGCAAACTTTTACTTGTTTCTTGATTATAGTATTGTTTACTCCATTGGGCCTGGTATGTTATGAGACCCGTCTTAAAAATAAACTTCCTGTACAGCATGTCTGTCTCACCCACTCATGATGCTCCCTCAGGCCATTGATTACAGACTTTCCTAGTCGTAGAAAGTTTCGTCTTTGGCAGCTGGCTGCAGCTGTACTGCGGAGTGAAGTAGAGCTAAAAATAGTTTAAGTTGTCAGATAACGGATAAATTAAAACGTTAACATACACATCGCTTGTAAGTTGTTTTTCCAAACAGCATTAGGGGTTGAAATTTGTTTTTCTTTTGGCCCTAAAGGACGTTGAGGCCCAAGTAAGCAGCATATAATCACAGAGGCTCAGCAGTGAAGCAGCTCATAAGCTTTTTAAGACAGATCAGTAGGTCACAAATGGCTGGATTATGCTGTAAATCCTGTTATAGTCCCACTTCAAATAATGCACTCCAAAGTGCTCCTGGAAGTTGTACAACTGTTTAGGTAAACACAATTTCATTTAGGCGTTGTCTGTGTCCTGAAAAACATACTCAAAGAGCGTTCATTTCAATAGCGCCTAACAAAGCATTTTTCATTTAATTAAAAAAGAAAGGTTGAATGATGCTATGATGTGCATACATAATGATCTGAGAACTTTTATTTGCCGCACCTCTCTTCCTGTTCAGAATTCTCTAGCAGGTCCCAAGAACAGAAAATACTGAATCATTCATTACTGTCAAATCTCTAACAGGCTCCGTACTGGTGTTGGCGACACTCACTAAATCAAATCATTCACTTCCGTCTCTGGCACGAAAACTCAGAGTTCAGTATAGCAATGTTCACTTACACAATGAGAAATAAAAGGGTATTACGCTCACAAACACATAGCACAGCAGCACAGGTAAAGAGTTACTGCTTCTCTGGTCATTTCCTTTCAAGCCCACAAACCTGTCTTTGCTGATCAACACCAAGGACTTATATTTTCTATAAACAGCTTCGGTAGCTTTAACAATAACAAATGACATGGTGTGAGAGAGTCCGAGAAAGGCCAACAGTCTCGATGGAAAGGATGATTAATATGTCAAGGTTGTTTGCCACATCTCTTCTCAATAGTGGTGCTGGACATTGTAGAATCAGTGCACTCGTCCAGGATTGTCTCTTTGATTCTTCACTATTCCAGCATTGGACAGAAATAAAGGTCCTGTTTGAGTCAGTGGAGAGTCTTCTCCAGCATCTTTCTGAACACTTTATACACTGAGGCCAGAGAAAATATCAAGTTCACTGGTTTACTGCAGTTATTTTCCCATACACTACTTCAAACAAGACCTTCTGTTGGTAATGCAAATCTTCACAGCTACATACTTCATCTCTTTGTATCATACACATCTGCTTTATATGTAATTGTAACTTTGAATACGGATACAACTGGATAGTTGAAAACTGGGTTAGTCCACAAACGCAGCAGTGACTTCATTTCAACTTGACTTGATCGCAACAGTAATGTACAAATGTAAAGACTGGCATCTGTCTGCAGAAGGTTCCCACACTCTGAGTGAGAACACTGGCAGGTTGAGCCGGACTGTTCTGACACAAAAATAGAAAAACAAAATTGCTGTACATATTTAGAGGAAGGAATAACGCCACATGGTTCATTTTCCTCTTAACTGCACTGTTCATTCAATCTGCTCAATACTAGGAGGGTCTTAGCTTCTCCTGCAGTCTTCAGTGTCCATTGTTGAGGAGATGAAGGAGCAACAACAGAAGGCTGGAGGCAGCTTGAAGCATTAGGCTGCGAGGTGAGGCAGAGTTTGGCAGGCTATTGGATGGCAGGGTGGAGTGACCCACGAGTAGCTCATTTCCCAGGGCCTAACACAAGACAGAGAGACCAATTTAGGGTCATACTTGGTTTAATTCCTCTCTTTCAATAATCCTTCATCTTCTGATAAGGAACAATAAGTTCTTGGTCATCATTGCACATGTGAACGCTGGTTCGTGACATTTTGTCTCAAGATTTACATTAGACCAGACTACTGTACTAATGAGCCAATTTGACATAGCCAAGCTTTCATTAGTATAATCTGGCTCAACAAAACCTAAATACCCAGGTCAGAGATAATCAACTTTCTATGTTAACCAGGTATATCCTTCAGACTCTGTGTGCATTATTTATATATATATATATATATATATATATATATATATATATATATATATATATATATATATATATAGATAGATAGATAGATAGATATAAAATTTATTTTAACCACTCAATGAACTTTCAATGCAGCATCTTCCTTTCACGTTGGAGCTCTGAAATTTAATACATTTAAACTCGATACTAACGAGCATATTTAGGTCTGACATTGTCCCATAATGAAGTATACATGGAAATCATTTTAGTTTTTGATCAAATCACAGTGAAATTATTGTAACTGATAATATTCCCTGTGATAAATACCAATTGATATATTTATATAGAGTTTTCTAACCTGTGTTCTATTAGCTGCAGTACCAGCAGTATAAATTGAATTGCGTAGCAAATCAAGACAAAGCACATATAAGCACATTTATGGATTTTCTTCATCCCCAGCTGAGTGCATGTCGGTTCTCTTGGCAACATGATGCATATGGTTTGCCTAATGTAACTACACAGCTTTGTTCAGTGGAATTACTAACACACAGCTCAACAGATTTGCAGGTATAACACGTCCCCAGAAGGCCGGGGCTGAAGAAGTATTAAAGACACAGTGCAATGGAAAACGCATTTCATTTACAAGTTAGAACTTACTGTGTCCTTGTGTTATTTACTAATTTCCCTCCTTTCACATAGTAAATATGCCAAAAATAGATTTTTATTTCTTCTAAAATGTGTAAAATAGTTTAATCTTTTGAGATTCAAGGCACCTTCACAAATGTATTCAGTCAGATGTGATTTGGGTTGAACTCAGCCTATCTATCATACAGAAAACACACTCTACCATTAGCTAGTTCAAGAAGGTCGCAGAACAGTATTGTGGAAGGAGTTGTGTGTTTGGATTTTATATTACACTACATTATAGTTAATTCTAATTTGTTAATCTAACAGTAATCCTCCACCTCCTGGTCATTCAGAAGCCCTCTACAGCTCTTCACCTCTGAATCTCTGCACAGTTGTCTCTAAGTCACATCAGCAGGGTTTGTTTTCAATCTTTCTTACAACTAAACCCCACCAGCATTATTTGTTTCACTCTCAAGTACGTTATGAAAGCACTCTAAATTTTGTTTCAGTGTGACTTTAACGATTGGGACTGAAATGTTCTTTTGGAGTCATCACCGTGTCTGGTTTGGTGATCGCAGTCGAAAATGATTACCATGTATTCCACAAGAAACATGGCAAACCACCATGCCGTGCTGGAGCTTGAATGGTTATTAGTTGCTGTTTTTCGCAGCTTGAAAGGCCTTCTTAACTGTTTCAAATTAATATTTACATTTTTGAGTATAAAAGTTAGCTTAGGAAGCATTACGAAAAGGTTGATGTGTAAGTGTGAAGTGTAAGTGAGAATCAGGTAAAGTACCCTGTCTGGTATAATTTAGTTGAAATAGTGTTAGTCATTACATCAGGACATTTTGAGGCATCCCAATCATTTCTGTTCAGTTTTACTCCCAATGCCCTAATGTCTGTCAGGTAAGTTTATCTGGGTGATACCGTGTCATCTGATCACAGCATTATGCTTCTATAACTATATCTATATGGAGATCCCAAGAAAGGCTGCATTGAAATTTTCATAAATGGAGAAATACATTATCAGACTGACATGATTTACCTCTTTTTCACTGACATGCCACTACTCCTCCCTACACGAATTCAAATGGGAACACTGAGAATAAATGGTTGCAATAAATACAACAATTCTCTCTGCGATTACCTAATTTTTCTACAAACATATTTGCACCATAAAATGATTTGTAAAACCTGTATCACTGCATTTCTGAGTACTGTTGTGTCAGCATCAGAAAGGGATCATTCCTGAATGTAGGGCCATGTGAACCTGCTGTAGTGAACTCTTGCTTTGATAAGAAAACTGCACACCTGTGTTGGCATTATCGTATCCAGAAAGTTCCTCATAGTTTCTACGGTTTCTGGTGGAGAAGTCGTGCTTCTGTTTTCTCCGCTGCCGTGGCTGGTTGTGCTGTACTGGCTTGGAGTCGGCTGCTGGTCTGATTCACTTCCAAACGTCATGAGAGCATTCCCTGAAACATGACACATAGCAGTGAAAAATATTTTACAAGACTTCACTTGTAATGTTTTTATTGAGTTACACTTATGTCTTATTCAGTCATGACAGATGCTTCTGGTTCTGAATTATAAATTTTGCATAAGAGGTTTTGCTGTGTCAGAGTTAGTTCGGATTTGGTCAGCAGAGGAGAAAAGAAAAAAAAAAGAAAGAAAAATACTCAGTATTCTCTTCAAGCATCCAAACTGCACCTGCCTCTCCACATCGACCTCATTAACTCTTAGAGCATTTGCTCTGGCCAAATAACTCTGAGACCTCTCTGTATCTTTTCTAGGCAGGAGGCCCGACGAAGGACGGGCCAAAGATTCACCTCACCACACACACACCAAGCAAAGATATTCACTGTGTGTACAGGTTCTGTGATAGATATATACTCACTGAGGCCAATAATAAGGACATTAATTATTCACACTCCAGAGCAGAGGTCATAGGAGATATAAGAGAAAAGGTGTTAAGGGGAGAATTAGCATAGAAACAAGGAGACACAGCAGAAGACACAATAAATTACAAAACATCAGTGCAGGACTTCAGATTAATCACCATTACATTCCCACTGCTATTGCTACTGCTGCTAAATTACTCAGCTTCTTAAATCTGTAATCAGCTCTTTTCATAATGTAATCCACAAAAGTTGTAGCTGATGGAAAATGACTGGAATTAACAGTATAATTAATGTTGTGGAAGTATGTACAGATATACTGACTTCTGGCAGCAATTGCTTGGATCACTGGGACTATTAAGTAAAGAAGTCTCCTCCTGAACTAGAAATATTTGTGGAAAAATCTTTTTTGTGTTTCAAAAGGTGTGGCTGCATTAGACAGACACAGGGGTGAGTTATAAGAATAACTGGTTTGTTTCAGTTCTAAACACATTCAGTGTTTAGGAAAGATTTAATAAATGTACAGTGACCTAACAATCACGGTGCTGCTTACTTATAATTCACTGTGAATGTCTGAAGAGCTATGTGAAATTACCAAGGAAACCACATGAAAGGAATATTAATAATGAGAAAGGCTGAAGTGAGGGTGTATATGAGAGAGAGAGAAACAGAGGGAGGAAAAGAGAGCACACTGTTAATGCTACAGAAAGCACCTGATCTCTGATTTAAATACATCTCGCTCTGCTGCCGTTGGAGCATGCTGGGAAACATCTGTCTCACTGAGTCCTGACAGCTCTGTCCTGTCACTATCTCTGCCATGGGGCTTACTTTACTTTTCATATCAAGTCTGTTTGAATGTCCCCTGTTACAGGTTATCAGTGCAAATTATTCCGATACCATTTTTTGTTTATTTTTTTGCTTAATTTTATAAATGAAGTTACTTTGCTGTACCAGCAGTGAAGTGAAAAGACATGAAACCTTAAAAACCAGAGCAAGCCTTTAGGGTATTTTAGAAACAGCATTTGGTTCAGGTCTACAGTTAGAGACTCTGACTTTGTACCTTACCAGTTTAACCTGAAAGTGTCTACTTGCTGACGTTTTCTTGTCAAGTGATACAGAGCTGATGTTTCATTCGGAGCATAAATGCAAAAACCTGCTTTAAGTTTAATTTGATCTATAAATTATAAAGAATGGCTGGACCTTTTTTTTTTTTTACTTCACCTAGCCAAGAAATAATCCCAAAATGTTAAACCATGGCAGTAAATGTGCATAACACACATTCAAACTGTACTTCCTGAAAATAGAACATATATCCGGTATTTAGATAGACAGCTGTGATTTGAGAAAAACAAACTGTAATGCTGCATATTCTGCCCTTGGAGTAGTCTTACACACTATACTATACTAGAAAATGTAGGTATGGTGTAGAAATAAGGTCATGCTGTTAAAAAGGACACTATGTACTATTTTTTTAATTACTATTGGCACATTAGGAAAAGAAAGATTTTTATTAGTTGAAGCTGTATTTTCTGTTAGTTGCCTTAATGTGCAGCAGCAGGGCAGTAAGTGTGTAGAGCTCTGCTTCTACTCTCTGCAGGCATAGCGGATGTGCCAGACACTTTTTTCTTCTTTCACAAGCACACTGCAGCTTTCATGGTGACAAAGCTGCAGGCGTGGCGGCAAAGTCAAGCGCTTTTGCCGACTGTCTACCAACTGTCTACAAAGCAAAATATGGCATTATTTGGCTTACAGCTGACAGTCAGGGGCGAGACCACAGCACAAAGGCCGTCTGGAAAAGATGTTCCAAACCTACTCAGAGCGAGGGAACCGACAACTTGGCAAAGCATCTCGCCAACAGACACGCAGACTTGTTCAAAGGATTCACAGAGCAACAGGTTAGTGGATGTAATCAATAACATGATTACATGATGTCCCCAAATATGAGTCGGACTCGTGCGATTCAATTTGTGACGAGCAAACTTCTTGCACCATCAGAGGTTGAGGAGGCATTTAAGGGCAATGACAGTCTGACTCACTGGATGTAAGATGCAGCTTTAATCCTGCCATTGGTCGCTCCTGTCAGCCGACTTTCTCCTCCCCTTCTACTATTTGCCTGTAATCATATTCAAAATCCCGCATAGTGCAGGAAACACCGTCTGAGCTACAGCTTAATACTCTAAAAGTTTTAAGTTATATTCAGTTTGGCAGCTATTTTTGTCAGTGGAATTTACATTTTCATCGTAGTGCTCGTCTTCCTGCGTGCAAATGTTGTATCACAACAATTCCACTCGTCACTATTTTGAGGGTTCACCAAAGATGCATCTTCACTTAGTCCTGCCCACGACGACTTTGATTGATTTAAAGAAATGTAAACAAGTCATGGTGGAGTTTTTTTGTTTGTTTTAGAGATAGGTTCAATGTTCTGTCCCATAATATTATATTTCTTTTCCTAATGTTTTCATGAGGTTTGCAAATGTTATTCTTGTCTAATTTTTCTATTGTTCTAGTCAGGAAAATTTAAAATTTACCCAGTTGTGCACAAAAAGTTTTTGGTGGTGACAAATTGTCAAACACTGAGTTAATCCTCATCCTAGTCAGATGTGACTTTAACCTAAAACAGACCACCTTAAAATGCAGTTTTATTCAAATGACACAATGCCACAGATGACAACAGAAAGACAAGAAATGGCTGTTGGCATTCTGGACGCTGGCTTGGCAGTGATCACTGTAGCCAGACACATGAATATCCACAACCCCTGAACCTTTTAATAACCATTTGTCATCTAAGGAGTCGTTTTAGGCAAACGACAGACAGTCTGTCACATGATGTTATGGATGGACGTGCCAACAACGTGATCCTGTCTTCAAAAATGTCTACCGATTCACCAGGCCCCTCAGGTAGAGCAAAACAACATTCAACAACCCAACATCAGCTAGTTGCTGACTGGTGATTTCTAGTTAATGTCATTTATCTTTAGCATTTCTAATATAGTGCATACTTGATTGTTTACTGGCCTCTATTGTGGTGTAGAGATGCTGTTTGTTGGAACAATCAATACTTATCCCCCCATGTTAAAAAGGAATAGAAAGAAACGGATAGAATTTGATAAGATATTACATTCTGCATGCATGTTTTAGTTAAATGTATTTAAGCAGGTATCATTTCAAAGTCATAACTTTAGTATCATGTCAACACCACCTTGGAGTTGAAAAAATTGCATTTTACTGTGCATTTTCAAAAGGTTACTAAGTCACTGCTATTGGCCTGGTTTACACCGACTAAGTTCCTTTAAGTTGAAGGTGATCATTTTACAAGAAACTAAACTGAATGTAGCCTGGGAAAAAACATGCACTTAATATTAAAAAAAAAAAAAAAAAAAAAGACATATTAGTGTTTTCTTTGAACCTGCGTGACATCAGTTAAACAAGATGTTAAAACAGCAGTCAGTTTGTCTATTTAAACAACCCCTGCCCCAAAACCATGAGTCAGTATATTCCACTTTGTTGTGAGCAGAGTGACACTCACTGAGACAGATGTTGTCGGTGAAATATCCCAGGAAATTATCACACTCCTCTCTCCGGCTCCCACTGGCTGAGCAGGAGCACCATGGGGCCACGCTGGATGTGGAGTTGTCAACATAGTTGGGAGTTATTGTACTTCCTGCAGAGAGACAGCACCGGGCTTCAATCAATATCCTCCTCTGAGTTGTTACACTGCATTCATAGTGCTTTGTCTTTGAAACATTAATGGACAGAGCATTTCCTATGCACTGACCTGCTGCAAAGGACTGATAATATTTTAGTACCGCAGGTTAGACCGGCTCTGCAGTGACTTGCACGATGTTAGAGAGAGATACTGAGAAATACTCCAATTTTCTCTTTTTTAGGTCACAGAAGTCTCTGGCATTGAGTTCTTTTTCGTGTGTGTGAGGCTGCTTTCTTTGGGGGTTTTTTTTTTCTCCAACATAGTGGAGGTGGGATTTGAACTGCTTTAATAAATACAAGACAGGAATGAAAATGCCAAGTGTGTGTTTGTGCTGAGGGGCACCATTCGAGGCTCTTGAAATGCATTAGGTTAGCTTGTCTTTCCAGTGTGTGGAAAAGAAGCGGCTGTTCTTTTCTTTTACGGATTGTTATGAAACAGATTAAACCTCACATTGTATAAAGCGCCTGCATTTTTTCAGTACAGAGGGGATTTTTTTTGTATACTTTTCGATCTTACATCATTGGTTTAGAATAAGAGGTTTCATGTTATTCCTACTCTTTACTTGTTCAGTGTTTGTTCATTTCCCTTCTATGTTTTCTTTCACTCATTCCTGCCTCTTTGCTGTGCAGTTTTGTCTTTCAATCGCTGTCACTACATTTTTCACACATCATCCTTGTACTATCTCTTCCCTCCTCCATCTGTTCATTTCAATTCATTTTTTCCCTCTCTCCGTGTGTTACATCTCAGGTGTGCACCTACCTATAAGCCCTGTGTAGGCGAGGAGACAAGCTCCAAAGTTCCCTTGCTTGCAGCCGTTGGCAGATGTTTTGGAGGGTTCGCAGTCGTACTGAAACTGAGCCAGACGAGACCTACAAAAACAAGAAACAGGCACCAGTTAGCAAATACGTGATAGATTCCTGTATTGTTTTATGTAAAAGGTCTATGCGTACTTTTTAAAAAATATAAATTCTTTCTGTTATGACTTGGTCATTTAATTAAGAGTTTGCCCCTCTGACATAAAGAAATATTGTTGGCCATGCTGAAGACTGAAAGCACTGGACTGTAATGTGAAAGTGATAGAAAGAGTAATATATTTCATCCCCCAGACCTAGGATCATTAGTAAAGCCCTCTGAGTGTAATGGGGCTGTGGAAAAATAATGGCCATGACCAGAGATAGCAATGAGCGATAACTCTGATCCATCTGGCTCTTTATCTGTGCTAAATATTTAATGTGTTATTCCAACAGGCTCTCTGGGGTGTTCCTACCGATGGTAGTAGAAAGCTTTAGGGTAAAACAGCAGGCCATTCTGTTGATTGAATGGCTGTTTATTTGGTTTCAAAGAGCCATTATACTGAACAGCACTGGCCAAAATATGTATTGTGAGAATTTCTAAAATCTATATCCAAGGAATAGTTAAATAAAGTGGGAATAATATAACATTGGCTTTGGTGATTTGGGAAACATGAGAAATGAGTTGGATCATTAAGCAAAAGCAAATGTGGAGATTATGATCATATTACACTGATATGTTACCATATGCGATGTATTATATTTAAAATCTATTACAGACAGGATATCGACATGGGAATAAAGGGAAGCAAATTAAAAGCTTCTGTTTTTGCTCTGTTCTAACCTGCACACATAGTCGGCATTGCAGATCCTCATTTGTGTAATGCAGTTAGGCTTTTCCACACTTTCATAAGAGCAGCTGGGCACGATGGTCTGCCTGCGACGCTCTGCACATGCTGTGTCCGTACACGGGCAGAAGAGCAGCTCGTGAGTGTAGTCGGCAGGAACGCGGTCAAAGAACCTGCGCAGGGCCTTATTGCATTTAGGCCGGTTGCACAAGCCCGACTTGGCAGTGGGTTTGATGCAAGCTGAGACATATTCTGTGCGAAGCTTCTGGCACAAGTCGTCCACATTGCAAGCCTTGGCTGCATCCAGGCAGCGATTCACAGTTGTCATGCCAACATCAGAGTCTGTGGATGGAAGTAAGGTCAAAGAAAAGATGTCAGCGGAAAAGTGAAAGCAGTAGATCAAAAAGGTTTGGTGTTTATGTGAATAAGGCCGTATGTGACCTGTGGTATGTACTCAGTTTATATATTTATTGTTCTGAGATGTTATCTCCTCGTGTTAAAAGATCAAAAGTTCAGATATGTAGTTTGGAATTAAAGAGCCGTTTCAAGAGGGAAGTCAGTAAATAAACAATGGAGAATTGTTTCTTCAGTCAAAAAAAACAAACAAAATGGGTTTTAGCAGAGAAGTCTGATCTCCAGAGTTAGGAAAAAAAAGAAGTTGTGCACAAAGTAAGACCCTCAAGGACAATTTCAAGGAGTCATTTTAATGTCAGCACAAAAACCACACATTTTCCATCCTAATTAAAATTAGCATGGTAAGCTGACATATTGCAACACCAGACTTTTAACGTCAGCTGTCGCAAAAGTATAGCCTGCTCTTCTGTATTCAGTACAGACACATTAGTCTGCTGTCTGTTGCAAATCCCCTGCCATCGTCTGATCTGTAAAATGTGCATCACTACTGTGCCTCTGGGCTGTTCCTCCATTTATTACTGCAAGGTAACTATAAGCCTTCAATCACATGCATTATGTGAAACACCGCACATGCACTAACAGTCACCACTTGCTTCTATTAAAAATCAGTTTAGAATTTTAAGGGGTTTCAGTGTGACAATTTTCTGAAAGCCTCTTAACAAAGCACAACGGGCTTAAATGCATGTTGGCTCTGGCTTCTAGTATGAGTCATTGATTATTTAGGCCATTGTAGTCATTTGATGGCATAGATTATTCTTCTCTGTGTCTAAAGTGAATACTTGATAACTGTGTTTCTGAAATCACAGAATAATGCTACAAACAATTCAGTAAAAGACGCAGAGCAGGAGACAGTACTGCAGATGATTGAAATATGCCTGAGGGAACACAAAAAACAATGGACAAGAATTAAGGCAGAAGTGAACAAAGGGGTATTAAATCATAACAGACTACAATTTTGTTATAATAAAACTAAATGTGAAATCTTATCTCATAAGTCACTTTGAACAATGCAAACGCAGGGCTGCCAACTGTGAGCAGACCTTAGAGTGAGATTTGGTTTGTGTGGGATGCTGATGGGGGGTCTAGGGGCCCTCCCCCAGGAAATTTTGAAAATTATTGATCCCATTTCCTGCATTCTGATGTAGTTCATTTTGCCTGTTAAAATCTTATTGAAGCATGGCTGTACTAAAGACCACAAACCACCACACAGGCACCTAGTTTTTGCTCATAGTTTCCCATCTAAGTGCTAACCAGCCACAACCTGCTGAGCTTCTAATGTTTGATAGGATCAGCACTCTCAAGGTGGTGTAGCCATAAATTATGCTATATCTGACACTTTAACTTGCATGTAAACTTACTAATACATTTTAAATACAGTACATTACAGTTTTAGAATAGAAAGCACTTTTTTTGTTTGAGTTGATACTTATCTAAAACGTTTATCTCATCCGTCTTCATATATTTCGTATATTCATATTTAATTGTTTTTTAAAACAAACGATGTAGCTGAAAATTAAACAATCAGATCACAATATCCTGCAGAATTCGAAACACAATTTAATACATGGAATGAAAGGGGCATAGCCTGAAAAATGTTGACAATCCCTGCTGTAATGTAACAGGCAAATATTTTCACCCTTTAAATAGTCAACACTAACCTCTCAACCTCTGCTAGTCTGTCTGTTCTGTCTCAGATGAATAATTATTCTTTGGTGGTTGATCTTTGGAAAAAATAAAACTAAACATTCTTCCTTTTTCCTGGTTCACCTCCCTTATCTTTGAGTGGCATGCTTGCAACCTTAAAGGATTAAAATATTCATGTTGGTTTAATTTCTCATCACCAGTGTAGGTTGTGTTCACACCATTCTACAGAGCATTATAGAAGGTAGTCATATTAGGTCCAAGACTAGCAAAAGATGCCAGTTAGTGTTCCATCATGGGAACAGCAGCAAGAAAACCAATGTTTTTTCCCCATTAATTTGCCACTCAATGTATAATGCTGAAGGTTTCATTTTCTGTTTACATTTATATTGTGCACAATTTAATTGAACCTTGAACAAAAACTCAAGAAACCCCACTGGTTTTGCTGCTGATGGAATGGTGCAATGCTAACAGACATGTTTCTGCATCATATGCATACCCTCTATAGTTTATTTTGATGGTGATGGGCAGCAAAGATTTTTATGTTACAATGGTAGCTGTGGTAACAGTAGAAATCCTGATGTTTTGACCTGGTTTATGTTTTTCTTCTTTTCTTTCAACTATTGCAAGGTCCATCACATGAACCAGATAATTGTCATAAAGTCCAACGTATTCTCTATCAGCATAAATTAACTAAGGTTATAGTCTTATCCCATAATGGTGTATAATAATGTGACCTTATTTATATTTGTGTGATGTTTGTTAAAAGGACTTTCAGAAAAAGATATGATATGCCGGTTTGTGGATTCCGCCAGAGGTAATGATCTGATTAATATTGGGGGAAAACACCTGCCCTCCAACTTAGTTATAGCAGTGGTTTGCAAACTTTTACTGCTGAGAGCCACACTAGAGCATAGTGGAAACATACATTTATTTGTTGTTGAATGAATTGTTGTATTAGTAATGACTGAAAAAAGTACAGATAGAGCGAATACTGGGTAGGATCAAACAAGGCATTTACAACCAAGAAAAATGTTGAATAAACCAGGTCAAAAAACGGGAGAGTATCTTTGATGCAATTCAATATGATGTCATTAACAGCTAAAAAGAACTGCCTAATTTAAGACACGTCACTCCTTTACAAATTTGAGGACCACTGTGCAACAAAATTTCCGGGTTTTTTGTTGCTCGTAACAACATTCTAAGCAGCCAAACATTAAGTATGAGACATGCTAGTAACCGTATAGTTCTCCCGCTCGCGGGAAACAAATCAGTTTGAGACTACAAACCCACTGACACAGCAACTGAGCGATATACTTGTTCTAAAGCCTTAACACATACCTGAAAAGAGGTTAATGTCGGTATAATGATCTGGAATCACTCGTCCACGATCATTTAAAGCTCCCGGGCAGCTACACACAAGCTTTCAAACACAGGTGGCCACTCAGAGACACCCGCCCCCAGGGGACTGGGGAGCGTGGAGGACGGAAAATGCGGACCGGATTTTCACAAACCTGGCGTTCTCTGGAGTAAAAACGCGAACTGGATTTCCCCAAAACATCATGAGCTAAACTCAGCTTGTTAGCCTTTTGGACAGATGATACTTATTTTTTTCTTTTTTACTGCAAGTGAGCTATTATGTTACTGTATTAGATGATAGTGTACTGAATACTGCCATTAGCAAGGCTACAATCTACTCTCAAAACCTTTACAATATAAAAAGAGGTTTTGTAATTCTTGCTCACATCAATAGAGAATCATCCACATGGCTGTCATTTGAAAAGCAAAAAAATGTATATATTGATATTCTTATATAAGTCCACAGGGCCTTTTTTGGTTATTATTATTTCAAAACCACTTCTTTTGATTTCCACCCACCAATAAAATCATTTCAGTGGCATCCCACCTCGGTTTGCCAGATACAATTAGCTTTAGTATTGGATATGAATCGTTCTGTAATCTGGACAAAAGCAACCAAAACAAGCAGCACAGTTTATAAATGGTGGTGTGAACTCTGATTCTCTGTGTGGCATCTTATCAATGCACCTTTTGTATACATCCTGCTGGGAAATAAGTGACCAGCTGGCCTTTGAGAGCTGCTTGGATCTGGGATGAGTCATCAGTTTTCTGCAGTTTTGTAATACTGACAGATGTTCCGCTCAGACTGCAAGATTGTAGTGCTGCAACAATTTGTGAATCACCCAAGGAGTCGATTGAAGGAAGATGAATGACAACATTTTGATAACTGGTTGGTTGGTCTTTTAACATGTTAAATATAAGCTGGTTTTGGCCTCTTGCATGTGAAGATCTGCTGCTTGTCATCATCATACAGGAGTTTTTTAGTCTTTTGGTCGGCAAGCAATTTAGGACGTCACTTTCAACTATAGGAAGTTGTGATGGGTGTTTTCACTACTTTTACAAACAATTGATCAATTCAGGAAAACAGCAGCTCAATCAGTAATATATATTAACGGTTAGTTGCCATCCTAGTAGTTTAATTTAATGTAAGTCTACACATGCCTGTAGCACTGGTATGTGTTGGTACATTTCACTTCCATTTCTTGCAGAAAGTTGTTTTAATGATTCATGTATGCATCAGTATTCTAACCTTTGCCTAAATTTTACGCTAATCTTGCATCATTAGAAAGCAGCATGTTTAGTCTGTGGTATTATCAAGTAATGTTTTGTTTGCATTTTGTGATAAAATTGTTTTGTTTTGTTAAAGGAGTCTGATATTGTATAAAACAAAGCAACATTTGGAATATTCTATCATTGTACGTCCTAAGTATTGAAATAAAAAGAATAACTGCATTAGTATGCACTGACATTCATGGATTTTGTTATTTCGTGTGAGTCTGGGATGTGAATGTGGTTGCAATACAATGATGTGCTCAAGAAAAAGATCCAATTTTGGTTCCTGGACTTGTGTTAGGGGGGATAGTTATATGTGTGTGTTGAGTCTGAAGAGCATAAGGGACTTCTGTTTGTCTTGTACACGATTTCAAGAAAAATTCTGTGGAGTCATGTTTTCTTGAAGGAATAAAACATCCTCTAAGGGTGAAATGGTATAAAATAAGGCGAAAGTTAATGAAAGTCGGCGAACTTGCCAGCTGTAATAGAGGCCAAGCGGACATAATCGTAATCCCTCTGCACCGTCTCATAGGGATAACTCTCCACCAGGTTGAGCCCTGAAAGAAGAAAAGACACAGGAATATTGGCTTGAATGAACACCGCAGCTCATCTAAACTTAATGAAACATGAATATTGATAATATGTAGTCATTGTCATTTAGTCACTGAGGCTCCAAATGACTAAATTACAAAGTTTTTGCTCACTACTCTCCTAATAATGATCCATCACATTCATTGTAATATTTTAAATGAACCGCTGTCCAACAGATGATGTATCTGAATATATTTCAATTTTGATTTATACATTTTTATTAAAGCTTTTGCACATAACCATGCACAAACCATGTATGATAGACTGGTGAAGGCTCCAGTAGATGCTCAGGCAGTTCTTCTCCTTCTTCATTCCTCGTTTACACTGGCAGCCATGTAAAGGACTGGAAAGTAGGGCGGACACTGCGTTGGCACACTGGCTTCTGGCACCGGGACCCAGCTTCATGCTGCCATTGCCTGCCACACACTGACGCAAAGTACGTAGACGAGGACTGCAAGTCTCATCGCTCGAACAGGAGTCTCCAGCCACCAAGCAGTCTCTGCCAGCCAGAATAACCTCTAACAGGGCTGTGTGAGAAGAAAGCAGAACCCAACAAAAAGCGGAAAGATAAGCAGATTTTGACATGCCAGTTGAGGAATAAGGATACGAGATGAGAAATTAAGAATTAAGGAGATCCAAGCTGAAAAGTCAGGCCAAATGTCAGCAGGAGGGAAAGAGGAGAAAAGATCATTTTGAGGAAAAAATGTGAACAGATGTAAGGAGATACTGAGCATTAAGTTAAATCAACCGCAGGGCTTATTGTGAAACTCTAACAATGTGCGACTGTAAGAGGTTCTATTGCACGTATGTCATTTTTACGCTCCTCTCATACTACCTGGTAAAATTTTAATTGTTGTGGATGATGTTTCCCATTGCTCTGCTGCTTCAAAAACTACCATGCATCATACACGTATGACTCTTTTAAGTCCAAGAACAATGAACAAAGATTTGCTGCATGTTTTTTTTTTAATGCTATTTCATGATTGCAAGGCGAGAAATCAACATTTGGTGCACTGGGCTGTATGCATATACATTCAGGCACAGCTTTTCCCAGTGGCCACTCTGCTCTAACAATGAAATCCTCTGCATCCCATAAAGTATTTTGCCAATAGACAACCACTGCAATAGACATGTCTGTAAAATTGCTGGCAGGAAACCTCCAAATGCAAACAAGGTCAATTTTTTACTTTTTCTGTTTTTTGTAACCCATGGAGATTTACTGTTAGTAAAACTTTTCCAGAACCTTGAGAAGATTTGCATTGCATTAGTTCAATGTAAAGTCTCTGGGCCAAGTGGGAATAACCAGGTGGGAGGTGGAAGGAGGAGAAACATGAATGTACATGCTGTGGGCTGCACTATGTGGACGCATATCTGAAAGCTAGGCATTGTTTTTGACTGTTGCGCCAGGAGAGGAAGCTTTAATGAAGTGCGTGGTATCCAACTTTGAGGCTTGTATATACTTCCTATACTACATCCACGGTAGTCAACTGCAGTCTGACGAAGGACTAAAAGTTGCTCAGTAAACAGACAGTAGCTTTAACAGCCTGTTTCAGAGTTTTTGCCAGTTAATATGTCCTGCTATAATTATACATAAGGAGTGATAAATATGAATATTTTTTTCTTTTAAAAAGCCAACATGTTTCACAAATACTAATTTTTAACATCAATGACCTTTTACATTGAAAACGTAATCCATTATCAATCAGCTGTTAGTCACTGGTTGGTTGCAGTGGGAAGGTCAGAGAGAGGAGCAGACAGGCAGATTAAGAATTAGACCCTCAAACAAACAATCACAGCTCAAAAACTGAAAGTTATATTAAAAAATTATTTCACCGTGTGAAGCACAATCTTGTTTTGAGTGAGTTATATTTTCATGTAGTCGCTGTGTATTCTATAGATTTGGTGGCAGGTGAGAGAGACCTTCTGTTTCTGATTTTCACCAAAACTTTGGAGCTCAATTATAATGGGAGACAAAGAGAGTTTTGGATGAATATTCTACTGTAAAATATGCCAGAGCTACATAGTTCTAAAGATGGCTGGGTTTTGGCAGGTGTCCGGCCAATTTCCCATTCATTTTAATTGGGCCTTTTATTGCAGTTTTTAAAAAAAATTGTAAAAACCATATGATGAATTGCTACCAAAAGTCAAAACACACCATTCCCAACTGAGCCGCACATTTTGATACATAATTTTCTTTTGTTTTCTCAAAGCTGCGGTATGAGTCGGGTGCCGAAAATGGTGTCAGAGGAATCTGTAAGAATAAGCCAGGGGAATAACAGTAAGTGTGCTGAAGTGCTGACTTGCTTAACCTGTAAATCAGGCAAATATATGCAATTAGACTTCAAAAATATAAACCTAGAAATGTGAACAATATGTCCCATTCAAAGGAGAGAAAGTGAATCTGAATATTTGAAAGCACAGTGAATGAATCTAGAAACCCCAAAAGAGACTATTGTGTGAAGCAGATCAGCTTGTTCTGCTTTGGTACATTTCTTCAGCACACACTAATATTTCTCTTCCTTTTGAGACAGAAAAAAATTATCTGAACTCTATGAAAACACTTTTTGCACAAGCTGTTATATCTCCAAATCTTTTCACATAACCTGTTATAAGTTAGATTTTGCTTTGTTCAGTGGATAACTGGCTTTTGAAATATTCAGTATCTTACAAATAGCACTGCAGGCTACAACATCTGTTGCTTTACTGAGAATAGAATGTCTTCAAGGCTTTAGTTATGAAATGTAGTTTCTATGCATGTTGAATACCTATGTATTTTATTCAGTTACTATGGGAAAGATGGAGAGTGGCAGACTTATACAGATGCTAATCTGTGCTCTTAATGATTCACTGGCCAACCTTGTCCTGAGTAGCACTGACTCCAACAGTGGTGCTGCATGACTCAAACCTATTCAGCCTGTCAGTGGACTAAGAACGTTAATGAGTGAAAGAACCACACATATTTATCTGGTGCTTTGGTGCAGACAGTAGCTGATGAGATAGCAATATGGGAGGAAAAAACAACTGGACTTTGTGTTAAATGGTGCAGTACATGTATTAGTATGTAGCACTGTTGTTTCTCAAATCATGAAGAATCTGATTGAAATGTTTCATTTGAGTTCAGCATTCTTTGATGTATTGTACTGAAGGTCAAGCCTGTAAATGCTGCCATACAATTGAGACAACTCAATAAGCAGAAATGTTATTCACTGAAATTCAAAGTTTTTGGTCTAAATAATGATTTGAGAGCAAGACTTCAAAATTACAAATGGATGATCACAAAAATAAACCTGCACAGACGCATGAAAACAAACTCTATCATAGCAGACCTCAACAGTATACAGAAACATAGAGCAATAGGAGCTCAAACAGACAAAAAATAAATAAATCACAAGCAAAACCATGATGCAAGATGTGTAGACAATTAGCAGTGTAACATTATATTTTCAAAAAAGAAAGTTTGTTGCCTCAAAGTGTCTTTAGAAACCAAAAGAGTTGCTCTTTCCCATGAAGAATTCAAAGAATGTTCTTTGAGATTTGTGTTCTCAGGTGATTCTGTGAACATATTTCTAAGCATGACCCACAGGAAACCGAGTGAATCCTATTATTCAGATACTGTAAATTCATGTCACCTCCATTGTTTCTCATAATACGATTTCAAATAAGTATTTTTCCATTTCATGCTGTTTTCATCTGCTTATTCTGAAGGTATTTCTGGTGCACCATTGCCTCAGCCACTGTTTTCTTCTCTAAACATACGAGCAAACAAAGGAGGTACTAAAACAACATATCATCCATTCTGTCAGCACTGTGCTATCAGTCTGCTGCCAAAGCTGGATCTTTACTCAAACCCCTCAGGTGTCTCACTCACATCAGGAGTTATATGCAAACTCTCATCCTCTATTCAGCACATGTCAGGTAAACGCGTCCAATACAAACCATGTGGATGCTGTGGGGGGAGGAAAAAAAAATCCAACCAATGCCAACGTCCTGGAAGGCCAGATGGTCAGTTGCAAATTCAAGGCCGAAATCCCAGACCTTTCCTCTACTGCTATGTGTGTCAGTTTGTGCTGCCTGGGCAGAAGCTGGAATAGACACCATACATCATGAATGCAAATGAGTCGCTTGATTTGACATTTCCAATAAGCCCGTCTCATTGTACCAGTAGGTTTAGCCAATTAACCATGTCAGTAATCAATGTGTTCTGAGGCTCAGTTAAGTCCTCAGTTTCCCTGCCACATAAATCACAGGCAGATTAGCTGATCAGTTACCCTTGTGCGCCGACTTAATGGTCCACTTCAGGAGAGATAAAATGGAAAATGAAACCTAATGAAGTCGGCTGGAATGCTACCTAGACCTACAGAGCTGTGAGGCTGATGCACTTAATAAGAATCTTTGTTTGAGTGCTTCTAAAATTTGTAAATTATCTTGGGTAGTTGGATGAAAGCTAGCAGTCTCACAGTAAAGCGAGCATTCCACTGCTTAGCCGAGGATGTTAGGCAACATGATACAAGCCATTTCGGTGTGATAATGTAGACACGTTTGGCTCAGTTTTCCTGCAGGGCACAAAAGCAATGCTAGGGCAGTTTTCCTCAGGTGCAAGCCTTTTGTTTTTTCCTCTGCACCTGTTTGGTCATATTCTGGAACCAAACAAATGTGTTTATGCCAAGAAAGGGGGCAGAGTGTGTGAGTATGCTGATTAGGCAGCACAATGCAGTTTTGGTGGTCATTGTAGTACAAATGCATTTGCATTAAAACATGCCCAGATTGCCTTTTACTTCAACCACCTATTGGCATTACAGACAAAAGGTTAATTTTCTGGCTTTAGTTGGTTTAGAGGCACACACATACTGAGTTCTCAAAAATCACTGAATACTTTTGATTCATGTTAGGTGTGGTCTTTTCCCATTCGATACACATTTTTTCCCATCAACTGCAGATTGATTTTTGCTTCAAAACCACGTGTGCAATCCAGTGACCTGGAGTTCTAAAGAACTGTCAATACTGATGTGTTTGATAAGTGAGCAGCCTGTAACACTCCTTTTAACGCACTTAATGAAATACCTGTAGTCACACTCTCTGACTTGAGAGAAGGGGCCGTGCTGATTTGCGAAGATGGCTAAATAGCAAATTCATTAATTATTTAAACCTCCAGACACGGCGTGGGTAAATGTAAATAATATTCAGCGTCAGTGAGTTTTCCCTTTTGTCACTTGCCGTCATGACAATATGAATTATTAATATTTTAATATGTAGCACTTCTGAGTTCTGCACATTGAAGCATATGATCAGAAAGATGCAAAATGATCCGTCCTATACGCACATAAAACACACAAGTGAACACATTTTAAAAGTTTACACAAGTTATTTTGTTTGTTGATTTGTTTGCTTGTTGTTTTCCTCCTGCATTAGCCAAACTGTCATGTTAATGGTTCTATCAGTTCTTGCCATCCCCGTTGAATAAGTCACACTTTTGATGGTATCTCATGTGGTAATGTTTCATCACATTTTACTTAAATACACAGTGAACGATGGCATGAAGTTTGAATTTAGAAAATCGCAAATAAAATCACAGTATTTGCCAGAAAAATCTCAATAGATTTTCCTTAAATTGTTCAGCCCTAGTGACAAGAATTTGTGTTTAGGATACTGTCAGTGTACACGATGACTACAAGTAATAGAGAAATTGCATGACATGACATGCACAATGTTTCTTTGCCACCGGATAAATAAGGATTGATATGTTGCATATAGCTTATTTTGTACTTGTGTTTTTGAGACATAAAGAGGAGAAGGATCACTGAAATTAGATAACTATTCAACCTTTATTAAATGTTTTGTTTTTTTAATGCTCAGTTTATTTGCTTCTTGAAACTAATCAGTGTCAGTAGAAGAATTCAACGACTTTTTGAGCTCTTCTTACTTTCAGCTAGAGACTTAATTGAATCCTCCAAATGCAGACCTTTATCACTTTTGTTCAGTTTTTTAAAAAAATATTAATATTCATGTTTCAACTACATCTCATAGGCTTCATTTACCAGAACATCCTGAGATGTGGCTGAAAGTGCCAAGAAAAAGGTGCCAAGTGGATCTGAAGTAGTTTTTTTTTCCTAAAAACCTCAGTCTGGGTATATACACACACACACTGTTGATTAGCTGCTCAGATTTCTCAACACTTTGGGGATGTGTACAAACACATATAGCAACCGCGAGACTCTCCTTACACTGAGATCAAACACGTCCGTATCCAGTTGCATTTTATTGGTTTAACCCAATAATGTGAAAATCCATGCAGCAGCTGGGACAGATTTTCTTCATCGTTAATCTTGCGAAGTTCAACAAGTAGTCCTCACTCAAATATGTTCTTATCCATATCAGTCATGGCATGCATTTCATCATATCACGTCTTTTCTTGAAAAACTGCACCTTACGTGTATTCTTGAGAAATATTAACTTGATCTAAAACCGAGATTTTGAGAGGAGAAAGAAAAGGGAACTCTGAATATAATTTTGCGAGGTCTTCGCCTCACTTAGTGAAGTACCTTGAGATGGCATAGGTTATGAATTGGCGCTATATAAAAAAAGTGAAGTAAAACTGACATAAAGACATTCATCCTGATAAATGTGTTTAATGAATCCACCAGAGGTCAATAAAATATAAAGTGTTGAAGTGTCATACTTTAATAAAATCCAAGTGGTTTTTAGATTTATTCTTCATTGATCTCTTGATGGCCACACTGAACCTCTTAAGTTAACTTTGCCTTTAGGAGAAAAGTGTGCCTCAGTATACTGTGACAGTAATGTCCTATATATCTCGGTTGCCTTATCAGTGATGGCATTTAGAGCTAAAGATTGGAGTTGTTGGCCTAAGTGAACATAACTTGTTCTTCCAGCACTGGAAAAAGATATAGTCTGTGTCTGTCTGTTCTAAATCATTGCTGTCTGACGCTATGCATTTTCCAAGGCAACATTATTTGCTTTTTATGGCACAAAATTAGTAATTTCAGACTTCAAAGCAGGGTAGAATTATTTTGGCAAAATGAGACTCAAAATATCCATCTACATTCAAAATAAAGCAATGTCAGCTTCACTTTTACCTCATGGTGGACATCAAACAAATAGCGCACGAAGACCCAGAAAAGCCCAGTAATTTAGCTTCAAAGTTTTGAAAAGCTTTTTAAAAAATCATCCATTCAGTTGATCTTTTTCCAGCAGTGGCTATTTTAAACTTTCACTGAGGGAAAAAAATGTTTCCTTTCAGTTTGCCATCAAATTATTTGCTCAGAGCTCCAGGAAGATCCACTGGTTACATTAGCAAACAATCTTGAGAATAACAGATATGTCAGAGATGTGTACATTAAAGGACTGTGTTGGCAATCAGTGGATATGCAGTTATCTTTTTTGAAAAAAAGACTGTCATCTTGATCAGATGTATGCTGTATTTGTTGTACAACGCATACATCAGGTTTGAGATTATTGTATTTTAAAAGTTGAAAGGTTTAAGTCAGGAGTGCCCGAACTTTTTCAAAGACGGCCAGTTCTGATGATGTGAAAATGCCTGAAGGTCAACCATCCTGCCTGACATTCTTTGGACCAATTAAGTTAAATGCAAATACACTGTTTTATATTTTAAAAAAAAAAATGTTTCAAATGACATAGTTTTCGTTTCTTCACATGGGAATGCAAATAAATGTATGCTACCAAGGCATGAACAAAAGGCATAACAAAATCATTCATCCTTTCATATCTGGAGGGCCATGTTACATAAAGAAAAATCAACCACCAGGAACCAGCGGCCCTGAGTCAACTTTCTTTGCCATTCCAGAAATTGTTTCGAAAGGGTCGCAGAGAGTCTGCTGCCACCATTCAGTGACACAGGAAATTGTATGTTGTACCTGAGTGATATGCATATTCTATTTGACGTTACTGGTGAGCCATAAATTACACGTTTGATGACAGAGGCTACAAGCCATATAAAATCTGACCAGGGGGTGCAATTGGCCCCTGGGCCAGACTTTAGACATGCCTGGTGTAAGTGATGCTTATAGAAGTCAGCTAACAATGATCAGCTCACAGCATGTCAAGATCAATGTTCTTCTTGAATGAAATAGAGCTGACTGACTGCTTAAGTCCATGTTCCAACCCTCAGCTATAGTGATGAGCATGATGGATAGCGACCAAAAGAAGAACACTGTGGATACAAGCACCCAAAATAGATTTCTTTTATGATGGCAGGGCTCAACCTTTAGAGTTAAAGCGAGGATCTTGGACATTCAGAGGGAGTTTGGATTAGAGTTGTTGCCATTTCATGTTGAAAGGAGGCAGCTGAGGTGGTTCTGGCGTCTGATCAGGAGTTTTCTTGGGGACACGCTGGAGGGATCATACATCTCATCTGACCTGGGAACAGCTCGGGAAGTGGAGCTGGAAATCATTGTTGGGGATAGGATTGTGGAGCTGTGGAATAACCTGATTAGCCTGCTGCCACCACGACCTGACCCCAGATATGTGGAAGAAGAAGGAAGGATGGATGGTTGGATGGATGGATGGATGCATGGATGGATGGTTGTTGAGTCAAATAGGGAGTTTTGCTTCCTATCCAGACCTCTGCAGCTCATCAGCAATCAACATCCATCCACGTCACTAACATTTCACATTTTAAATGATATTTTTTGAAATGTTTGTGTGTTCTAAACTTCTAACGCAGAATGCAGCATGAAATCAGATTGCAGCTGCCGTTCTTCGTTCTTCATTAAACGGTTGCACTTTGAACATATCTACTTCTGTTGTACTTATAAATAAATATGTTGCCAGATAAATTATGCAGCGTGATTTCAAAGGTTAAAATGCACACAAGCAACGCTACAGAAACACATTCTCACAGCAACCCAACGATGTCATGGGACTAAGAGTGACAGAAGCCTGTTAAAGAGCTGAAAACTTGTATTACTCTAAGTGATGTCTCACATCTCTAAGATAACATCAGGTCTCAGACAGAGACCATTTAGTTCTCTGATAACCATCTCCCATCTTCCACTAACACCGACAACCCTGTCTTTAATCGAGTTTCATCCAGACACTAGATGGGCCTGTGTGTAGGAAGCCAAGCTGAAACTCCCGTTGGTTTTTGCTTCTCCAGACATGGACACAAGCACTGGATTGAAACAGTTCAGTGAAATACAAATACACATAATCCCAGCCAGCACAGAGCAACACCGCAATTTACTTTACTCTTTGAAAAGAAACAATATTGTACGTGTCTGCTACGTTAAATCCACTACATTGATAATAAACCCAATGTCACAGTCGCAACTCCTTCAGCCTCATTTTCTTAATTATGCTGCTCGTGCTTATGTCTCTGACCCAGGGCGCTTATATTGACAGTTATGCTTTTTATTAATTTTTTCCATCTTCAAAAGCAGCAGCATGATGTTGCCTTATTCTCCCTGCAAAGTAATAATTTCTTCTAAATGTGCATTTTTTTTTCTCAGATTACTTTCTATCTATAGTTTAGAATTTGAGGTTTTACAACTTGAAAAAATAAAAATTGATCCCATAATGTTGTGCAAGGCTGCTGGGTCGCAGGAGCAAATTGTAAACAAAAGATTACACCTGAACACATCAAAGATGGTGGTTGTTATTCTTGACTCAACTCGCTGCTTCAAGCGAGCATCCCTGTCAGTTTGATCCGAGGTTTAGATACTGTAAAACCGACACAGTTGCATGATCTCCCAGTATTAAAGTTTGTTTGACTCAGTATACTGTCTGATTAGAAACAGTTTGATTCTGGATGTGCGTAAATGTGTGTTTTTGACGTACTATCCTTTTGAGAATCAAATTGCGCTTTAGTCTGAATGGGAGCACGTTTGCACAGTGAAGTGGGAGGATAAAGAGTTTGGAATTCAAGGGCGCATTAAGTAATTTATGATTTTACTTGAGTTCAATCAGCAGCAGCTTTGACAGGACTCAGGCTTTGGCATTCAGTTAAAGTCACATGAGATTATATCACTTGCAAGATGAAGTGGTTGCCACAGGGTAGGAGGGGAGACTTCGAGGAAAGAACGAAGGAGACATTTAGGGAAGATAATTTCTTTCGGCAGATTCTGTGCAATCTGCGATTTTGTCGTCATTGTGCACTGTCTGTTAGTTAAATAACAGGACTCGAGCCTTTAATGCTTCATCTAGTTATTGCTTTGTAGGAGAGAAGCTTTAACAGGAGGCCTGTGTGTAATTGAAGGTGTAAGCATGCTAACATATTTGCCAATTAGCTATAAGACGTTCAGCTCACGATGACAAGAATGTTAGTTCTTGGCAGGTATCTGGTTATAAAAGCGTGTCAGTTTAAATACTAAACACATGGAACTATGTGTAACTGTCTTTTTTAATGACCCTTGGATTATTAAGTCTTTTTACCTGCCTGAACAAAAATAAATCTGTCGATTTATAGTTAGATCAGAACTCAGACCTTTCACAAGAACCAAGAAATACAAGCATTAAGTCTTCTGACACCTGCTCCCAGTATGTTTTAGGACAGATGTTAAGATTTTACAGACTGTCTTGTATTATATTCAATAATGTTCCTACTTTTTCAATACTATGTTGGTTTTATATTGCAGAAGAATGGGCTTTAATCTGTCTTTTAATTCTGATCATTTTATGACTGCTCTGTTTTATTTTGCCTCCTAGTGAAGCACTTTGTAATCTAAATTTTGAAAAGTGCCTTATGAATAAAGTTCATAAACAGAGTTTCTTGTGTAACGTTATTCATAAGACACAGAATTTGTTGACGTGTTGGCTTTACATATGCACAACAAAATGAATTAAAAACTGGAGAGACATACTGAAAAGGAAGATTTGGTTGCAAAAAGAATTGCAGCGTCTGTTGTATGGAAATATTTTGGCCACAGAAAAACAACTGTTGCCTTGACACGAACAATATAACTAGTTTGCTTGACTATTTAAATCAGCTCCACAAATGTTCTGTATGATGACAAGTGTAAAGTCCGCCCTTAATGCCGTCTAAAGCAAAATAGCAGTATTTTAGATGACTTTGTCAGATGTGGAAAATGGTTTCAAATGACTTCTTTTTATATTCAGTTTCTATGCAGATGTGCTCCTCCAATCACTGTGGAATGATTCATTATTTCCAGATACAGTTTTTTTTTAAGTCATCTGGTGAAATTTCCTGATTTTTTCATATTTTTCATACATACAGATTTACTGAGCTCTTTCCTACCTACATATAGTTTTTAGATTCAAGATGATAAGATGTGATGAGATGGAAATGGAAAATGAAATGAGAGATGGCATCTAATACAGAATGAAAATGTTGTTGCCATAGGGACCCATGAATTTAAAAAAGTAATCTAAATTGCGTTTGTGTGCGTGAAGTTTTCACTGTTGTTTATTACCCTGTTTGTGAATTACTGTACGTACATGAGTGCCAGAAATCTTTAACATTAAATCATCATCATTATGTTCAAAGATTATCACTGATGGTTTATACATCCACATGTGATAAATTAAAGTCACCATGCGAGCTGATAAATAGCCATTCTGTGCATGTTAAAGGATGATTTCTCTGGTGTTTTGTGAGGATCTTGAAACTAGTTCTCCTCTGCAATTCTTTTTCTACTGGTCTCAAGATTGGAGAGGCAGACTGATGCATGAGTGTTAACTCTGGCTGGTTACTCACAAGGGACCATTAGAAAGTCCAACTCCAACCAACACCAGTGGTCAGGCATAAACAACAAGTTTTACTGATAACCTGAAAATTACATGTTCCACCAGTATAAACACTGAAATTTAACCCAACCTGCAAAGAGGTTGAAAAATCTCAGCAGTCACTCCAGTGTTGTGCTTCTTTCTGTTATTGTTGCTGAAGTGAAACAGAACGAGCGACACGCTCCAACAACGCGTGGGTTCTGCAGAAGCCTTAACTGCTCTGTCTCGGGTAGTTTCTAAAGGCTTTCTAAAGGCTTTCACCCGAGGCTTATATCACTGGCAGGCTGAAATAGTCTTGAATCCCTGGGCTGCACGCCAAAATTCAAACCAGTGCAACACCAACCACCTGCTGACACATACACACAAACAGAGCTGCAAATCCACAGCCTGTTATGCTCCCATTGAGCTATAAGAAAGACTACAGGACAAAGGCTCTGTAGGACGAGGCTCACTGCACTGGTGGTGCATAATTAGTATCAGACAAGCTGCAACAGTAGTCATATACTTGACGTACAGATCTCAGTTCTCTTTCCTAACTGAGGAAACAACAACACAGTCAGAAACTGCAGGACAAAGAGATGCGAAGTGACAAGAGCTAAGACCCCCTCAGGAAGTTTGAGACCAATTTGAAGAAAGCAACAAGAACACAGACAAAAAGTCTTTTCTTTCTTTTTTAGTCAGTATACAACAAAAATCTATTACACTGTGCTTTGATAAAGCCAAACTCTGTTATTGTACTAATTTACTAATGACATGAGGCAGTAATCCCATTGCTCCAGCAGAGAGAGTAAGGTTGCAACTAGCAATTATTTCAATTATGGATTAATATCAGATTATTTTCCAAACTAATTGTTTCATCGTTAAATCTATAAAAATATGCAAGGTGCCACCACACAGCCATTATTTAAGCTGATAATATAATCTTCAAAAGCCCCCTTTTCATGTTCACACTAAAATGTCAACTTGGGTTTTTGCATTTCAGGTGTGAAAGATGGTGGGTTTGTGTGAAACGAGGGCCAAAATAGAGATGGACTGACTTAATATGAATGTGGTCCCAGGAGTCACCCCACAGTTTATCAGCATAACAATCTTCCAGAAAGCAAATACTGTATGGAAATAAGTTTGAACTGTGTGTTTTATTTAAAGATGTTATTATAGCGGATATGCCCAAATTGACATTTAACAACTTCCCTGAAAGTCACGCAGTTGCACGACTTCTTCACATCTCCATTTGCTACTGAGACTATATTCCAGTCACAACCAAACAGGCAGCTTCCTACATTTATATGGAAGGAGGAGATGCAACTTGTTACTGTTAATGAGAAAGGAAATTATGAAAGGCTTTCTTTTGATATGCAGAGCAGTTTCCATCAGACCGACTTGGAAAAGTTCAATTTAATTCATTTTCATGGATGTGAGTAAAATACAGCCTGCGATTGTTTAGGGGCAAGACTGAAGGAGTGAATGTAGGTAAGTGTATGTGCTGATTTGTATGTCTCAGGTTCACTCTCAATGTCACACAACAAAGGCTGCTTTATCTTCACTTGGAAACGGTGACATTAGAAGTGTATTGCCTATTGGTATATAATGGTCGCAATTAACTTATCAGCATATCGTCCTTTGCTTGCAAAGGGTGAGAGCGTGATGCATCATGTTTCTTTCCTAGTGTGAAAGTGCTGGCTGTCTGCAGCACTGAGCAGGACTTGTGCCTGCCAACCTGGGCATACAAATATATGGGGCAGAACACAGTGCTAATACTGATCTGATTCATTAAAAAAAAAAAAAAGTGTCTGTCACACTGCAGGATGGCTGCCAATCATGTCTCGCTTATATAACAAGACCAGGAAGCCTTATAAATAGACACCAGCACCGTTAGCATTACTAACCAACATCTCACTGTTCTCTGGTTGTCACGTGATTCTTACTGTGTTGTTTTCTGGACGGGACACCTCTTCTGGGAGCACAGTTTCAAACAGTAACAGAGGCAGATTTACCACTTAAAATGTTTAGCAGTTGTGAGGCAGTGGTTCCTTTGTTTTAAATGCCGATGAAAATGCTTTCATAGCCTAAACAAAGCCCTTACACACATTTTAGGAAATGAAATTAAGCCCTGATAGACACAGCTCCCATTGAGCTTATCTCAGCAAGCATGCAACAGTTAGCTGAGGCACGAACACCATAACAATGATCATCTATGCAAAGTCCTTACACATATTAAAAGCAGTATTTCTACCTTAGGAAATGCCGCCTTGGTGGGGTTAATGTGATGTTGCCTCCTAGTTTTAGATGTGGACTGTCCCATGGTACATTATGAATGTTTTGCAAATTTTTGGCAAGTTTTCGGGGATCAGGTGGACAGATTCAGTTGATTTACAGTGAAAAAAGCATTTTTTTTCCCCCTCAGTAAGATAAAATAGGAACAGGAGTAATAATTTGTGTGATCCGTGTAGTGACGGTACAGTGTATGTAATTTAATAACTACAAAAGTGACTTCAGTCTTAAGTTACTCTTTAAACAGAAGAAATCAGATACAGCTTTTGCATTTCAAGCTGGTAACCTTTGTTGTTGCTCGCTCAAATGACAGTTGTTGCTTGCAGGCTTTTCCACTTGTAGCTGTCAAGGAAGGATTAGATAATTCATAGGTTGATTCGAAATCCTCAGCTGACTCTGACATTTTGATATTTCCAGCTAACTTGTTTTGTGGGTTCTTAAACATGCATTTGAAGTCTATATGTGTGTGTTATTGTGCCAAAATTGTATGTGAAAGCCATAAATAACATACAGCTTGGGCAAAAAGCCTCCCTTACATCATCAGCAATTCCTTTATTTTGAATGATTTTAGAGCACATGTACAATTTGTTCAAAATCCTCCTACAAAAATTCCACAACACTGCAAAATTATCCCAGTGTTGGCTTTGTTACACCTCCTTCCTACTTAACTTATATATCATATAATCTACTGTTAAGGCAGCATGCAACCATATGTCAGTGAGCTTCTGTTCCAATATGAGCCATAAATACCTGTCAGGTCTGGTAAAAATGCAAAATAAATGTTCAAGGATGAATCTGTCATATGCTTTAAGTAGCAGGTTACAGAGAAATTCTTATTTTGCAGATTTACTGTATATTGAAGTATAATAAGTATTGTACGAGGTGAATTAAATACACAGGACATATCAAGCAAGTTAAAGCAGGCTCATACAAAAATAAGGTCAACAGGGTGTTTCCTGCATAAAGGAATTTTTGCATCCCAATTTTAGTAACTGAGGATTCAAGCATTATACAAAATTTTGTTCATGAAACTGTTTTAAATAACAGGAAAATGCATAGATTCCTGTCAGATAAGGTAACACAAGCTAATTGCCTTTACTGTACACTGTGGACGATCATGCTTACGGCCCATTCTGAGTCAAGAAAAACCCAGTGTATATGACAGTGTAGGTAAATAGTAGTAATAAATAGTTTTTACTCATCCATCAGGAAGAAATTAACAGCAGAATGATTTAGAAAACAGCAACATTTCTTTATTCACACATCACATCCTGAATGTAAAAGCTGGGAGTTATATTATAGTGAGAGCAGCTTTTTTTTCTCGCACGTCAGAGGAAAATATTTACACAACAGTAGCAGTTAGTGCTGCCTTAACACAATGATGAAGTGTTAACCTTCTGTCAGGTCTGATGTTGTGGCAAGGCCATAATACCTGCCAGCTGTGGCTGTCACTCAGGAGTCATTGCAGGACGGAGGAGGGGCCTCGCATTCCACTGCAATGATTGATGGACACTTTTACTGATGAGACTCCTTAATAGCGCCGTGTCCTCTGCATTGCTCAGACTCCCAGCATGCTTCCAGTCCTTGAAGCTCGTCTTATGTGGTGTAATGCAGCCACAGTGACAGGAGCTCACACATGAATCTTGCAACAGGGCTTTTCATCTGATTGCCTTTACTTGCTTCCATCGCAAGAAAGAGTTGCGACACGGTAATTTTCATAGAGTGCTGCGCTTTAACATTTTCAGTATCGTGGATGTGCTGCTGATGAGAAACTATAGATTCGTCTAACTTAGTTGAACATTACATTTCTTTTACAAAACATCCCTACATAAGAGCTCAGTTTTATTTTTTGTGCCTCTAGTTGTCTGTGTAATTGGTTTCTTCGCATATTTACTCAAACCTCTTTGTCAAACAAAGTGTGGGGAAATTATTATTCACCTAGAGGCAGTGTTATGCTGACAAAGAGTGAAATGTGGGTCAGCATGACCAGATGTTAGCCTGTTATGGTAGAGTCTGGAGTAGAGGACTCTGTCAATCATGCAGGACCCATGGGAACACAACAGTGATGTGCAGTAGCTCAGTTACACCACTTCTTTAGGTTTCCTTTGTGATTCACTATTTAAAGCTTAAAATGAAAGGTCACAAAAGAATCAGAGAGACCAAAATGCGCAGCCTGGAGATCAAATGGAGCCGAAGCCTTCAGTCAACACTGGCTTAAGTATAAAGACACCAAATGTCTGACACTGGCCACTGCTAAACAAGCAGTTCCTTGTAAAATCTCTAACTGGAGCGTCCAAACAGAGCTGTCTGTCACAGTTGGATTTCCGAGTGTGATTGCAAAGGATATGTGAAAGTCATTCCTCGAGGATCTAAAACCTGGGCAGCTATTTGTCATCTTCAGAGCTGTCAGTTATGCTTACAACACTGTGATAAATGGAATTTACTGTCAGATGCTGAAGTATTTTTAAAAATACTAGGAATAGACACAAGATGACAGTGAAGCCACAACAGTTTCTTCTCCTCATTAGCATGTCAGTGACTCATAACATACGATATAGCTTTGCACAGTTCGAAAGAAGCCTTGACAGACTGCTAATCAATCTGGTAGTTATTTAATCATTACTGTGCAGTTTAATTTGACAGTGTGTTCTGGGATCATTTTTCAGCATAGTTTCAAGTTTTGATTTGTACTGCTTTCATTCTGCATCATATAAAATTACATTTTAACAGTTTATTTCTCTTGAAACCTTCTGGTAAACACTATTTTTTTCTCTTCTGAAGATCATTCCTCTGTTAACGATTTTTGGTAAACAGAAATATGGAGTGACAGAAACAGCTATCCATTATTTGAACAAAAACCCATTAGGCATTTCTGTCACAGTTTGTAGAACAAAAGCACTTTGTATGAGATGATTACAATTTTCCTTCTGACTCATTTCAATTTAACTTGCACTGGCAACAAATCACAACAATGTGTTAATTAATTTCGTCTCTGAAATTCATAGTTACTCTGTCAAACAGACTGTCTGGATTATAGCTTGCAGGGCCAAACACGACTGAAGCAAAAGTATAATTGTGTGGCTTCATTACCCATGTCTTGCCGTGTTTCTGTAAAGGTAATAATAAAGAATCTAAAAAAATGTCCAGGGACAAATGAAGAAGCTGCATATTTGTAAAATTAATACAACAAGCTGTGCACAAAATATGTCCAACACTTTCAGCATCTTTCCAGGTGCTTTCATCTGAGGCCTTTTTTCCAAGTTTCGTCATCAGAACACCATCCACATTTCACTGTACAGCTCTTATACATTTGTGAAATACACACTCACAGGTTTAACACAAGATCCATCACTTCTACAAAAAAGAAGTTTAAAAAAATACAGTAACACAAAAGTTATTTGAGTGTCAAAAAGGGCATTTGGAGGAAAGGGCTCCTGGCGGGCTGCAAATATGTAACACCTGATGTGAAGTAAGTGTCAAAATTTTGATGGCAAGGACTTTGAAAATAAGGCTGACGTTGAACAGATTTATCCTCTAAGAGGTAGCTACACAGAGAGCTTTTCTAACAAATGTGTCCTCATAACCACCACACCACATCAGCATCGACTGATGTATTTTGCAGCTGTGCTCCATTTTTTTTTTATTTGGAGTTCTTTCGTGCTGTCACACAGCCCATTCAGACCATCACAAGCATCAGTGGTCTGTCCGGATGAAGCTGTAAGCTGGAGAACCCATTAAAGACCTCACTGCTCCCACAAGTAAACGTTCTTTAGTTTATAGACGATGTCCGCTGACTTGTAATTTAATCAGCTGTGTCAGAAAACATATGAAAATGCCAACTTTTAAATTGAATTTAATCACCTGCTGGTAAGAAGAGAATGACACACAAAGGAAGGACTGAGCTTGAGAAAAATGGAAAATATGTTGGGTAGGGAGAAAGGGCGGGAAATAATGGAGGAAGGAGACGTGACATTGAAATGTAACTTTTGTTTAGTAATTATTAGATGTATTTCAGTGTAATTTATGGTTAAGTTGTGAAGTGCATGGAACTGGTTGTCAGTGCTTAACGGTGACAACCAGAGATTAACTTGTGACAACTGTCTTACATAAAGCAGTCCACTGTGCACTGAATAGACCCACATCCTATGTGCATCTCCTAAATTAATGGGGTTTTAATGACTGAAGGAACACTGACGAGTTAAGAAAAAGAGTCGGCAAAGGCAAATGACAAGGATCACTTCGGTAGAACCTATGAAACTTGTCACTGAGTGCATGGCTGCTATAGTGTGCGCTGTATTACCATTTGTATGATAATCATATAGGTTGCTTCTCATTCTTTCCTTTGTCCCTGAGACTGTCAAGGCTAACTCATACTGAATGCAATGTGTGTCATTTCCCAACAGTCTGTTCAAGGTCTCCTGGTGCGTTAATCTTTTCAAAAAAGGAATGCATATAATCACATTAAAGTCATTAGCCTGCTTGATAAAAAGAAGAAAAAAAAACTTCCCCACTGATAGTTCACGCTCAAGGAAAGATGGAATTGAAAATGAGACAATGTGACCAAGAAATGTTAACCGGAGAGGTAAAATACATTAGATACATGACATGAGATCTGTAATTAGGAGTTTTGCTAAATTTATGACATTCACTCTTGAAAATGTCAAGCCAACTTCAGTGATGTCATTTCCCAAAAGGTTGCTGTTACAATTTCAGTACAAAAAATGCCACAAAGTAACACCGCAAATTAGTTTTAGCAAGATGCTTTGCACATGTACTGCGGCGTTGCTTTTGATTGTAGTTCGTCCAAGCAGTTTACTGAGTCTGATCTTTTGTTTTATCCTTATCGAATGACTTTTTCAGTGTTAATCCTCGCCCTACTTTTGTTTTCTCCGGCCAGGTGTGTGGCCTTGTAATGGGCTTGAAGAGAACAAACTCAGCTATTCCACGACCTTTTGCTTTTCCACAGCATCACCATATGCTGCTTCCATAACCTCAAACAGGTCTTCCTCTGAGGTTGTCGGAGGGCATGTACAAAACCCACACAGGACACCTTCATCCTCCTCCTCTTCCCTCAACCTCCAACCTGGCTCAAAAGCTCCCTTCCTCTTCCACAGGCCGAGCATGTAGTTCAGTAAGAGATATCAAGCTGTGTCTCATAATAATGCAGCAAGTGAACTGCTGGGCAATGGATCGACATCCAAAAAGTGTTTAAAAAAATGCTGCACAAAACTTGGAGCTGAGACCTCTCAGCCTCTCTGTCTTCTGCTGGCCATGTTTTGCACCATTAATGAGCAGGTCATTTGGCCAAAGAAACTTCCACGCTTGAGATCACAACCTCAGCCCCGTAGTAACTTCACAAAATCAACTCGCTCCCAATCAGGGAGCCTCCAATGTTTCTTCCCTTCTACAATATAAGTGCAGTGCCCGTTCAAAACCTTGGCCTCCAGTAAACTGTTTCTTCCATTTGCCTTATGCTTACTTCCCATTCAACACTGACTGCTTAGAGTTATTCAAATCTTAGCGTTAAAACTCAAATTAGCTGTTGCCTAGTTAGGTGCAACCAACACTCACTCTACATGTTTCAAGTATACAGTGGTCTAGTGCAAATAAAACAAGATAAATAGCAACAATTTGTCTCATCATCAATATTTCAATACTGTGTCCAATCATTTCATCATTGTCAAATTTTCACTGCTGTACTACCTGCAACATCAATAACAATATGAAAACCTATTTATCAAATGCCTGGTCAGAAAAATTTGGCTCCTCAAATTCAAAAAGGTGAATACCTTTAATCACTGTGTGTCTGAGTAGTCATTTACCTAAACTAGAGAATCAGTGTTTTTACTTGAGTAATTGAAATGTAATTGAAAATGGTTATGACATGGATTCACTTCATCTCTGTAGTAATATGCAGTTAAGATAAACACTGACAAATGTGTTTTAACGTCAGTGTGGAGCTGGAAAAATAACAAAATTCCAACAATAAATGGCAGACAGTAACAACAAATGTTAGTTTAACCCTCTGAACCAGCAATTTCTGGGTGTTTTTTTTTGCTCT
This sequence comes from Amphiprion ocellaris, assembly GCF_022539595.1. NCBI lineage: Eukaryota > Metazoa > Chordata > Actinopteri > Pomacentridae > Amphiprion > Amphiprion ocellaris. Next base: position 11,770,250 of record NC_072778.1, on the reverse strand, counting down.
TTGTCACACTTTTACACAACCAAACTGGAGGTAGAGGGAGCTCAAAATTGTCTTTTGTACATCGTGACACAGTTAAAATGCCATGAATCACAAAAAAGAAACAAGAGTTGCATTTTTGATGACTTACTCTACAAAAGTTGCCCACGTGTTACCAATCCCAGAAAACAATGGCTCTAAATACTATAGATATTTAACGACTTACATTTTTTATTTGTTTAACACTTGTCTCCTATCTGTGTAAACACTGTCTGCAGTTCAGCTTAGTTCAGCCCAAAAGTCTCTGAATTATTGTCACATGACTTAATTGGTCATTGGTCTTTTCTTCGACACTGCACTTCCTCAAGTCCCCATCAATACACCCACCACAGTTGAAGTACACCGCAGGAATGGTTGCCAAGAAAAAGCGAAGAACACACACAAATGGGGGCTCGTTCATTTATTAGTGGGACGGCTCATTGCTCCTGAATTAAAGGATGTCAATGAAACGTCTGTTTATTGTAGACTGTAGATCATAATCAAAAATGTGTCAGACGTAATAGTTGCATTTTAAAATATAAATCAAGTGCATTAAATCTGAAAAAATAATACATTTAATGATGCAGTAAAAAAAATGTTTTTGATAACAACGGGCAGAACATGTAATGTGAATTGTGTCGCATTCCTCTGAGCTCAAATTAACCTTTTAACCTTTAGAAACAAACAAATAAATGAATGATAGATTAATGCAGCTTTCAAGTTGTCCTCCCTGAGACTTCAAGGATGCACAAGCACAAGCCTTATTTCTGCTCCTCCAGTTGGCAATAAATGGATGGCAACACTCGTGCCCGTTTGACCACTTGTTAGACATGTCAATAAGAAGAAACAACAAAGAAGAAAGATGATTGATTGTGTCCCATCTGTGAAATTCTCCAACAGCACCAGAACAGCTGTCATTACTCACGACTATTACACACAGCTGTGACTTTTAATAAGGCCCATATCACTCATCCATTACATGTACCTGTAAACCATCACCATGGCGATATCTCACGTATCACCACCAAAAGGATGGTCAATGATTAATTTGTAGCCCTGATTTTAAACACACCTAAAAATGTTTAACAGTTTGGGACTAAATGAAGAGAGAGGAAATTATGGATAAACTGTAGATTAAAATGTTAATTTGACATTGAACAACCGTTGTGCCACATGTCGTCTTGTTATATTTTAGGACACATGGTGTTTATAAGTTGATCCAGCTGTTATGTAGATATATTTATCAAGACACGACGCGACAGAAAATAACTTCAAAAGCCACTGCAGCTTTCAAAGCGTGGTCATGTGTCTTATCACAGCAGCAGGGTTGAATCCCTCAGGAAGTGTGTGGCAGAGAGTCAATGGACCTAATATGGAGTGATTCCTCTCCTGGGGCATATATGGCTCTGGTTTCACAGTTATCACTCACAGAGAGCTGTCAAACGCTTAGTGGCATTCTCTTGATCCACTTAATTAGGGCCTAACAAGGCATGGAGAGGGAAGGGATTTGGATCTACAGGGTGGTGACAGAGTCAAAGGCCTCCACAAATGAGGCCAACATCTCGTCACACTCTGGCCATTAATGAGACATGTGAAATGCTGTTGTGTCAAAAAAAAAAAGTCATGAATGTAGAACATGCTTACTTAGACTTCCACCTACATATAAACATGTAAAAAAAAAAAAAAAAGCTGCCCAAAGTCTGTCATAATACAGAGAGGAGGTATAAATTTTAACAAATGTGGCGAAAACCAAACAGTTCTGACAACTGAAGATTTAATGACTCACCTCCCTGAGATAAAAGTATTGAGCTCATAGTAAGATGGTGATCTTCTGTGCATACAATTTGCATTTTGTTGGCCGTCTCCCTGCCTGTGCTTGAAATAATTAATAAAGTAGCGGTGAACGGAGGTGGCATCCTCTCCTGCACGGAGCAGATGTTGTAAATCCACTGCAGCTCGCACAGACAGGTGCCCTCCAGCCAGTTCCTGTCTGCTGCTTTGGTAATGGCGTGTTTCCTTTCTTGGAACACTGGAGGAATCCAGAAACACTCAGTCCAACCTTCATCATCTCCACATTATGAGGTTGTACAGCAGAGAGTGAGCTGACTGATCACCTGAGGAGGCTGCTTGGTGGAATAAAATGACCAGAACGTAAATATGTCTGAAAATTCAGTGCAAATTCTTGAATTCTCAGTTGAGTCCTACATACTGATCAGACGAATAAGCTGCCTGCAACAACAGACATTCCAGTTAATCCAAAGAGACTTTTAAAGGACACTTGCTGTGTGCTGATGTACTGCAATATTACTGCAATAAGACTCATTTAAGGTGTTTGTTCATACATAGCGGATGGATGATATTTATCCATCCATTGCAGCATAGCATCTCACTTCTATTCCCCTACTTATATGCTAGGTCACGGTGGGGTGGAGCAAGCATATTTGCATTCACACCAAGGGAAATTCTGTTTCCAGTTCACTTGCCGTGGATGTTTTTTTGATTCTGGGAGGAAACTGAAGAAGTAAAGAACATGGAACCTTCACTACAAAAGGAGGAGTAAAAACACTGAATCTGACGAGCTAGCTGATGAGCTGTTCTACCTCATATCTAAGCAACTACTAATTACATGGTAAATTAAAAAATAAAAGCTTTGTGCACGATGTTTACACATGAAATCTGCGTTGAAATGTAGTCAGTTTTATAGGCTGATTGTGCAGTTGCTTGCAATGCAACCTTGTGGATGTTCTCTTTTTTCTGTGCAATAAATATACTTGACATCATCTGTAACATGATGTTTTTAGTTGTGTTTCAAAGCTCAAAGACATAAGTATGCATGCTTATATTTCTGGACAATTTGGCAAATTTATTTTCCTTATTATGTGATTTAAGCTTTCAGATTTAATTGTGGTATTTCTTAGATGTTTTGGTTTAGCCTCAGGAGAATGTTCTGTAACCTGACCAGCCATAGACACATTTACACAAATCTAACTATTTTGACTTTTGTGTTTCAAGAGATTAACCTTCTCTTATTAGACAGCACCCAATAAATATGCAGTTCATGTTTAATATACAGATCCAGCAAAGTGTAACAGCTTCTTTTCCACTGAGTTTCCATCAGCTGTTTCTTCTCCTGAAGTTGTATGACGGTAACAACGATTCTACTAAGGATGTAGTTTGAGTGACGTGAGGACAAACAGCCTGAGAGGGTTTGTGGATAACTGCAATCTTATTGTTTTTCTGCCATTTCCAGTATTTCATATTTCGTGGTCCAGACAGTTATTCAATTTATATCGTGCAAACGAGTACTTCCAGTCATGCCTTTTTATTGTGGCTACAGCAAGGCCACAAACTGATTTTGCTGATTTGATTAACTGAAGAGATCCTCCTAGGCATAAAAGACGACGAATTAATTTCAGTGAAAAACTGTTCAGTGCCATAGCTTGGCTGGTATATGGTCTAGTCTGGGAATGCTGATAAGGAACTATTCCATTTGCTGGCTGAACTGCAGTGTAATTCACTTGCCCGAGCATGTAAACAAACAATGAAACAGTAATTAAATACTACAAAGTCTGCGGCTATGCTTATTTTAATTGAATAATAGCAGTAATATAGACCATAGTACATATGCACAGCTACATATATCAAATAGTTCAGTTAGTGAGCTCATTCATCCTGCCTGTCATAAAACCTCTTTTGGGACCACAATGATACGAAGCAGCTGCATCCATCATTTGCAGGCAATGTTGTCTAAGCTCCGTTTAGTTTCGAAACTTTTCTTTTCTCCAGGTTTTGACAACATTTTACAACTTAAAGGATGGTATATTATGTCGATATTTATAGTAAGAATTACTGCTGTTGTCAATCAAAGGAAATTTCGGTTCATTAAAATTGTGCCTGCTCTTCAACCAGAGAAACCTAATAAAAAATAAATAAAACACTACCTCTAGATTACATAGGTGAACTACAGTGCACCTGCCTACCCTATAACCTTAAATGAATTACAAATAGAAATAAAAAGTTAGTGTTTGGAGCATATTAAATCATTTTAACCTGGTTTTCCTATACTAAAATGACAACAACAGACTCAGAAGAGACCATATTAATTTGATTTCTGAAAATAAAACTGCATCCACTCATAATGGCAGCACAAGAACCCTCAAGGAATACCCTGCAGACAAATTAGCGAGCTGTTTTCAGATGATTGCACCAAGTTGGTTGTTGAGCTTTGATAAACAAACTGCTGTTTGCAAAGTTTACTCTCCACGGTTTCATTGTCCATTTTAACAAAATGCAGCCACACCCACGACTTCTTAGACATGGTATCACTGAAGTTGTAAAAGATGTTCACAGGTAGTCGCTTCTTTCTGCTGCAGAAAATGATCAATTAATGCTGGAAGGGTGTTGATGGAGCACCTGCAATGGGGGCAATTTAAAGTCCATAGAGCAGTTGGATTTGCCATTACTCTACTAATACTACTGCTGCAAATATTACTCTGATACTCTGGACCTACTAATCTCTGTGTTGGATGACAGGATATCAAGCAACACACTGACCAGTGGGCCTGAAGTCCTCAGAAGTATTAGTCAATAAGTTAGAAAAAGGGAAAATTGTACAAAAAATAATGACACCCATTTTCTCCGGCTTGTAATATGTTCATTTAGTAATTAGTACTATGCAGGACAAAGTGTTGCACAAGTGTGTCCGGAAAGATGGCGGGAAGATATATGACACTGGAGATTTTTACTGCAGAGAAATGAATGAAGGATTAAGGGAATGAATATCAGCTTATTTTTGGAGAAAAAAAAAAGAGGACAGGTGAGTGATTCATAAAAAAAAGCTACTTCACCGTCTGCACTCTCTGTGCTTAGAAATGCCAGAAAGTCAAAGTGGAAACAGAAAACTCAATTTTAATCAAAAAGAAGTTTGAAACTGGCTCAAGGTTATTACATCCAAATAAGAACAGTTATTAATAAGTTCACATCCACTAATCTTATCTTTTCTTGGAGGATTACATGCCTCTGAATCTCACCAAAACTTATTTGTGGTGACACGCTGGTATGTAAATCTTACACAAACTTAAAAACGGAGGAAAATAGCTCAACTGAAGACCACGAAATATGTTCTTGGACCTTTGTCTCGTGTATTATTCCAAGATTTGCCTCCATCCCTCTTCATGATTCTTCACTCACTACAGATAGATTAGGCAATGTCCCAGAAATACATTTGAAACTGTGTCACAATGGGGCTGTGCCTGCTTGTCTGGAACAGTCTTTCTCTGTGGATAACCAGCGACAGACTGAGTTAATGAACCTCTGTTTGGCCCTTCGAGACCACTGCATGCATGTGTGTATAAACCATTTTCTGAATTTCCTAACAGGTCTAATGGAGAGGGAGACGCAGCTTTTAGTCTGATCAGTTCTACTTATGGGAGCGCTGTATCGTTTTCACTTTTTATCTCTAATCTTTGTGATCATCAGCAGTTTTCAGTGTATTAGGCAGGTTGGAGGAAACCCATTTTGTGAATATATCACTTTCATTTGAGTTAGAGAGATCACCACTGATGCTTTTTTTATTCACTGCCTCCATGTCTCACCTTCAAACCACCAGATAATCATGACTCGCCACACCCATTGCACGAGACTTTAAGCAAAATTGTGACGTTTTTAATTCTGTAACTCCATTTTATGCAGTGTGTTAATGAGTACACCTTGAAATTTCGCGCTGCAATATGTTCATGTATAAGCAAGGCCATTTTAAGTGACATGACCTCGAATTGTGTGTAACTGTAGCAACTGAGTACAGCGCAGTCAGTGCAGGTTAATTCTCTCACATTATCTGCTCTACTCTCAGGCTACACCAAGCATCTCTAGTAAAAACTGTGTCTGTGTTACTTTACAGTTCGGTAATGCAGATTATTGCCATTCAGGGCAGAACAGATGTGTCCTGTGTGTGTTTGAGAGACAGACGAGAATGTAGAAGGCAGGCTAGTAATTTTAGCCTAGTCTATTGCACAGAATGCTTCTGAGTTATTTAAAAATGTGTTGGGGTGCATAATCAAAAATCGGTATATTTACAAATGGTAATTTGTTCTCTGTAAAATTACACTGTTTTACTGAATTCAAATCTAGCTATTTTATGGATATTTATAGTTATTTTCACAAGTGTTTTTGTTGTTTTAACAGTTTTAAACATTACAGTATTCCACTGTTTCTTTATACATTTTTTCTGCCACCCTTGCTGTCAGATTCTTAGCATTATTTTTTGTTTTTTTGTTTTTTTTTTAAACAGTCTTTCCAATATTTTCTATTAAGCTTGCCCAACCCTGCCCACATGACCCACAGAGGTTATGCATCTCAAGTTGCCACATATAACTTAAGACAAATTCTTCCAACTGCAAAGAGTTTATTTGCCAAATGATCTCATCCAACCACCAGCCTAAACACAGCCTACAAGTGTCACCAACAGAAGTCGACCGATAAGATTTTTTTATTGGTAATCAAGAAAGGCTGATAACCAATATCTAGACCTGATATATATTTGATGTAATGTTTCAAGGGAACCTGTCAGTGATAACTAGGCTTCTTCATCAATAAAAGTGACTAGAACTGAATGTGTAAAATAGAAATAGGACTGATTAAATTGGGATGCTCTCTGTTTATGTTGTGTCGACTGAGACTGATCGATTTGTCTCATGCAGTTACGCTGCTGTTCTTCTGTTTTCTTAATCTTTCACTGTTGTATCACTTTCGTTACCTACTGAGGTCCATATCTTAAAGCATTAATAGTTATTGCTTTCAGATTAATCTGTAGCTGCCTAATAACTTAGCCACTAGCCGTTACCATGGCCTTAGCCACTGTGAGAGAAGCTGATTTCCTGCTTTGTGGCAGCAGCTTGTGTCTTCTTGTTTGCAGATTGGGTCTCTGCTCGAGACCACAAAGTGACTACAGACAGAGAATTGGAAAAAATACCAAATATCAGCCACAGTAGTCAGCCAGACCAATAGTTGGTCTGTCCCCAGTCACCAAGTCCTCCACTGAATCTATGGAGGAAGGGCAACTTCTATATGCTACAATGATTTCAAGCAGCAGGTCCACTTTTACTCTTTTTACTTCATACACAAATACCGTTATATACTATATACCCTGATGAAATGTCAGGGATGTATGAAGGTACAAAAAATAGATATTGCCCAAGCTTAGTTCACATATCGTAGAGAATCAGTCCTGAGATCTCAGTCATTCACCCAAAATATGGCCAGAGGCAAGCAGATATTATGTCGGTGAGAATATATAGCATAAAAAGATGTTTCTTTGCGTGAATTCTCTAAGAAACTGAGCATCATCTTTCTCAAGCTGTTTGCAGTTTGTGTGTGTGTGTGTGTGTTCATCCAGTAATACAACTATTACAGGAAGAGGAAGTGGTTGGTCAGCATAAAATTTAAAACATAGGAATCAAACAAAACAAAATGTGCTTTTGTGAAGATTTACTTTCAACCACAAACTTCAACTTTTCTTTCACAAAGTGTTCAACCATGAGCTAGATTGTTCTTCCAATTTCCAACCGCACCGCATTTTCCTGCCAAAACTTTTGTCAGTGGTTGCTGGCAGATTGCATTGTGGGTAATGTAGATATCAGGTTTTGACAAAGAAGAATTATCAAGAATTTACAAAGAAAAAAAGTCAGTATCTCTGGCCCTGTTGCATCAGTTTTGATCCTTTTTGCAAAGTATCCACTCTGAGCTCCACAACTGCATGGAAGTGCAGTCCTGATTTGGTGGTACTCTTTGAACAAGAAAGCATCTTCATCATGTCAAGAAACCACTTCTTAGATAAACATTTCCTGTGCTGCTGGAATGGTGAATAAATAAAAGCCCACAACATTAAAAACACGCCTTCAAAATAAGAGCATAGACAGAACACTAGCAAAGGCTTGCCAAAAGTGATGAACTGATCAACAGACATTTCTGAGTGATTTACAAGCACTTTGGTATCCATTCCTAACATACACATGGAAAACACGTGTCTGTGCTCAGCACAAGGTCATTTTTCATTCAATATTTAATCCGTCAGAACTCATATGTCAACTGAGCAGCCTTGGTGGAGTACTGCGCTCTTTGAGTGCTTTTCTAAGAGTTTAGTATGTCGTGAAAAATATGACCAAAACGTCATAGCTTAGTATGTCATCCAAAATGTCACTAAAAACGTTGTAGTTTAGTATGTTGTCCAAAATGTCACTAAAACGTCAGAGTTTAGTATGTCGTCCAAAATGTCACTACAACGTTGTAGTTTAATATGTCATCATAAATGTCACTACAACGTCATAGTTTAGTATGTCGTCCAAAATTTGACCAAAATGTCACAAAAACGTCATCGTTTAGTATTTCGTCCAAAATGTCACTAAAACATCATCGTTTAGTAAGTCGTCCAAAATGTGGAGAAAACGTCATAGTTTTAATATGTCTAAACTATGACTGGTAACGCAAACTTGATTCCGTTAAGAACGCGTGGCTTTTGGCTACTCCGTCGTGGTCCAAGTTACAAAAACACTAATAAAGTCTAAGTCAAAAATGGGATCAGACAAGAGTCTAACCTGATGTTCCACAAACTGCACATCACTACAATTTGGTATGCAGTTTTGAGTTTCTCTAATTTCATATGCAACACTTCTAAAACATTCTCTCAATTTAAAATGAAGTTTTGATATAATGATTTTAAGATTTGCAGACAACCAGTTCTCTCATATCAAATAAATCAGACATCGCATTATTGCAGCCACACAGAAGTAAAGTGTAATCTTGAAGTGCTGAATTATTCTCAACCTTAACAGCAGGCCAGTTGAGGACTTTGTCCATATAAGCCACAGTGATTCTGGTTTCATTACCAAAATGCTCCTGTAGGAGGGCTTTAGCTGTTTCAAAGCCTCTGTCTGCACTCGTGTAAACAACTTTGCACAAGCTCTCTTGGACGCCCTTTGGTGTATCTTTCCAGATAGTACATGCAGTCCCCTTTAGCTGCACAGTTATCTTCAACACAGTGTTTAAAGGCTTGCATGAACATCTTGAATTTTAAAGGGTCTCCTTCAAAGACCGGTATCTCTCTTAATGGAAGCTGACTTGACTGCTGTTGTTGTTGTAGTAGTAGTTCAGATACTTGATTTTGCTTCTGTAAAATCTGAAGTATGCTGTTATCAGCTGTATGTACAACAGTTCCATCCTCTTTTCCATTTCTTTCCACTTTTGACACAGATACATGTAATGTTTTATTTTCTGTCAAATCCTTGAACCTTGCATTGGGGTGAACATTTGTTCGCTTTAGTTCGTGCTTCTCAAAGTAGGACTCCATTCCATCCTGTTCTGCTGAAAATGCTTGCGACACAGACACTTCTGCACCTGCAGCTTCAATCTGAGCCTCAAGGTCCACTTGTTCCATTTGTTTGCGTAGTGATTCTGCTTGTGTCTCCAGTTCATGTCTCTTTTTTAGTGAATCTGCACGTGCCAGCAGTGCAGCTCTCTTAGCTTCAGCTTGTGCCCGTGCTGTTGCTATTGAGGATTTGCTGGATCTGTTTGATCTCACAGATCCTGCGCAGGTTGTTGCTGATCCAACATTTGACATACTGTCCATTGGTGTTATTTTATCCTCAATGCTTTTCACAGCTCCTTCACGTGCACACTCCAAATATTTTACGACACTCAGAGAGACTTCATCCACACCCAGAAGTTTTGCCTTGAACCGTATTTCATGCTTTTCTGTTTCTTCCACAGGTAACATCTTGAGCAGGTCATTATGTGCAGCTTTTGCATCATTAAGCAGCACTTGATATTTGTTAAAGCTGCTTTCTATTTCAGCTTTATTCCCAGGTTCAAACAACAACTCCTGAATTGACCTTTTTAATTCAGCAGTTTTGCTCAGTTTAAATTTTCTTGTTTTTTCTAAATCTTCTATTTTACAAAGTAGTGCTTTTGTGGTAAGTTTTACTTTTCTTTTTGTGACTGGGAGTTCAGCCTCACTAACAGTCTGAGATTCTGCAGTTACTTCTATTGCCTCAGTCATCTTTTCACACAAATATGCATCATTACCTTGATTATCAGTTTGAACCTTCAAATCATCTTCAGTTTGACATTTTTTTAACCATTTGTTCATCAACCACACAGTTTTTCGTTTAAAAGTTGCTTTTTCAAAAGTTCACACCAATACACAACGTAAATTATGTCCATGAAAATAAAGTCTCTTCCTTTGAAGTAGTGTCTTGGACTTGAAATAAAGTTTATTTTACTTTTTTTTGGCCCAATGCATTGGTATTTCAAATAGACAGTTGTGTGCACACTTTTGTATAATGGCCATATGTATGTGTGTGGTACCTCCTTTATTAGACCTCGATCCAAAAGAAACCTTTCCTCGTCTGTCCGCCGCCGTTGCGCCGCCGCTGCCCCGGAGTGTCCTGTCTCTGTCCGCATCCAGCCGTCCGCTGCACCGCGTCCAGACGTCCACACCTTGCCAATGGGTGGTCCACTGCCCGGCCCCGATCTCCGGTGCTCGTTGCTGCGCCCAATGCAGCCTCGCCTCCTCCTGTCGGGTCTCTCCTGCGCCCTGCCGTGAGCCGTGGTGAAGATCAGCGTCGTCTGAACCACAGTGTCTGGATTACAGCTGGATCGCAGCGTTGCCGTCCTCCTCGCACAACTTATAGTTTCGATACGATCAAATAGAGGTTGTTTTTGACTAATTGATGACGCAAACTTGATCCCGTTAAGAACGCGTGGCTTGTGGCTACTCCGTCGTGGTCCAAAAATAACAAAAATAACACCAATAAAGTCTATATTTAAAAAGTCTTTGACCAAACTCACAATTATGAACGGATTCATCAATTTATTAACCTTCTGGAGTTCATCAAAAGTAACAAAGAACAAAGTCTTTCCAATAAACTGTCAAAAACAACTTACTTCCTGTTTTGCGCCACACCTGTGGCAATTAGTGTGGCCTTTAAATACACAGGTAACTAATTCACAGCACCACTTGCTGGTTACTGATTGAAATGGCTCCAACAATGAGGTTTTAGTGAACTGAGCAGCCTTGGTAGAGCACTGCACTCTGAGTGCTTTTCTGGTTGAGTAATGTTTCACACAGACAGACAGACAGACAGACAGAGACACACGGATTCACAGACAAACGTACTCCAATCGTCACATAACTCTGCCGTTCCTTGGCGGAGTAATAACACTTTCTGTGTTATATGATAAGACAAGGCATCTGGAAGGTCGTGTATCACAGACGTTACCTATAAATCTCTGAAGGTTTTCTATTGGCTTGTGAAAGTCTTAAAAATCGCCCCTCAGGCTGTGATTTCTTTGTGTGCCTTCATTATCTGACTGTACTTGAAATGGAACACTGACATATTAGCACATAAAAACCTGATTTTAAGTCAAGTCACCATTATTTAAATAGCCCATTTAAAACAACAGCCCTTGAGGAAAGGGCTCTTCAGTAAAGAAATAGGACAGGAATTCAGCAGATATTGAGGCAACATTACCTTTTATTTGGAAATGTGATTTTGGCTATCTGCTGAACGTTCACTCTCTTTTTAGCTCTGTTTTGGTCGCCTAAGGGACGTGCATTGATCTCTAGCTGCATTCCTTTATATTCAGAGTGTCGTCTGTTTGCTGTTTTGTTACAGGCTGGAAATCAAAAATCTAGCTGTGAGACTACAAAATACTGGAGCTGAGATAATCTGCAGAATCATGTGACAGTTTTCTATTTGTTCATGACTATGAGAATTTTACAGACATATTTCAGACATGGCTCTATGTCAGGGACAGCCGTGGTGAGACAGATTATGTTTTTGGGTTGTCCGTAAATTGGTCCTTCCCTTTCCTGTGACTGTGACATCTCCATTTGGCAGAAACATTCACTCAGATTCATGCAAGATCTGATTAGATTTTGGGGACCAAATGTCACTGTGACCTCACATAAAACATCTTTGGCCATAACTCAAGAATTCATTTGCCAATCATGGTAAAATTTCGTACAAATAAATGACGAAGTGATGACATTTTACATCCAAGAGGTCAACAATGAGAAAAAAAAACACTGTTCTGCAAATAAATACTGGCCATTATTCAACACCATAACTCAGGAACAGAAGACGAGATCGTGGTCATATTTTACATTTGATCGAATAATAATTTGCTGATGTTAATCTTGGATATTAAATCTCTTCAAAGTTTTTACAATATACAGATCAGCCACAAGATTAAATGTCTAATATTATGCAGGTCCCCTTCGGGCTGCCAAAACAGCTCTGACAGCTGGGGGCATTTACACAGGACCACAGGGGAGTCCTGTGGCGTCTGGCACCACAACGTTGGCAGCGGATCCTTTGGGTCCTGTGGGTTTCGGGGTGGAGCTTCTGTGGATTAGGTTTGTTCTGGTGCATCCCACAATTGCTTGATCAGGTTGGGATCTGGGGATTTTTGTAAGCCAGGTCAACACTTTTGAGCTTTTTGTCACGTTTCAAGTTTTTGTGGTTTGGCAGATCACATTAACCTGCTGCCATCAGGAAGAGCTGTTGGTGTGCATGTTTAGGTGGGCGTCAAAACGACATCAATATGAATTTCAACATCCAAGATTTCCCAGCAGAACGTTGCATTCTAACGAGCTGTTATCAATCAATGTTATTCACTTTACCTGACAGTGGTTTTAATGCTGTTGGCTGATCGCTGTATATTATGGGTCTCGACAGATGTGGATGTAAACTGCTAATTCAATGGTTGGCAGAGGCATACAACCGCAAGGTGATAATTCTAGCTGAGCTACTGTTAATATAAAGATATTGATCGCAGCAGCTTTATACACCTAATGAAATTTCAGTATAATGGGGAAAACACAAATTATACATGGCTGGTTTGTGAAAATCTAAGAATAAAATGACTCATGTGGAGCTTAGATAGGAGCATACTCCTGTCTGTGTCTCCCCATTACCTGTTTTTAGTCACTTTCTTTGCCTCTAATCACATAAATCTCCAAATGTAAACACATTCGGTAATGAGTTAACCGTGATATAACTGGAGGCACTCGTCTACAATAATGGATCAGCTCCTTAAACTCGGACTCATTTATTTTTCACCCACATACATCACTTCTAATCAATGGTGTGTCTTTGGCTTCAGCCCTCCTCCAGCAGCTCTGACAGTGCCACTGATTGTCTCACACTTTTAAATGTTTCAACTGTGAGCAGCTCTTTTACCCTCAAATTTTACGTACTGTTTAAAGTTACCATAGTTTAATATTATAGGCAGATGATTATGTGAGAAATTGAATAATGTCACCATTAAAGGCCAGGGCTATCAGACTGACTGACATCAGATGAATGGCAATGTGCCAGCTCAACAGCAGATTTTTAAACCTCAATAATTAAATACAAAGGCATTTTAAGGGCTGCGAGAATGGCTGAGGAACACAGGCAGCCCACAGGAAAAGTGTAACAGCCATTCTGTCTCTAAAGCTTTTAACCCCGCAGCTCTGCCAGCAAGTGGCCACTACTCAGATGTACTGCATTGATAGAGAATAGATGGAAAACTCATATCCTTTATAGTTTGATACTATGTGGACCATGAGGTTCATGACTTATGACACTGACGCTTGAGGTTTAATAATCAGTTGCATTAAAAGTTTAACAAAGGTGCCTTTAGGACTCGTGCATTACGTTATGAGTGAAACTATCCTTCATGCCATATTCTTTATTTTTCTGCTCTGCCACATTATATAAAAGAGCATTTTGAGAGTGAGATGAGCGACGTCCAGTCCTAACGCCTCTTGCAATATGTTTTGCTTTTTGGGTTGTAAACATCACAGAAGAGTCTGGTTGCACCTTCTATTCTTGTAGGATACATGGAGTCAAAGAAGATCTGCTGCTCATACTTTGTGTAACATCTCTCTATGTTACTCAGTCCCACTTTGGGATTGATAGGATGACTACAAGACGCACAGAAAATCTGCAGGTCTGTATCCTCACTGTCTCTTTCATTCGCCTCCTCGTCCTGCTGAAGTGCCTGTTTGGCCTTGGCGATGATGCTCTCCAGTTCATGAAATCGTTGCTCCGTCTCGGTAGGTTCATGACTTATGACACTGACGCTTGAGGTTTAATAATCAGTTGCATTAAAAGTTTAACAAAGTTACGATGTGAGTGAAATTATCCTTTATGCCATATTCTATAATTATTTTTCTGCTTTATCACGTTATATGAAAGAGCACTTTGAAAGTGATGCTTTTAGATTAGATGAGAGATGTTTGGAGATTTTCAGTGCCAAAGCTACGAAATTTAAATCTTGGAGTCATAATTTAGATTACAAATTCCAACACAAAACGTAGTTGAAATTGTTGTATCTACTCTCAGATGTATGTCGTTTGGATAAAAGAATCTGCTAAATGAAACTGTAGAATTGTATTTATTATGTTTTTCATATGTTTAATTAAAAAAGAACGTCAGTCTTGACCAATCAGACAGCCAGAGCGTGCTGTGGGCGGGGCATTGCTTGAGAAGTGGTGACTGTAGATGGAGACAGGCAGCTACATCAGAGCCAAGTACATTCTTAAAGCATTTTATTGAGAGTCAGTTAACAAAACACCAACATCGATAATTGGAAAAACGCTAAATACCAGTCTGATAATAGGTCCACCCTGAAAAGACAATAGTTAGAGCCTGGGTAGAACTTAGCAGTGAGCATCAACAAGTGCTTAGAAACCACATATTTCCTTAAAAGCCAAATTTAAAGGATCCTAATTAAAAATGTTTATGTATTCATGTAATTAAAATGATGAAGTGTACCAGTTAGGTCTAATGTCATTCTGCTTCTGTTTAACTTTCTGTATGTGGATTTCTATAATAACTGCACATCTATAGTAACAGTAATATATTAAATAAATATTATGTGATTTTGATGCCACTATTTACCTGAAAATATCATGAAATGGCAGCTAAGGAAACACAGGAGCACATTTTGTGAACCTAACAAGCAACTTAATATTTTTGGAAAGCTTTTCAGTCTTTTCAGTCACAGGAAAAATGGACAGACATCCATATGGTTACACATAGAAATACAAGTAAATGTGCTTTAATAGGTGTAGTAAATCTGATTAAAATGTAAATGGTTCAACCATGAAATGAGTGCTACCTTCATTTTGTTTTTGTACCTCAAATGTTGTTTTGAAGGTTGTAGTTTCTGGTGGTGTTGAACTGTGGTTGCCATACACTTTGAGATGTTATTTATTGATTTAATGTATCCTCACCATAAATTAGAGGAGTTTGACACCTTTGTATGTTTTCTGTTCAGCTGAACTAACCACTGAATGAGACACACTTATCTGTAAAATAGTAAGACACCAACTGAATAACCTATTTGATTTTCCCTCACCTTGACATTTTGTTTCACTTCTTTTATTTGAATTATTGAACAAATCAGGAATGTGGGTGGCGATGAGGTCTGGAACCAGGCTACATTTCTTCTACAATCAGTACCAAATTACACCACAGAGGCGAGTATGTCTAACAAGAAATATAGTTGAATAGTTCTTCTCTTGGAGCTTATTTGAATACCAAGGTACCAATAAAACAGAAGTGCCACGAAACCACAGTTTTTCTCTCCCTTTCATTTCACTCCTCTCAATCTCACGAGTACTTAAAATGCATATTGAGAGTGAAGTGTTAATTAACTAATTTCTCATAAGGTGACAAAATAATTTCAAAAATTACCATGAAATGACATTTTTTATTGTATTGAATCTCCCGTGTAAATGCTGCAGTGAAACAAAATCCCTATAAAGAACACATGATTTATACAAGGTGCTATACAATCAGTGTTATACCATTATTGGAGCAAAATTTTGGCCAGTTGTTCAACTCTGAGTGCGAAGGTTCAAATGTACCTCGTGTCATACATGAGGGTTCGGCGTTAAAGTGCTATTAATGTCTCAGTGAAGCTCCCATAACCATGGCGACACTATCTCCCCTCAACAATTTACGGGGATTAAAGAACCGACCTGTCTATCCCACATGATGAAAGCATGAGCATGTGATGGGTTGTCTCTTCGCCATGAGTATTACCTGTTTCAAATGAGATTCATGACAAATCCCCCTACAAGAGGCCAGCCAATATGCTAGGTAATAGCATGCTTGGCAGTACTTATATGTCTCCATTAAAGACACAGGTCATATCCCACAATGTCAAAACCATTAAATAAAAGAATACAGCATGATGGTCGGCTGAAACTGAGAGCTGTTGCTGTTAATGCCAGCTCTGAATGAGGAAGGCGGTTTTAAAAAAATGTAGATCTTGCACACTAAAGAAATGTGAAGACAAACTAAAAAGCTATGACAGGCCTTAATTAGAAAAATTTAAATCGTTAGAGGAGTAATGATGAATTTGCATAGCCTTGGCAGCTGCCAGTGGGTTTTCACGGCAACCGTTGCTAGTTTAAGTGCCACTAGAGATCACTTCCTCCGCTTTCAGTTTGGCCGTTTAATATTAAATGCAATCACCTTGTCCTACAGTTGGGACACTTGCACCTTGATTTGAAATGGTTGTGATGTGACTCCGGTGTACCTTTTGCCGTTTCAAGTTTATACTGCAGGAAAATGCTTATCTAACCTACAAAAAAAAAAGGCCCTGCACAATTGTGCTTAATTCTATATAATTTTGAGCTTTCGTGTGGATCTGTCAAAGCGAGTCCCACTGCACATTTATCATGCAGATAAGATCAAAGCCTGGACAGTCAACTACTAGCCTGAGATTCCTTTTTTATTTTCCATAACAGTGGAGGCAACAGTGATTCAGTTTGAACTGGCGCAACTCCTTTGAATGCATAAACTGACCTTCTGCTAGATTAATGTCTTCCTCGGGACCTGCAGGCCTGGACTGAACATCATCACTGCTCAAGGTTCATGTCTCAGCCCAGACCAGCCGACCACATCCCACCAGGGTGATTTCCACACCCATATCTGTTATTTCACCAAGAAATATTTTAACGTTGCAACTGGGATTATTATTGTTAGTATTCCCTTATGTGTTATCTTCGACGTCTTCCAGAGTCTGATAAGAGTTATCTGACAAATTGTTCAAAATCAAAAGACAATTAACAATAACAGAAAACAGACAAAGCAGCAGATCCTCATATTGTAATTACTAGAAACGGCAAATGTTTTGATTTTTCCTTTGAAAAATCATTTGAACCCTGAAGGATTGGTGACTTTGATCATTATGATATTCATGTGGAACCACGAGTAGAGATTATGAAGTGAAAAATCAACAGTACTAAACTCCACCGTGGCATCTACACTGATTACAGGCCTCCAAATGCCTCGCTGTCTCTGATACTTAGAAAAAATAAAAATTTAATGGATTTTCTTTTGAAAAAAACTGAACATGGTCTGACTGTATTTGATACTCGAGCATGAATTACACGCAGAAATCTTCCACTGGTGCAGCCTGATTTCATCCTACAAAGAAAGGCAACAAACAACACGAAATACTCCAGCAGTGTTCACCTCTAATGGCCACTGTTCCCAGAAATACTGCCCTGGATGTTTGCTTTAAGAGCTCATTCTGAAAAAATTGTGGTTATTTCAAGATCCCTTTGTGTCCGCATGCAGGTATCTGGAGTAGCTAAGAGGGCTGTTTAATGTGTGGTTTTAGTTTTCTGTAAGCCAGCAGTGTTGAAGGAAATGCCTAGAATGCTGCAGAGATTGGTGGAGTCATCCAAACAGATTGTAGTTGGATCTTGGCTAATGGATTTGAGCAAACAGCTAAACAGGCTAGAATTAACAACTTAAAGAAAACAAAATGTATTATTAATATATCATTAATTGTTTTTTATGACAAGCAAATTTAAACAAGACAGCAGCAGATTTACAAAAATAAGTACAAGAAGTGGAGCTGTTTTTAGGCACAGGACTAGAGTGTTTTTGTGCATTTTGTAATTATCCATTAGCAGCCAAATCAACCCCCAAAAAATGTGCTTCGTTAAAGGTCAATACAGACGGAAAAGCTGATTCATAAAGTAAACTGTATTGTTTTCCATTCAGCATTTCTTCCTGGCATCTCCTTTCATTTCTCTAATGAAGACCTCCAAAGAGGATATTAATAATGAATAAAGGGGTAAGATGTAATGCATAGCCTATTCCTGTCTTTGTTAAGCAACAAAGCTGGTGCCAATTAAAATGAGAAGGATCCTCTCCGGTGTTCAGTGGCTATAATCATATTAATTGGCGTTGTGGCAGCAGGATGGAGATTGACACATTTGTGTACAGTGACAAAGAGACACCGAGAGCCAACAACATGCAGCTCTCCTCTCTCAAGACTGTGGAATGTTGCCACAAAAATCAATATTCCAGCTTCATTCAATTACATAGAGAGCAGGTACCTCAGTGACACTCACTGCAATGACTGATGCACTGCTGGGACAGTCACTTTCAGAGGATTTACTGGAATAAGCCAGAAGGCAACTCCACCGTCAAACTTTTAATGCATATAGAAGGTGAACATGTCTGATTATTCGGTGTGGGAGTAAAGAGCCGCTTATGGTGCGGCGCAATGTATAACACGGAGATTTAAATATGGACGTATAATCTACTGCAGTTAGTGAAATGAAGAACTTGGAAGGCAAAAAAATTATAATCCACACATTGATCCGTGTGGTAGAAAAAAGCACATCCGCTCACACACATAAAGCCACGGACAGGAGCGCTCACACGCACACACTTAGGGACGTGCGCTTATGCAAAGCTGCTTTCCACAGTCCACCATACAGAGCCGTGGAGCCCGGCTCATTTGTGAGCGACATTCAGTATTATTTAGCAACAAGAAAATGCATTTTGTTGAACAGTAAGATTGAAAACACAGCAGCAATGTGACTGTACTCACACGCAAAAGGCTCAAGGAGGGAGCAACCGATAAACTCCTAATTAAGTAATTCCGAGTTTTTTTTTCAGTGAAACCTCGAATACAGCAGTTTGTGTTACTTTCTTGTCCTACTAAAGGCAGATGAATGTGTACATTCAATTTAATTAAAAACGAGGAATCGTTACTTACCCAAAGTTATGAGGTGAAACAGATAAACTCCCCACAGATCCATCTCTGAAGCGAGGATTTCGGGTTATGCGTCGGAGCTGCTACAGCGGGATGATTACACTGTAAGAATTGGATATCCTGTTATGCGTTTTGAGAACATTGTCTGGACAGAGAGAGAATAGTCTCTTGAAAGAAAGAAAAAAAATTCTCCTTTGAGCTAGTTTGCTGCTGTCTTTTCTATCTTAGGATCCCATCAGTTTCTTCCAAGACGCTTTTGCGCAAAGGCACAGCCATGTGTGGTGCGGTGAGGGAAAGTTGTCCTGTGCGCCGTACGGTCCTGGATGGTGAGAAGGAGCCTTCTGTTGCGCGTCGCGATGGTCGCACAAGTCTTTGAGTCTGCTGCTGGAGAGATGCTGGGAAGAACCACTGGCAGGAGGGAGGGAGAGACTGAGGACTGTGTGTGCAGGAATGGACATTAACCAGTCTGCCTACATGGTCAGGGCTCAGCAATAAAGATATATTTGTTGTTTATACAGTGTGCTTATGGTGGGTAATAGTAATCTGCTCTGTGGTACTGTGGTGTCGTTCTTAAAGTATTTGCATTCATATGTTTTATAGCCTACATTTTATATAATGTCACTTTAAATACCCTAAATAATTTCAGCTTCATGCCATATTTGAATTTCATGGGTGTTTGCGAGATAAAGGCTTGCCTTTTTTATATTCCTGACATTTATTCCCTTGTCCTCTACCATCACTTCAAGGTCTAGCATTTTACCTTATATAATAGTAAATATTAGTTTATGCAGCAAAAAGTTTGGAGAAAAAAAACCTTAAAAAGAAAACTGAGTTGAGGATAGAGTTAAAATTTTCAATGCTGATCATACATGTGCAAACACCGAAGGCGTATTTCCATGTAAAGATATTTGTTTCTGACTTCACAAAATGTTCAGTCCTCTAAAAACGATGCAGACAAAGATCTTACGAGGCTCCCAGCAAATTAAATAAATGATTAATAACAATACGAGATAAGGTAGAATTTTCGGAGGAGGCAGATTTGGGACATTCTCAACCAGAAACGTATTTCATTTTATATTTCCCTGTACAAAGTCTGAGCGCTCATAGTCCAAATTCATGTCGACAGTGCACCTCTAATTGGTCATACAATAAAACACACACAGACAGGCAGTCCCTTCTAGTGGATTTCTTCCCCGGTCAGATAGCTTTAGGTGGTGAGCCATCTAAATTGGCCATATTTGCTCTCAGCAGATTTTTAATGATAAGAATGACCGTATTTCTGAGGTTGAGGGTTAGGAGCCAGTCCGAAAGTGGAACTTTTCATTCTGGATGAAGGTATCTTGTATTTATCAGAAACAGTAAAAGGTGTTCTCTTTGTTTCACACTGAGGCGAAAACACTTGGCTCCCATACAGGGAGGTGGATCTGGCTTCTGGTCACAACCAGAGCTCTGCTGCTCAGTTTTCAGTCCTGTTCACTGTTTTGAAACAGACAGTTATTGATTCTTGACTGTTAAGCATTCAACTTTAACACCATCTGTTCATTTTCTGTTCAGAAGCCCTTTCCGTTGGAAGACAACATCAGTAGACCAGGATGTGCATTTAGAGTTTGTTGACTCATCCCTTTAGTGCATCTCTGAACGGAAACAACAAATGGAGTTTCCAGATGATCCAAGCAAACAAAGCTGGTGAGGAGCAGATAACAAAGGGTCACCATGTTGGATCATCCAGACTCAGTGTGTGTGCTTTACTGTATGTGTGTGTGTGCACGTGTCTGTTTCGGTAAAGCAACCCGAGGGTCCAGAAGGATGATCCAGCTGTGTGCCAAAGACAGAATGAAGACCTCAGAAGAGCTGTTTCAGCCTGTTAGTATTATCTTTGCTGCCATTCATGGCCGCTGCACTATAGTGCTTCAGTGAACTTACATGAGCTGGCAACATTACTTCAAGCTTTTTCAGAGCCTCAGCTGTTGCAAGTTTATGTTTTATTTTTTGCTGAGGCCTCACATCGGAAAAACTGTAACTGTAAAATGTCTTTACGCCTCAACGATTGTAATTTTAACTCCCTAACAAGCTTGTGGTGAGAATATTTGGAACAATACATTAACATCTCTATTGGGACTTGAAGTACTTAAACACGGGGAGATGGGCTCAGAAACTGCTTTATGAATCTTTAAAGAGCAACTCGGTGCCACAGGGACCTTTTGGTAAAGCACATATTTGCAATGTGCATCTGCATTTGTAATTCAAATCAACATTACATTTTGCAAGAATGGAAAAAGCCCATCGATGGTTTGGGTGAGAATTAGAGAGAAACTGTTTATTTTCCTCTAAACCATTAAAGTATTTGGCTCCTTCCCAGTGGATGATAGGAGCAGAGGGGTTTGACTCTGTTATCCGCAAATTAAGAAATGCTGATGTAACGTGATCTGAATCACATCAGCTGTGGTATATCAGTCATCACCCTGCTGCTCAACATTATTTTGTCCTATAGTTACTGTCAGTAGGTCTCCTCCTTCTCCAGCGGTCCTTCAGTATGGAGACAAAGTGTTGTTTAAACGTGGGAGATGGACAGCTCTCAGTTCTTGCTTCAGGCAAAGGCACATTGATTTCCTATCTTTGTGAGTTGAAGCAGTGAGGACACAACATTAATGAGGGATTAGTTATTGTACCCTTAATCATTGCAGTGTCAAAGCCCCAGAACAGGGTGATGAAGAGGGGCTTTGTAAATATTTGTAGGAGTCATTTAAAACTTACACCCACTGCCAACTTCTAATTTCTGCACGACAAACTAAAGCAGAGTGGCCTCACTTTCTTTTACTTCGAAGTAGAGCGCTCCTTTTGTTGCATACCTTTTTATTTAGTTTGGGTGTTTTGGGGGGATTTGTTTGTGTTGTTGTTATGTATTTTTATTTTATGTCACCTGAAGTTCAGCAGAACCAGGGAGTGTTTGTGTGTAAGCCATGTCAGTGACTTATAATGCACAAAAATAAAACATAAAAGGAATTTAGCCATCATTAATGTTGTTATATACACCTGACCTATAACAAATCATGCTGTTAATTTATCAGATGTAAACTGTAGTTGTATGTCTCTTGAGAAAACTGCATGAAATTCTTGTACACTGTGACAGTGAGCCACAGTGCCACAACTGATGCAATTAACTGGAATTGCGATGTTAATGTTATTATTTATACCTTGACTTTTCTTACTGCATTGTCCCAGTAGACAGCATTGTTGTGGTTTCTCCCAGCTAGTCCTGCCAGTAGTCAACATATCGTATCGCTAAACTTCTATCAGCACCTGTGTCACTAGAACTTGGACTTTGTAGTACCACTTTCTGGTGTGACTAAATCAGAATCAGATTTAGTGGTGAGCAGGTTTTCACACACGTTGACATGATGATTTTGTGCATTACAGCAAAGTAGAGAATTAAAGAAAGCAAGTGGTGCAAGTCAAATAAACGGCAAATGTAGGGAATCCAGGGAATTTAGAGTAATTAAAAAATGAATAGAAATATTAACAATGTACAGAAACATGCAAATTATTCACCTGAGAATATACAACACATCATATATATCCCCCCCAACCTGCAAGTTCTCCTGGTTTAATATTTATACAAAACAGGACTGTCTGAGAGATGTCAGTCAAATAGTCTGCAGACACCTACACAAACCTGAGAGGAGGTCGAAGGAGGTGATATCAACTGTGTCATGGATGTTTGTCTTTAAAAACTGGCTTTGCTTTTAATATCTGTTCTTCCTTAGAGCTACTGGTTTGCTTTTAATTTGTTGGAAGTTTCTCGACTGTTGCTGTTCTTTCCTTATTACCATAATTTGACATATCAGACGTAGCTGTCCATCAGAAGAAGCCGTGAGCTGCCATTTAATCTCTGCACTATGGTAAACAAGCCGAACACACTTAAACATTTCCTGCACTAGAAAAACTATCACAGTGAGTACAAAGCTTTAATTTCAATGTTGTTTCTTTGCTGTCCAAGTTGAGAAGATGTTATTAGGAGGGGGTGCTTCATGTTACACTCTGCCTGTTGTCAATCAACAGACATTCACGGGAGGGAATGGAAAGTCCCTGAAAAGCATGTCACCTCGCAAATTATATTCTTTGATCCATGCCGTCATATGAGAGTCATTTATTTATGGCCATGACAGACAAACACAAGTAAATAACTACACAGCTCTTCCTTTAGGAAGGAAGGTGGGTTAGAGGTGGAGGCAGGAGTTCACGTTGCAGTGAGCAATAATGAGCCTGGCGGCATGTGTTTCAGGACTTCATTCTACACCTCTAAACATTCACAGAGTTGACTAAGAAGCAGCCCATACATGCTCACTGCTCCCAGGATAATGACGTCATGTCTATACTTGATTGCAAACAGAGTAGTAGTTGTTCTGTGGGGACCCCTGAAACACTTCCTCTCTCTCTTTCTTCCCTTTTCTAACAGCTCAGTGGGTTAATGTGGGACAGACTTGAAACATCTTACAAGACTTTCTTTCAATCGCCAGAATTGTCCCATTGTTTTAAACATTTGAAGCGGCTCAGTGTGATTTTAAAAAAGCTTAAATTCCTGCAATGACCAACAATGTTTATTTCTTTTAAAAGTCAGGGCAGGAAATGTACCTTGACATCCAGCGTTTGATAAAGCGGGACTCCGGTATTTGTCAAACATGCAGGAAGTTTAGGTCTATGTGGTGACAGTGATCTCAGAAGGGGCGTTTCATAGCCAGTGTCATGCCAAATAGAGCAACGCTCAGTTGGTGCCAGACTGCATGGCGGGCATTCGCACAGACGGTGACTCCGTTACCTCTCACCCAGCAGATGGTGTGTCTCATGCATACTGCGTGGAGGGTTGTGTTACTGCTCTGCGGATGCCTGGTTGTGTCTTAAATCTGATTTGGACCACACAGGCGCAAACATACGCGCACATACATGCATGTAACAACATACACATGCAGAGGAAAGAGGGGGCGCTATTGATTTAATTAAGCGGTACATGTTGTAAAGATAACAGATTTCTAAAGGGAAGCGCAGTAAAGATTGTGGGCACATTATGCAACACCAACACGGTCACAAAAGTGTTTTCTCCCCCCACAATCCTTCCTCTTTTTACCAGCTGGATACAGTGTGGTCTGGTTTTTTAAACTCCTTCTTTTGTCTTTTACCCCAGGGTTCAGCCATTATCACTCATTTAATTAAAGATTAGTAGAGCAAAAAGATCATGTTACACTGGCTTGACAGATTCATGAATTCTTTCTTTTTTTCAGTGGAGGCTATCTATCTCTGAGGAAGGTTTAAGGGGGTGATAAGGTTATCCAAGAACATCTATCACTGATTTCCTGACACTCCTGGTGGCCAAAAATAATCAGATGGCACCTGGATCAACAGCTCTGTGTTTTACGTTCCATAACTCATCTCCTGGGATTTTGAGAATGTGAGCGCACAAGCCAGAATATGTGGGTGAGTGCAATAGTGTGTGCAGATTTTTGTGTTTTTATAAATGGCTATTTGGTCTTTTTTCCTGACATTTCAATGAGAATTAATGCTGCTCGCCACACACATCTTTTTAAGCATGAGGTATTCAGCAGATGTTCGTGGGAAGAGATGCTGCGTTTGAAAACCAGTTTGAACTACAGTCTCCTCAAGTTGAAATATTTACAACTTTTAGAACTCTTTACTCTAAATGCTCAAATCATAATCATTTCTTTTGCTGTTGGGAATGCTCACAATCAAAATCCCATAATGACTCAAACAAAATCGATCTACAAATGTGTGAAGTCAGTATGAAGTCTGGTACACAAGGTACTTGTGTTGGAAAGCAGTTTTGTAGATAAAAATGATGTTTGGATTTTAGTCCATAAACTAATTTTATATAATTTAGTATGGTTCGTACATGTCATTTTCTGCTTATTGTTATGTGAAAGAGTTGTCTTTTAATAAAAAGAATGAGTGAATTCTTTTTCTTTCTTCGTGCACCCTAACATCCCGTCCTTCGCTCTCAAAGAAATTAAAACATTGTGTGTGATGCTATGCAATTATACACCGCACAAGAAAGGTCTGGACCCTTGCCAACAAAGAAAATGTAATATAATAAAAACTGAGAAATAAACAAGTCTGAAGACAGATATGTTTAATTCAAACAAAGGGGGAAGGTAGATTTTAATCTGCGGGTAAGAACGGTCAACCTTATGTAAGTGGTTTGTGTGTGTTCCTGGAACTCGAGTGAGTTTATCTCCTGTTTCTGTTTAGGGGCAATTCAGACTATAAAACAGCTCCCTGCATTAAAACATCACAGGAGGCTGCATTAGCAGGGAAGGGCACTAGTGAGACAATGAAATACAATCCAGTAAGCTGACTTAGATGAACAGATTAATTTAGCGGATCTCAAAGATTGAACCGATCGGTATCGGCATAAACCTAAGCCTCATTCTTTGTTTACATCCGCTGTAACAGTTGTTTTACAGAGAGACAGTTTGTGGCTAATGATGCAAATTGTTTTGTAATATTCTTAACAATGTACAATATTATTAATCAATCATTGATTAATTAGTCATATGAGTTGAGCACTGCCCTAGTTGGTCCTGGTTTTGCTGTCAGTACTTGAACTCTGGTTGGAGGTCAATAAGTATCACAGAAGTCTTTGTCATGATGGCCCTTTTCTAACTAAAACCCACAATGCTCTCTGTTTACCAACAATGAATTGTCCATAGTTGGTGTGATTGGATTGCTACAATATTAAACAATATGAGGTTACATCTGGTGATGCAACCAGGTACTAAAGCTAATCTACAATACTTAAAAGATGTATTATCAAGAACACTGATATGTGGTCTCAGCAGATACTAAACATTAAATGACTCGGCTCGGATCATGGTCAAAAATGATTGGTCCGCAATTCCCTAGATTAACATATATATATATATATATATATATATATATATGTTTATCAGATGTCTAAACACTGCACAGTCATTTACGATACTGTGAAACTACTGTAACAGATTTGATTGGCCAATGCAGCCACTTGCCAGGTGAGACTGTGTTACTCTGCAGAAAAAATTAACTCAGGTTCACCTCCTTTGCCAGACACGCTGCATTTTCTGCTGCAGCTCTTTGTTTTGGCATTCACTGGGTCAGCAGAGTGGATGTACATCTGAATGTGGTCCAACTTTTTTAAACCATTTAAGAAAGATGTGAAGAAAAACCAACATTTAGACTCATAGGTGGTGGGGAAATATACTTGCATGGATTTGATTGGTCAGTGCCATACCTTGCTGGATGATATCACTTTGAGACTTTTTCTTCCAGTTTGAAAAGGTCTGAACATGACCTTTGGGCTCATTAAGCAACTATGTTTAGGTAATTACAGCAGATTTGTTAAAACTGGAATGCTAATGGCCCTGAGAGACAATGCTGCTCCTTACACCAAGCCAGACAAAAGTTGTTCAGACTGAACAACCATGTTACTTACTTTACAAGATCAGTGTCTACACTGATTGCAACGCACAGGCAGCATAAGATAAGATAAACTTTACTGATCCCTCAGTGGGGAAAGTTCACCGTTACAGCAGCTCCAAGAAGAAAAAATAGTATAAAAGCAGTACAGAATAAATTAGAAACACACAGCGCAAAAACGCAGAGAACATAATATACACAGAGGATGTTTTTTTTGTTTGTTTTTTTAAGAAGACTATTTACATGAGGTTGAAACATGTACAACAAATGTGCATAAACTAAAAGCAGAAGGCAATTCAGTTTGTGTGAAAGTAAAGAAACAAATCCCACGGAGCTGTGTTGGCAGCTCATTGGTTGAAATGAAAGTGTTTCTGTTCTGGGAGACAGACGGCAGTTGAAAACCTGAGGGACATGTAGATAGTCCCTACTCCTGTTTGAGGTCTGTTTTTGTTGTGAAAAGTCCAGCACTACAAAGTGCAGATTCCAGTCAACATGCAGTCCTAATAATGTATCGCTAGTGTGACGGTGAGAGATGGGGCTCATTTTGAGCACACATGTCTCTGTTAGGGGCAGTCCTTTAACACTGACCTGACCTGGACACCCACTCATTGATGTGGTGCATGCCAGTCATGTGTGTGCATCCCCTGGGAAAAACACAATTAGCCAAATTAGAAGGCAAAATCTGGTGAGGGCAAAGGTCAAAATGGGAGCCAGCGCTGTTTTCCATACTGGCTGTAAAGCAAACAGCTCAGCAGCCATGTTGCTTCCAGCATTCTAAAGTGGCAATCTAATTACTTTGGCTGTTATCTGACAGTTACCACACCAGTAAACCAGTTATTATTTTCACTTTCTTCCTTGCTTGTCAAAGACACTACATGAGCTTGTCAAAGACCTACATGCATGAACATATCCAAGAATACTCAAGTGCCGAAATTTCTTTTTCACACACACACGCACACACACACACACACACACACACACACACACACACACACACACACACACACACACACACACACACGCACGCACACACACACAGTTTATTGTTGTTTTCATAGGAAATTTCACATAATTTCCATAATGTATTCCATCTCAAACCCTTTGAAGTCATCATCACTTTCATTTCTTCCCAAACAAGCTGAAGTAGCAATTTACCTTGTGTCTTTATTTAATAGGCTGCAGAGTGAGTGGTTGAAGTCGGTTTCTGTCTTCAGCAGGAAAATGAATTTGCAGTTTGTGATGAGCCCTGCTTCCTTCCAAGTAGTTATTCATGAAATTAGCTGTTTGGCAGTGCAGTGGGTGCAACTGTGAAAATCCACACAGCAGTTTGCAAGCTGCCTTTGTGCCGTTCTTTTTTTTTTTTTCTTATTTGCTAGCATGATAATGTTACTTGTTGATTCTTATAACAGGGAATTTGGCAGCTGCTTGTTGTGAGTCGAGGAGGAGTTGTGACAGGATTTGTTGTGAGTTAGAAGTAATGAGGCTGATTATTGTGTGGTCTCCCGTTTGTGATACTTAATTTTACGTAGTATCTGCCATATGTAAATTATATGTAAGGCGTATGGCAGCTGCTACTTTAGGTGGTGATTCAATCCTTTGGTCCCAAGGCACAGGGATGTTATCCTTCAGCTCACACAGTAGTCGGCTCTATAGGTTTTTCACAGTGCATTGCATTGCTTCTCCTGGCCTGAGGTTTCCATGAATATTGCACTATACTACACTCTATGGTAAACTCCATGTTGTGTCCAGTGTATCGCATTACTTCATGAATTATAGATGGTGGTAATGGAAGAGGGATACCTCATATTTAGTGTGGCTCTCCAGTACTGAGTCTGTGTAAAATCAGCATATATTTGCCAATATCCAGAAGCAGCTGGGCAAGTGGAAAAAGAGTGCTCTTTTTCTTTTTTTTCATTCTAAAATCTGTAAGCCTGACTGCCTAAAACTGAAGAATTGATTGGAATTGTTCTTCTACTGTGTGTAAGATAAGGAAAGATGTTCTTTAGCCTTAGGTAAATTGCCTTTCAGATACAAGAGATGCATATTTTATATATTTTATAATGTTAAGTTTACTTTTGCCTTGACCCCATCATGTCTAACTTTCTCTCTGCAATTATTTGTCATGGAAATATCGCTGAATTTGAGCTTGTGTTTTTGGTGAGTTTGTCAGACAAAGCTGCAGGTATGAAGTTGACAGTTTAGTGATGCAGAGCAGTCAACGTGTAATTTTAATGGGCTGTGTTCAAATCACTTTTTTTTTTACGTTGTCTGTTGTCTGACAAGAAACAGAAAAATATGTAAATGAGAATAGCTTTAGTGGGAATTCTGCGATAATAAAATGTTGTATATGTGAGCACAGAGAGAAGCAGGAGAGAAGCAAACAGATATGAACGCTGACTGAGTTTGGATCATACTGAAGCACAACAGCCGACATAAAAACACATTAACCCCCACAGTCCTTGTTTATTGGTTTCCAGTAGGTCTTAAAGTTTTCACCATCTCTGAATGTCCTTTAGTTTCACAATTTCCACAGAGCTCTGACCTTTGGGCATATAGTTAAAGCTAATGGAAATGTTGCTTGTGGATGAGACATTTTAGAATTAGTAAAAGCAGCTCTAGAAAGTAAATAAAACTGGCAGACTTTGAGGCAGCTGGTCTTTTTGAATAGCTCACTTGGATCCAGTGTTCATTGTAAGAGCAGGATTTTCATCCATTTTTAGACGAGTCAGTTTCTGCTTAGGAACTGAATAAAATTCTGACTGGCTGGTAAAGCTGGGAGGTAATCTACTTGACTAAATGAATGGTAGGAGCAAGCATTTTTGAATTTTCACAGCTTTTACTTTACACCTCCAAATCTTTAAGACATACAAATAAAAATAAATGGATTTTCCCCATATGGGACCTTAAATATTTGTGACTCAATGTTAAACTTGCCAAAAATTTCAAGTAGGACTTTTCATGATGTGAAGGGCTTCAGCTTAAAGAGCCCATAGTATGCTGCTATTGAGTCTTTTCCTTTCCTGTAGTATGCATTATAGCTTTCTTGGAAACAAAATCCAAAGTCTGCCCCAAAGGGAGTTATTCTCTTCCACAGAAAACATTGCTCATTACCTCCCTGAAATGCCTCATTTGAAGTCAGAGCTATTCCTTCATTTTCATTATTATGTAACACATTTGCGTTGCACCTTTCTAGCAGCTAGTTTTGTGCACCCTCAAACAAAACACGAGCAGTTTCCTTGCAGTCCATCGTTATTTCCACATCAGAGCCTGGTGTTGAGATGCATAACCAACTGACCAATCAGAACACACTGGACTTTTCAGGAGGGAGGCTTTAAAGAGACAAGAGCTAAAATGGAGCATTTCAGGCAGAAAGCAAGAAGAGGTTCTGTGTAAATGCACAGTGTGAGAAGAATAATGTGTTTTTGAACAATAAAGCATGTGAACTTAGTGGATCCAAAAAAAATACAATTACACACCTGTAGATTTGCATTACATGGACTCTTTAAAGATCCTTGGTAAAAAAAAAAAAAAAATCACCATCCTAATGTGTTGATCATCGACGTGGTATTACAAGACAGTTCTTGTATAATGATCTGTATCATAAGAAAGACTTTAATTTCACACATTTCCTTCTAACATAACACCATTCAGATGTTTACTGTGGAAACACAAAAGTTCTTACATCAAGCAATGGTTTGCTGTTTCTTACATCATGCTTCACTTTGACATGAGTAAAGGCTTTGAAAATGAACAGTTTTTTTCTAACTTTGTCTCTAAACTCAACATAACATATTGTATGTGCTCTTTGCATTAAAAGGTAATGTAAGGGTCCTGCTGCAGGTTATAGGCATGCTAATGTCTGACACTTAAATAATGCAGACACATGCACTGTTAAATCTTTTCTTTACCTTTTTTTTCTTGTACTTTTGGTAAAGTAACAGCGACACAATCCAAGTATCAATGCAGATACTTGACCAGGTTGCTGTGCCTAGTTATGGTTTTGGAAGCTCTCACTGGATGTTCACAACCTGTCTGTCTACAGACAAGTTTTAGAATAGATATCCGCCACATCTCAATGATATCTAATCTATTTAATATAATTAATACTAATTGAATGTACAGTTTAATTGCCACACCTGTTATTAAAAATAAAGCAAGCCATCAACTTGGGTTATTATTATCTTACAGGGACTTGACTGAGTGCATCATTTTCAGTTTATTGTTTTCTGAATCAAGATGTGGTTTCCAATTACATGAGATGAATCTTTCCTAATTTCACTTCTGTGCAGATGAGGTAAATTCCAATAGTAAAATTCAGTATGTTAATTCCACCTAGCAGTGCTACATTTACTGCATATACAGCATAACTAACATAAATCACTGGAAAATCTATAAATAAATGACCTGTCAATGAATGCCTCAGGAGAAGTTGCTGCGTGATTTTAACTTCAGTCTCCTCACAGCAGTGTTCCCATAAGCTGTCATTGTAAAACCTCTCACATAACGTGCAGCAAGCATTATAAATAATAAGGCAATCTGCTGTAGGTGTCATCCCCTCCTGCTTTAATAAATAACTGCTCCAACTATGGGTCCCCAGATCGCACCGTGCTCGCACTTCATGGTTAAGCTGGAAATCACTGCAATATAACACGCTGTACTCTTTGTCTTCTAACAAAGAGGAGAAATTTAGAACTGTTTATTTCTTCTTTGTCTTCCAGTGTCCCTATAGATGTGTTTCTCTGGGGACTTGTTACTTCTGCATGATTTACTGCATGGTATAAAGAGCTGCTTATCAGGCCTTTTCAATATTCTTGCATACATTTGTTTTCTTGTTGATAGAGCAGAAAGATCAAATGATGCATCTCACCAGAAACTTCATGTTCATCGAAACACGTTACAGAGTTTGAACTAGTAAACTGTGTGTTGACCTGTTTTCTAGCTGTGGCTTAGGTATGTTTCAGCTAGTCTCCAGGTTTACCCCAAACTTATATTGGAATCTCTGCATACACTGTAACAACAGTGTTGCTATCATCATTTATTTAAATAGTTAAGTATGATTTATTACTCTGCAGTAGAATATGAGGCTGAATGTTTAATACACTGACTAATCTTTCTAGTAATATACTACATTAACTGTAACTGTAAATGCCTGTAAATCGCAACACATTTATCTTTTATGATGTACAAACACTGTTGTGAATATTAATAACAATGTGTGTTTGATTGTTAAGATCCAAAATAAAGAGTTACAAGCTCTGTTTAACATTTAAAAGGGTATATAGCACTAAAATCCCTAAAGCAATACAGAATAAAGGGTAAGTCGAGTTCTATTTTTATGGACTGGAAATATTTACTCAAAGGCAGCAAAAGTATGTCAAAATGAAGTCTATTAAATTTATTGTAGAAACCAATGAAAAATCTTTTAATTTTATGTTAAAAATAGGAAAAAATTTTTAAAATGGCCTTTCTCAGGGCATCAATGTAAAGTGAGCAATAATATACTAGATTATATATCAAAATTATTCCTAGCTGCCAAAATGTTTATGGTCATTCTCGTTGTTTTTGGTTATGAAGCATCAGATTTTCCAGTATTTAACCAATTTCATTTAACTGCATCATACCATTTAGCTGTATTTTACAGTAAATGTTTACAGGGTATCATAAACTGTATGATTCTGTCTGCTGACTGTCACCCAGACTCACACAGATATATCACATGACGTGAGATGCAACTGAGTAGACGGGAAGTTATTTTATCGCTAACAAACAATCAGAAACAAAACATCACTTCCACAAATTAGATGGCAGTCACTGCTGATAGCTGCATTTGTCATGATGTTTTTGTTGTGTGTGCTTGTGTCACATTAAAGTAAGTGTAATTCTTACCCGTGTCGCAATGCCGAGCTGTTCAGGAACTCAAGCCCTCACGAACAAATAATGTGAAGTACACAAAACAGAAGATTAGTGGTGCTGAATAAAGGTTTAGACAGTGTGTCAGATGTGGGTTGTAGTTGTGAGCTAAACATACTTCTGTTCATTTACAGTTGTGGAAGAAAATAGGTGGAAATTGCTTTTGACGTATTTAGACAAGCAAATGTTTGATCCTCTTTAGATTAAATATGAAATACTTGACAACAAAAACCAAATTAGTTTATACTGTCCTTTAATTAACAAAGATTTAGCATTCTTCGGTGGGAAAAAGTACTACTACATCCTTGGCAACAGAAGCTAGTATTGTCCCATGGAGCAGGAATAACTTCTTGTATTCCTTTTGCATAACTGTCCATCAGTCTCAGACATCAGTTTACTGAAACTTTTGATAACCCTTTCATTCAAAATTGCAAGATGTTTCGGGGGGTTTCCTGCACATATCGCTAAATTCAAATCCCCCCACAACATTTCAGTGGGATTTAAATTTTGCATAGGCCACTCCATAGTCCTCTATTTCTTTTTTCTGAATCAGTCTGGGGTGGATTTGCTCGTGTGCTTTAGATCATCATCCTGTTGAAAGGTTAATTTCTGGTTTAACTTCAACTTTCAGACAGATGGCCTCATATTATCTTCCAGCACTCTTTGATATTGTGCAGAATTTATAGTGGAATCAGTGACTGCAAGCTGCCCAGTCCCTGAGGCGGAAAAGCAACTCCAAACCACCACCATGCTTCAGTCGGTTTGAGGTTCTTCTCCCGAAAAGCTGCGCCAAACATGTCTGCTGTTACTGTGGCCAAACAAATCTGTCTTTGATTCATCTGTCCAGAGCACATTATTGCAAAAGGCCCAATCTTTGCCTATATGTTCATTGGCAGCCTGTTGTTTTGCTTTCATGTTCTTTTTGGACAGCAGTGTTGATTTTCCAGGCATGCATCACATGCAGCCCAAATTTGTTTCACCTATTTCATTTTGACACCAACAGCTGTAAGAGTTACCTGCTGATGCTGTGGTGAAATTTTGAGTTTCTTGGAGGCTTCTTATTGCATCAGATAGTTTGTTCTTGGAATGAATTTGCTGGAGCGGTCAGTTCTGGACATTCCTTTAAAATCTACACCAGTTGTAGATGATTGTCGGTGCAGTGGAATGATTTAGTTCAGATGATTTAAAGATGTTTTTAAATCCTTTGTCCAACTCCTAGACATCCACAACTTTGTTTTCTGAAGACATGAAGAACTCTGTAGATCTTGGCTTGATGACACCATGCAACGAGAAAACCAGATCCTAGAGGTTTAAAGGATGTTGTGATCATTGGCAGCTAATCCGGAACCCCTGATTCTAATTTTATGGATTTAAGTTGTGATAAATGCAGTAGTTTTCTTGCTTTTTCCATGTGATGGGTCTGTTTTTTCCCTTTTAATCAAGTAATTTATCCAAATGCACCACGTTTATCTGTAAGATGTGGTTTAAAGAGGATCAAATGTGCAAATAAGTCAAAAAAAGGGGGGGGGGGACATTTTAGTTTTTGCATGACTGTATTTAATTTTCTTTGAGAGGTGCAAGTCTTAACTACTAGTAATGTTAGGGCTGTACAATATATGCAGCCCCGGATGTGCTCCTGAGACAACTGCTCTAAACCATGTTCTCACCACACTACCTACCCCCCAACGGACTCCAAGGGAGTTCGCTCTGAAGCCTAACAGGGACGAAACCACAGCAACTTCCCACCACTGTACAGCTACAGAATCCATAGAACAGAGACACAAACACCAGCATCACACCCTGGCGACAAACTTCCTCTGAGCAACTATACAAAATTACTTTAACTTACAAAGAGCTGCTTTTTAACTCCAAAAAACACTCACCACATGTTGTCTTCCAACAACCAGAATGTGCAGACCTCCATTAAACACTGAACAGCCAGGCCACACCCAGCATCACTCCAGACAGCACCTGTCTTCATTCACAAAAATTACCAGTCTCTGCCCACGATGGTAATCACCCAGCAAAGCTACAAACTTACACTGGTTCTCCTAATTTGTAGACGAGCCCCCATTTGTTACAACTCGGCTCTGAAGCTGCAACAAAACAGGGAGACAACAACAGGCTGGTGACTAAAAAAGAAGGTTTTATTGTAATGCAAAACCAAGCCAACAAGGTGCACGAAAGACTACAAACCAAACCAAAACCAGGCTTCTGGAGCTCCAGAAGGAAGCAGCTCCTGTCAGAGAGCGAGACAGACACTGGAAGTGAGGGAGGTTTAATGCAGTTTGAGCCACTTGATCCCAGGTGTGGCTCAATCAGCTGACGACCCTCAGCTTCTGAACAGGCTCACCTGGTGTCCAAGAGGAGGGTCGTCACACTATTAACAGCTGCAGTTTTTTATAAACTGATGCATTCAGATTGATTGCAACTAGGAAAACGACAAATTCATATTTACAGTTTTCCTTTCACCTTCACTAAGTAAGTCACTAAGCTGCTTAACTGGAGAGCTGATAAAGTGGAGACACAATCAAAGCTGATTGAGATAATGATGTAATATCCATAAGCTTGGGTGATAATTGGCGTCATTATGCTGTTGAGAATTAGAAAAGGTTAGTCACTGCACTGGGTAAAAAAAATATTAAAGACAAATGGGAAAAAAATGTTATTTCATATAAATGTGAAACTGCAGCTAAGTTTCTTAAGCAAATTAAATAAATGCAAAAATAAATGACATACAATCATTCAATTGCTTTTCACTCCTATGTGGTCGTTAGCCTGCTTTGAAGAATTAAAATGATTGATGGAAACTTAATCATTCGCTTTATTAAATTCCATGTTGTGGATAGGTAGATTTCCCCAAACACCACTCTGTTTATTTGTCTGCACGGTGTGTAATTCCCCGTGGCTTTGCTCATCTTAAATTCACACTCAATATTAGTCGGGGAAACATGACCGAGGGGAATTAGTGCTAGTTAATCAAAGAAAACCACAGCATTTTGTTTGATCCCAGTATTTCCCTTACTGTGTGTAACACAAGTATGCAAAGTTACAGGGTGTTGAGAGGGCGAGCCTCCCTGTCTAGATTAGCTTTTTCACTGAATATGTTGACATCATTATCTGGAGAAATACATCCACTGCTCATGATAAGACAAGGTAATCTAAACTGCGTACGTCAGGGCATTTTATGATACGACTAGCCTGTGGTACGTTGCGCAAATAGCATGCAGAGTTATTCAGGTCCATGGGAAATGTGGCCCCGTGTCCTCTGGGGAGCGAGAGTGAATGGGAAGATTCAGGATCCGCTCAGCTAGAGAAGGATTACATCCCACAGAGTCTCGTGGGGAAGAAGACACAGATGCTGCATTGATCCTGCTGATAAACACTGAATGGCTGGAAGCTCGACTAAGTGTCAGGTTCCCTAAACGGAAACAGCGAGACAGCCCGGGATGAAGTTTGGAGCTACGCATGAAAGATCTGCAGATAGGCCTGCAGTATGTGAAATTGGCAGAACTAATGTGTGCGATTTGCCAACAATTTGCATAATTTTGGCGTTGCAGCGTAATTGATGGAAACATGAGCTTAATGGGAGACAGATCTGCAGCGTGTGGTCTCATGTTGTACGTCTTGTGCAATAACATTAAGTGGACAACTTTTCCGTGCCAAATTTTGGCAAGAATATAGATTTTTGAGCACTTTGCACAGTTTGATATTCAATTGTTAGTTTAATCAGGCAAATAAATTCCAGATTCGTAGATTATCCACTGGTTAAAATTGTCAATTATTTTAAAAAGGCTACAGCAAATTGCTCATTACTGCAAACTTAACAAGGTGTCATTTCCTGTCTTTCACTCCTAACTTCTTGGGTGGAAATTGAATAGTTTGATATCAGACACCTTGAATTAGTTTTAGTGTTTGAGATTATTTGTTCAGTCGACCACATGATGACAAAGGAGGTAATATTTTTGAAGTTTTAAACAAAAATTCAGGATATTATTTGGCTGACAATCTGACCCTTGGAATGATTAGCAGACTTTTGTGTTTGTAATAATGCCTTTTAGCTTGTTTAAAGTCTGCAGATACTGAAAAATGCCCAGCGCTGACTTCTTTTCATAATCATTTATAGTTTTTAACAAAATATATCAATGAAATTATTGTTTTTTTTTCCCCCCAAATTTCTTATCTGTTTTTCTTGATTGACAAACAAAATGTTCAAATGGTCATTTGGCCCTTCATTGTGAAATAAAGGATGTAATAGTACTGCAGAACAATGAACTAAGTTTTAAAAAGACCTTGTATTATTTAACAAGTTTATAGGAATATTGCAGTTTTTGTTTCATTTATTATGTTAATCATTTATATTTTCAATAATGCAAAATTTATTTATTCATGTTTTGGGCTTCCGTAGGTAAAAATCTGTCAGTTTTTTTCTTTTGATTAAGTGAGACTAGCAAACATTGATTTTTTTTCCCTTCATAAATAACTTACATGTCAATACCTATCAGTTAATTGATTAACTGTCTCAGAACTAAAAACAATGGATGCTTCACAGATAACAGCATTATATATCCCGTACAATCCCACTATGAATTATTTTTATATCAATAGGTGCCTTGAAGCAGCGCGACAGAAGACAAAAGCCACCTAAAGGCAGAGAGCACAAATTCCAGTGGACAGTGTGAGTCTTAGTGGTCACCCAGTGGAACGGGACCCTCCTGACCACACAGGGGCCTTTGTGGACAAGACAGGATGCTGCACAGTAGAGGAAACAAAACAATCTCACCCCTACCGCTCTTTGATTTGCACAGCGTGAAATGGCCGCCCTGTTTGTATGAACAGGGTCCGCGGCCACCCATCAGGTAGGCTGTGGAGAGAGGTCCAAGAGGCCCTCATGAATTAAGGGAACATTCACGGAGTCTCCAGGGAGGTCGGCTGATTGCCTGCAGCACTGCTAATTGATTTAGTGCAAGGTCACAGCCTGAGTGACAGAGGGTAAAGGGAGGAATTTCCTGTTTCTGCATCTATAATTCAGTGGCTTCCTGTGTGTGTGTGAGAGAGAGAGTGTGAGTTCTTGTATGGAAACACATTTATTAATTCATATGTGCCTTATAAAAATATCCGTCTTTTACTCTATATGTGCAATTAGAACTAAATGGCTAAACAAACAAATTTAAGTGGCCCAGTTAAGTTCACCTTCATCTGCATTAACCATCATACAGTATCTGCACATTTTATTAGATTTCAAACCAAACACTACATAAAATTGAATGTTGTTACAATATTTTTTTCATACATTACAGCAATGCTAAGTTTGGATTTTTACAGCAGCTTACTGGATTTCAACCTTTACAATAACCTACTTCATCCATTACTTTTGTCATTAGTTGACTTTATGCTAACCTTTCATCAATTATTTCCTGTTTTTTAAGTTGTTCCAAATTGTTTTGCTAAATACGTCGGCTATTTATCTACCATGTTTTCACAGTTTATACAAATAACTTACTTAAATTACTTTTAGGTATGCATTGAAACCATTTTTTTTTATTTAGCAAACTATTTCAAACTTTTATCCACTACTTAGAGCTTCTTTGCCTCCTGTCTAAGACTTTCAAGTATCTCCGACAAAGTTTTAGGCTCAAAAACAAATGAATGCATCAATTTCCATTTTTCTTTTGGGGTGAAAAACTTCTATTTCTAATGAAATTATGTTTATCCAATGAGAAATGGTGAGTCGGGAGAATTAATTCAATTACCAATTTCTTACTAGTTGGTAGCATAAACACAAGTTTTTAAGGACTTGAAATCTTGAACTCAAGGTGATGGAAAATTAAGTTTTCAAGCCAATTTACATAATTCACTACACCTTGAATTTTGTTTGAAATGAATCAAGGACATTTAAGTTTAAATTAGACACTAAATTAAGTTGTAATTACCAACAGAACACATCAAAACAATGTTTGCAACTTAAAAGGTTTATCTAAAGTAACGAATTTAAATTCTTATCGTGTAACCGTACATTTAATAAAATGGTGGCAACAGGTCCTGAGTTACTTTTTACAGTGTATTTACAGTTCCATTACTTTTTGTTGTTTCCTTACTTGCCAAATAGTTTTAACTCACTCTTAATAGCAACATGGTGTTTTGGCATCACTGCTGTAAATCAGCTCATAATTTTGTATTTTCTCACATTAGTTGATCTCCTCTAAGGTGTTCCCACGCACCATGTGGCGAACCCATCAGTTCCCCCCTGGTTGAGAATCACTTGCTAAGTTGAAATATATTAACCCGTACACGGCTCGCTCATTCGTAACTCTCAGTGATGCTTTGTTTTTCGGGCGCGGGTCTGTTAACTGAGGTTGTGTTGTGCGGTATGCAAACTGTCCAAACCAGCAGTCTGCCAACACCCCCTGCTGCGCTCTCTCTTTGAAGGTCTGGTGGATTTCCCTCTGGTGTCTCAAGACTCTTCAACCAGCCACACAAACAGACCGCCGGCTTCATGAGAGAAGCTTTTTGTTTTTGTGCTCTTGCTCTACAATGCTCGAGCCATCCCACTGCATTTGAACAAACACTGCAGTGTTGCACAATCAGTGTTACAGTTCCTCCAGTTAGGAGACAGAGATGGCGTGTCAGCTTACAACATGCAGCGAGGCGATTTTCATTCAAGGTAGTTTAATTGCCAAAACAGTGTCTTTGCAAATCCCAGAAGCAATGAAGTTTCAGCAGAAATTGCTTATATGAACCTAAAAACCCATTTCAGGGTGCATATTAGTGTTCTTTCATGTTGAGAGCTTCTTGGTTGAGGCTACAATGACTCCACGTCCTTTTTGGTAATTTGTGGACTGTGCTTTGCTGACTGAGGAGAGGAAAGAAGAATGTGCCGTTTATTTGCGCTGTGAACCAGTGAAGGTGTATTTCATATCAACATGCAAACCATTCACCATGAAAAAGAGGAAGGTTGGATGAGCTCAGGATTTCAAACAGCCCAGAGCAACCAGAGTGTCTCCCACTCAACCACACAATATCCCACCGCCACAACACCCCCCCCAAAAAAACTTAATTTCCCATCACATTTAAGAGAAACATCTGTCACTTCAGGGGCCTTCATCCCATGTCACAGTAAACAGGTTTACGTTAACAAAATGCTAAATGTCTCCTCAGGAGCCGCGGCAGAATTACGGTGTTGGATGTGGGATTTGTTGGGTGGATCCTCTACCACAGAGGTTCAGGCCTTAATCACATTTCCAGCTTGTGCCTGGATCCAACTTTCCGTCCTGGTGGATTTTGCACCCCTAAGCTCAATCATGAAACTTTTGGAATGCCTTTGCTTTCAGACAACGCAGGCTTTCAGAAGCACTTCCATCTGGAGAATAAGACATCTACTGCGTCATACTATAAACAGAAGCACCTGATGCAGTGATTGATCTGGGCTGGACTGGTCTGTGAAGGATTGTGTATTTGAATCCTGAATCATGTGGGAAAGTCTGCTTCGCGTTGGCATTCTGGTGCTCCTGTTGCGGGCTTTGAAAATGGTCCCATTTAAATGTTTTATCTGCTCATTTTGTGAACAGACGTAAGATGTAATGGGAGGCTAGTGCTGGATAATATGCTTATTGTTTGTCCCAGCCACAGTGTTGCTTAGTAATTAGATGATGTCCTGAGGTGATATTGATGACTATTAATACTCTCTCCAATAAAAAGAGCCCAACTTGTAGCTCTAGACTTATGATGTGCAGTAAATAGAAAAATTATTTATCCATAATATTTAATGCAAATCTCACTGAAAAAAAAACGAATCCAAAAGTTATATTTTGCAAACATAATGGTTCCTGTGGACTAATCTTACCAACGATTTGCTTAAGTCGGGGATTACAGATGTGGATATCTGTAAACATAACATATATATGAAGAAAATGGTAACTGCCGCTTCTCACCTTGAAAACATAATGAAGCCGCCTTGTGAAATCAAGACTCCTATGTGGTCTTTTCATGTGTAATCAATGGAAATGGACCTCAAATAACTGTGCAAAGCATTAGGCATGCCCCCCTTCCTTCTAATGCTGGTCAAAGCATGTCCTCAGGCTCTGTGGTGATGAAGGAGGAAGGGAAAGGCGGCTCGCTTTCACACGCAGGCCAATTCATTTGGGGAAAGAGCAGTGAAATTCACAGATGAACGATCATTTTCTTTTGAATTCAAATATGGAGACCATATATCTTCAAAGAGTCCCTTCACAGAGGCTCCTGCGGACAATTTCATCAGAGATTGATGGGAAGACAACATTCTCACAGGGCCCAAAAGGCCAAAGCAGTGATCGATATGTCAAAGCCAGAAGAAGAGGTCATTGGTAGTACAAAATAATTTAGGCTCTGACAAATCATGAGGGCATTTTATAGGCTTTATAGACAGTCCTTATGGTAGCGCATCTAGTAATATCTACACAACTTGCACATATTGCAGTTAATGTTATTATCCTGTTTTAGTCTCTAATTTAAAGGCTTGTCTAAACAGTTGATTTAGAATATACCTGGTAGAAATTGCATTAGACATCACTATTGTGTTGTTTGACACTTTATTTAGATGTACAGAACTCTCCATCTTGAGCAAATTGTTAATTATTTTTCCCTTTCTATTCTGCTGAATCATGTTACTCTAACAAAATATGTAGAACTGCAATTGCTGCAATTGCAATTGCAAATGCTGGAGTTTATATCTCAATCAGCTTTCTTGAAATTCAATTTCTTATACAAAAAAAAAAAGGGTGAATGATGGAATTGTTTCATCATACTCA
Source organism: Amphiprion ocellaris (assembly GCF_022539595.1). Classification (NCBI taxonomy): domain Eukaryota; kingdom Metazoa; phylum Chordata; class Actinopteri; family Pomacentridae; genus Amphiprion; species Amphiprion ocellaris. The sequence goes on along the minus strand of NC_072778.1, from coordinate 11,729,001 downwards.
TGTCTTGTTTTCTATGAAAAGATTTCTGCTATAATTGGTTAACGAATGTGACCTTTTGTGTGCTGAGCAGTCCATCAGCCAGCTGCCCACAGGATGTGAGAGAAGCCCTTGATACCAGAAAGTGTCTTATCTAGCCAACCTATCTTGCTTGCATTCTTATGATTCTGACTGGCGACAATAAGCTGCACATAATTGGATACTGTTGCTCCGTTCGCATCCCGGACTTCGAAATGCCACAGCCAAAAGAAAGCATTAACCTCATCCAGCAAGGATGCGTTGTATGTCCTGCAAGAGATGTGAAAATGAGATAGCAATAGATAAAGCTGAATAGCCAGAGTGTTTCAAATGCCTCATTTGCACTACATGAGTCAGACCATGTTTGGTCTCAGTGGGAATGTGTGGCTTGACCTTAGAGAAAGAATTCATCCAGGCATTCAGTTGATCACAGCTGACCTCTTTCACATATAGCACAATGATCTTATTTTAATTATTAAACACTCAAACTTGGAGACTTGAAATATAAAATGCACACATCCTGTAAGGTCTGAAGCCAGAGCTGAGGAGGGAAAGGAGCAAAAATTCCACAAACTGTGGTGTGTATTGCTTGTTTGGAAAAATAAAAATTCAGACACAAAATAATAAATCTAATCGACTTTGTATTTTTACAGTTGATGGCGTTCCCTCAACAGCCCAACCTTTTTTGCACATTTTTCTGTTGGCAAAATTGATTGAAATTCTATTGGCACATCATCAGCTCTGTGAGGTGTCCATACAATAACTCTTTTACTTAAAGCATAGATTGTATACAAAAGATGGGTGTAGCCACAGTGTCTGAAAAGTAAAGCCAATGCGAAAATGCTGTAAACCTGCATTCTTGAACACAGCCAGCAGGGGTCGACTCTTCTGGTCGCAAAAAGAAGTCTGATTGTATAGAAGTTTATGAGAAAACAGAAATCCATAAGACTCGCTAGACGTGTGACTGTAGGTGTACGTTGGCATTGGCAGCTCATTTCACATTGTTTTCTCCTCCCATTCCACTATGTTCATGTAACCATTTTCAAAATCTCTTTCAGCTCAGGAAACTACAACAACTACCTGTGAGCGGACAACCTACCTCACTGAACATCTCACGTTTGAAAGAGGATTTGGATTGTGCATCAAGGCAATCTCATTATTTTTTAATTTATTTTTTGCTAAACGTTAATTAAATGAAGGCGCTCACCTCCCTGAATGGAAATGTTCCAGCAGAAACGATTCCCCCCATCGTTTTTTTAATTGATGGACATCTTTGCTGCATCTGTTGCTTAGCTCCACCCTATGAGACTGACTGGACTAAGGAACTACAAAAAGCAGGAGACATTTTTTCCCCTATATCAGAATGATAATGAGCTGCAGGCCCAGATCAAGCAATGAGAAAACATTCCTCCTTTTTACTTGCCCTCAGTTACTTCAGTCAACATTTTCCTAATGAGTTAATAGTGTCAATCATCAGTTTCAAGACTCTCTGAATAAACCATGATGTTCATTTTGTAAATTTTTGCTTCATTTACAGGAGAAATAGATGATTAGACAAGGTGTGCTTTAGGGCAGGTGTAAAACACAGTTCACTACTGTCTCACTATCTGTTTATTTCTTCAGTTCTCAGTGAGATCTGCCCCTCTGAAGACCAAGAATTCTAATCTTGAGGCTTTAAAACATTAGTTCACAAGCCGACGAATGGGGTCATGGTAGGTACGTTCTTCTTTAATATCCAATTTCTGCCTCAAAATCACAAATGCTAACCTCACGGTGATGGTAAAGGAGTAACCAATAGGATTCATCCTATGGGGAGCATGAATATCTGTGCAAATGTTTTATTAATCCATCATGAAGATGTCAAGAAAGGGTACACAAAACAAAAAAACTTGGATCTGTCGATGGGGCAAGAGTCATTAGATTCAGCAATAAGCATTGAGGTCCATCCTATGGAGACCATAAGTGTCTGCACAAAATATCCATAGTTTGTATTTCAGTCTTGATAGGACTCTAAAAAAAAGTTTGGAAAAAGTTTTGAAATAAGACACACAGACTACATCACCTATTCCGCTCAGTATTTTCATAGTTAACAATGATGGCTGCTGGTTCAGTTATCCATCAATCTCTACATATTTTTTTGTCATTGTGTCAAGAAAGACTCACATTCTTGCTGTCAGTGTCAATAATGAAGCAACTAATCATCTTTTTTTCATCTTGAATCTCCTAGTCAGGTTGTTTTTATAGAAAACTGAGAATATGTTCTCAAAACTAGTTCAAGCAGAATTTTCTTGAGATTCCTCGGTTAGGTATTCACTATCCTATACAATACTGCGTTAGATCTGCTGTAAATCCTCCTGTACTGTAACATTTGTGATGCTGAAGCCTCTGTTGGGATGATTCATAACTCCATTCTTCATGTTCAGTTCCACAGGCTCAGGCTGCACAGCAAGATTTATCTGATGCCACTGAGGCTTTAGATGTTTCTCCCTGAAGATGAATGCAAGGTTGCTTGGCTTCCCACAATGTTTCAGAAGTGTCCCAGATGACCACATGGCAGACGTACTGCCGACAATTTGTACCATTTTGACTTGAACCAAGCAAGTTAACTGAACCACAGAAGTCTGAAACATTAGTTACTCAGCGGACATGTTTGTGTTGTTAAACTGTGTTTCTCTGGTGTTTATTTTAATGCAGGGTGAGCTAAAGTGCAATAAGCCTCACTTCAGGTCGGCTGATTTCGTATGAAGCAGTCATTCATCAGTTCAGGTCAGGAGTAGCCTTGCAGGGCAGCCATGGTATCCGTTGTGGTAACCAATCTGGACAGCACTAATGCAGGTTGGAGATTGTTTCCATATGGGGCCTGTTTCGAGCAGAGCTGCTTTATGTGGCTCGAAAAACTGGCTTCCTTTTCATAGTTTGCCCACTTCAAGCATGCAATGTGAAGCAGTTAAACAACTTTTGCACTAGCAGTCATAAACAAAACAGCCAACCTTTAACCTTGGTGAATAAATCAACCGGCAGGTACGTGGAGCTTTCAAGATAGATGAAGTTTAGCATGTTAAGGTTAAACAAACTCAACAGTTATTTTTTTTTACCACTAGAAAAATCTAAAAAATATATACAATCTTCAGTTTTAGGAAAGCTTTTCAAAAACAAACAGATTAGGTGTATTAAAAAAAAAAAACTACCATGAAAAAGGAGCAGAATAAGGACAATAAATTACAATTGGAAATGGTATAACCTAGAATAAACGAGGATGTGCTATGAAGGTCAATCATTTAATTGAGCAGTCATTTACAGCAAATTAATCTGGAAGCCAGTTATTAATTTGAAACTCTGTTCTTTGTTCCTTGTCTCACCAATGTGATGTGCAATATCACTTAAATGTCAAATGATTCTCGTATGATCTTTCAGTAACTGCAATATTTCTATTTTGAGCAGTAGGTGTTTGCGCGTATGTAAAATTACCAAACAGCAGCTTAAATGTACCATGTTTTAATACAATATATATAATTAACATATAATTATCTATTAAAGCACAGACCCCACAGTAGGTACTTTCATGCAGCTAAGGTCTGGAAGGTATTATTTTTTCAGTACTTCATACACCTTTATTTTTGATGATAAAATCAGATTTCTTTACATGGGGGACACAAAATTTCTGGACAGATGTTCTGCCATTCCTCAGGGAATATTTTTTAGCTGCTCTTAGCCTTTCTTTTCAAAATATTTCCAAGATATTGTACTAGATATGAGTCGAGCAACATATTCGGCCAGGTCATGTTTGTCCCTTTTTTCTTCTTTAGAAAATCTTGTATTATTTTGACAGCCTGCTTTGTATCGTTATAATGCTGTAATATTCCTCTTCTGTCCAGCTTCTGCAGACTGAGAGTCATCTTATTAGCCAGTATTGCATGCATTCCCTTATCATTATACTTCCACCTCTGTGCTTTACTGTTGGGACCATGCATTCACTGTGTGGAGGTTCACATCAAAAAATGCATCTTGGTGTCATTTGAACAAAGAAGGCGCTTGCAGTTTTCATCAGTCTTCTTTTTCATGTTCAAGTTTTTTTTCCTTGAGAAGTCACCAAGGTTGTTTTTTTTCCCCTGAATGTCATCCATTGAGGTTTTCATGCACTCTGCACAATTATCTCTGTACCAACTCTGAAGCACTCCTCTGCCTGTTTTTCAAACTGGATTACGAAAGTACTGCGCCGTCAGTGGCATTATTTTAGAAGGACAGTGGTACTATTGCTTGTTCTGCACATCCTGATTAGTGCTGCAACTGTATTTCAACTATATATTAATTGATCACTGATCTTCTTGTATTGTTTTCCAACATCGTAAATCCTCTGTGTAATCCTCTGGCAATTCTGTTCCATGTGAAGCCACGATGCAGACACAGACACAACCCAGAGGTTCAAAGTTGAGAAAATTCTGGCATGCTTTCACTGTGTTAATGCATTTAGGTTGGTAGGAAATGTGTCAACTTTGCTTCAATGATCACAGGTTTTCTAACGTGTGTCAATGATCATAGATGTTTTTACTTTGTGACTTTTGACATTTAAGTGATATTCACAAGCGTTTGCTCACTTCTGCTGTGTACTGTATACGCAGTGACTGTAAACTGAACTCGCATTGTGGACTGCTCGATGGACAACATGAGACATTTGCAAACATCACCTCAGGCTCTGGGAAACAGGTATGTTTGTTTACTGGCTTCAGCAATTATTTGACTCAACAGTCAATCAAGAGAACTGATGGATTAGTCCATACTTGATGTTAGCTGCGGCTGTAAAGACGTGCATCTTTACCCATAAAGTCTGTCATAAGGAGAATCACATTTAAAAGTCTGGTGGTTTTATTTGAGTTATTCCACATCTTATGGGCTCTGACTCATATTTAACTCTGTATAGATTTCAGAGCAAAGCCACATGAGCATCACAGCCTGACAGATTAAAAAGCTCTGATATATTTATGTGTAGGCCAGCCTTACAAGTCGTGGGTAATGTTGCATATTTCCTGCACCTAACATCAACATTTTCGAAAATATGCCATCTTTTATGTCTTTAAATGAAGTCAAGTACTCTCCCTCCCCCATCTGCAAAATATGGAAATGACAGCAACGTTCCACTTTTAGATCATCGTAGTCTCTGAAGTATACTTCAAGTGTTTTGTACTTGATTTATCAGAATAAAAGAGTCATTCTCTCAATAGTAATAATTGCTCTTCTCAATGCTCTCCCCCCTTCCACCACCCACTTCCGTTTTCCTTTCCTCAAACACTTGTCTCATTTCACACCCCTTCAGTCCTGAAACAAGCCTCTATCCAGCCCACTTCTGTCAGCAGAGACTCTTTGACCTCCCTGCGTTCCCTCACTGAAATGGCCCGGCTGTGTGATGTAGACGCCTATGCTGAATGCATGGCTGCCCGAGCTCGACCCCTGCTGTGGGCCGCCCCCACCAAAGTCCACGTTCCAAAGTTACGGAGCTCCGGCAGCCATTCTGGCATTACTTCAGAGGATGGCAACCGATTGAGGGGGAGCTTCAACTGGAGGATGTGTCCAGAGGTCCGACGTCCTGCCATGCTGGGTCCCAGGTGTGCGCCATTTCACAGACATCATGTGTTCTTTTTTTCTCATTTCTCTTTTGTGCATCCTGAGTGAATAAGCATTTGATGTGGCAAAGACTGGGGACTAAACTGAGAAGGTTAATGTAGGAGTGTCAGCCACAGACAACTGATAGCACTATGGGAAGTATAGGATTATTTTTAACCATGTAAAGACATTATCATCTTATCCGGAATGTGCCAGCACCAGTTAGACGCTTACTGTAAATGTGAACAGTGATTGAGTGGCAGGCAGTGGCAGAAGAATACCTTATTTAATCCATTTAAACTATTTGATTGCGCGATTTTCTGTATTTTATTCTATCTTATCCTCTTGTATATTCTTGTCAGCAAATCCCATGATTATAGGTCTACAGAGCTCCAGTGTCTCATGGGTTTTTATGGTTTTTGATCAATAGAACTCTATGGCACATAGGAATAAACTAAATCGGGCTTTGTATGCACAGCCAATACTTTGTAGATGGATCCATTCATTGTAGGGTTTGGTCTTTTAATGGGATTTGCCAATGAGACATAAAAGAAAAACACTTTGAAAATCAGTATAGTTTAACCTTTAACTATATAAAATAAGTTCTCTAATTAAAGCTTTCCTATGTGCCTAAAGCAAGAGCCATGAAAAAAAACAATAGTTGGTGAGGGCCAAATCCCCTTTGACAAGCATAATTTGCCTAAGGATTTGTAGTCAATATGCAAGAACTGAACAAATATTTTAGCGGTACAATCTTCTGTAGCAAAGGCACGAGGTGTGTAAACCAGATAAATGACCCGACAGACATCCAATTTCAATGGTTTATGCCAGAGTAGTAAAAATGACAACTGCTATGCTCCTGTTTGCTGCTGTTATAATATTTAAATTTTACATGCGACTTACAGAGCGTTGTTCTCGTGTGCCAGAGCGCTGAATGCCAACTGAGAAAATTGGGATTAGTCATTCAATGTTTCCAATCTTTGTCGGGTAGCTGAAAATATTGGGATTTGTGATTACAGTCATTGTTGTAATATTGATTCATGCGGGGCGGCGGCAGCAATTTCACTCATGTGGAACCACGGTTTGAAATACAGTTCTCAACAAAGGGCAAACAGTTACTGACAAAGCAATTTTCCACTCAAGGTCTCCATAATGCATTAAGTAAGGTCTAACTTAACCCCATAGATCATGGTGTGAAAACCGAATTATATTCTGCTAGCTGGATGCCTCCCATATGACAAGGCTGTAATTATAATAGACTATAAATAAAAAGCCTTTTCAACACAGTATACATAGTCATGTAAGAAACTTCTTTTAAGTAGAGCAGAAACACCTGAGAAGCCATTGACCTTTGCTTAATCATCCTGCTTTCTTTAAGAGTCATTATCAAGATAATTGTTTCTATGAGTAACATTTAGTGAACCTGGAGGTCAAACAGTGTATTCCGTATTATGACACTTTTGTTTTGGCTCTTTACTCCATTTGTTTTCAAAGACACAATAACTATGGGGATAAAGTGCTTACTTTTAATGTTAATGTTGCTCTATTTTTTTTTAAATGAAAGCGAATGAAATTACTAACATGACAGTTGGACCCTGCAGTGGTAAGTAATAGTTACTACGATCACCGACCTGTAGTGTTTAGTGTCACTCAGCTGTGTCATTTCCAGCAGCAGAAACCTGATAGAATGCTGTTTTAACAGCAAAAAAAAAAAAAAAAAAAGGTAGAAGGACAAAGCTGGCAACTACCTGACTAAATTAAATCTCTCATAATGTTACAGGCATTTCTCTCCCAGTGAATTCTTGGTTGTGGGGCTACTTGAAGTGGTAATTAATATGACATGTCGTTCATATGAAAATGACAAATAGTCCAGCAACACATGAAAAGGAGGGTTTGATAGAGGTATTTCTCCGCCCACAAGCACAAATCAAATCTCTTGTTCCCTGCTACATCCAGATGTATAATTAAGCATCTGTTTGCTAACACGTCAGAGTAGTTATAAGAGTTGTTTGTTTAGCCTGAGGCAAAAAATGAATGGCTGCAACTTTAAAATGGTGAAATTTCTGCTATTTACACCCTCAAGAGTTTTGAAAAAGAAGAAAGAGCCCCCAGGTCTTTAACTCCCCATTCCCAGGAAAGCTGGCACTCAAATCAAACTGTTTGTTTTATTTCAAACCCCCAGTGTGCTGAGGCAGAGCCAAAACAACCAAAACATGTCACTGTCCTAATGCTGGCACACACACCTCATCGGCTTTCTGTAGCTGATTTTTCAAACAAATGAGTGAAATGTGTTGCTGATAGGACGCTTTCCCCCCCAACGTTTGGGTAGTTTCAGTGCGATGCAGATCATGGTCGGGACTGCTCTTTATTCTTCTGGGCTTCGTGGTTGCGTAGCGCGGTGGCAGAGATGGGAACGGCTGAGAACAATATGGGCAAGTGTTTCATCAGACATCTGTCATCTCATCTTCCATCTCGTCCCCCTCTGTTTCACCTTCTGCCTCGCCTTCTTCTTCCTCTTCCTCCTCAGATGTCACATCCAGCTCATCCATCTGGGAGACACACTTTGGACACGAGCAGACAAACAGGTAGTTCTCCCTGGGAAGAAAATGTTCCACCAGTCACATTGTTGCATCTCTAACAAGAGCTGAATTAATTAGAAGCATTCCGCACTCTGCTGTTAGAAAATCTGGTGCTTTTTCTGCAGCTGCTCCGCATTTAAGCGATCGACTGTTCAAAACTGTATTCATTGTTTGGGGTGTAATTAATACTCTGAATCAGCTGGTGTGATATGGGGCTCCAGAGAAACAGCATCTTCTCAAGGCTGAGAATTATCACAGGATGAGCCAAAAACTGCGGCTCAGAGTCTTGTAGAAAGAAGCCCCTCGCCTCTCTCCCTCTGTGTTGGGGTGCAATTCAAAGATGGACTGACATCATGCTAATCAATGACCAGCATGAACACAGGAGTAGTCATCAGACCCTGTAGCGTCAGAGCCTCAAGACTGCACATTATTGCTTGAAGGCTTTTTATTGATCTGCACGCAATTCATAACAGTATGACCCCAGTTCAAGTGAATGAGCTAAAGGATTACAGATGCTTACCTCAGAATTTTGTGTCTGCTATGTCGGCTTCTGTCCCGCTGACAGCAATCCAAATAACTGATGCAGATCTCCTGAAAATTGAAGAAAACACACACCGGCTGAAGAACCCCAACATCAATAACAGGAAGGTATTCAGCTTTGAAAGTTGCAGTTTAGTCCTTCAGACAGCCCTTTTCAGAAATGCACTCTAATCTATTAACCTGACAGCATGGGAGTGTGTGGACTTCATGTCTGCATCAGCACCACGGTAACTTCTCTGAAAAAGTTGCAGTCTTACTAGTTTAGTAACATTTACAAATCTTTTTCGATACAGTACAAGTCTTAGCTGCAATTTGAGACATGGGATACGTAACATTGCTGGTTTCGATCCGTCAATCAGACGTATCAGCTTCATTCGGACAAACCCACGACAGAGATGGAGAGAGTCTCGGTAAATGTGCAATCGTGCCTCAGCATGTTGGAATCTTGTGTCTGTTAATGCGCATACATGCAGGTCAGACTTGTGCCACGTTGAAAGCTAAAGGTGAATGTCACTGGGTCTGACCTAGTAAGGTTAGTGTCTATGAGTGAGGATGACAATGAGGCATGAAAGCGAACACATTCAGAATGCACCAGAATAACTGAAGCGTTTGGAAGCAGAGTGGTCTAACCCACTTTCTGTAGTTTTTGAGAAAAATGGGTTCAAAGTTTTGTGTTTTCAAGAATGGTCTAACATTAGAAGCACTACTGTGATGCTATATTTGGGTTGTGGGTTGGACCACTTTGCCACTAAAATCTAGACCATAAAATATTACAGAAATTAAATAAAATTCAATTTGGATTTTTGTTGGTTAGACCACTCTGCTTTTAACCACTTCAAATGAAAGTAGTGCTTATCTGAAAGGGCCTATGTAGTCACATTTTTGGACAGACACACATAATATCATGATGCACTGATGTAGGATCTTGTATGTATAGCAAATAGCTGGCATGTACCATGGATCTCTCCATCACTGTTGCGTTGTCTGAATGAGGCTGTAGGTAACAATAAGTGACCCGAGTCTGAGTGACAGAATAGTGAAACCAGCAATCTCCCATATCCCGTGTCGGAAAAGCGCTCTAGCATTGCTATTTTTCAAATGGAAGAAATATTTTTTTTCCCCCAAATGTCTTAGTTCTGTTGTGCAGGAAGCTGCTCTGTCCTTCTGTCTCTCAACTGGTGAAATGTTGTACAAAGCGCTTCTGTCTTTGCCAGCGTTCAAAGGAGAGCTTTGAACGGCGAAAGTAGCGCGGCTGCTGTGACATTACTGTGCCGCGCAGATGCAAGGCTTCTCAATCTTTCTGACAGCTTGACAAACCCACTCCAATCCTGGAAGTCTCAGCCTTCTAATACCGTCTGACAAGGGAGCACGCAAAGCTAGAGAGGGATGTTCTGTCCCGTCTATCCCAGGCCAAAATTTATCTCTCTAAACCCAGACATGTCAGCTGACCTCTCCTGGGTTGATGTCATTTAGGGCACTGAGGTGAAGCAGGAAATTGTTGTCGGGGAAGGACGCCTCTGCGTTGGGTATGCAGCTGTGGTTACCTGAAGGGGTCAGAGAAGAAAGAGGTCAACAGATGGCCTTTTGGAGTAACAGCAACTTTAAACCGAAGTGAGTGTTTACAGCAGAGTCATCATCTGCACCTACATGAGCTTTGAAGCATGAACAGTCCAGAGCCCTCACAGTTCAGAAAGTCCCCCGTTTCTGCAGAGAAAATGCACAAATTATGCTCATTTCTGACCTTTGCTGGGATCTGCAAACAGGTTACATAATAATCACGGCATTGTCACTGGTCTACACTGAAACATGCAACAATAAACACTCGCTCAAACAATACGACCGTTGAAAATCTGCTCAGTGGAGACAAAAATAATTTACTCGGGCAAACAAAAAAACACTGCAAGAATGAGATAAAACGGTGACCTTTTTCAATGTCCTTGTACAGCTGGTCAATAAAAGAGTCCAAATGCTCCCTCTGCTGGGCAGGAAGCTCAAGTGCATCACAGGCATGAACCCACTGACTCAAAGAGCTGAAATTGATTAGAGAAAACGCTTACAAAGAGAGAAAACTATCTGAGCCAAACTGAGATCCAGAGTTGAGTCTGTTGATGGTTAAAGTAAAGCTCAGAGGAGGCAGGTGTTTACCTGGTGCCAATTCCTTGTCCGTTTGTTCCCACCAGAGCGAACAGAGAGCGGAAACCCTCCGGAACAAACCACTGCAATACAATCATACCTTCATTAGTTCATAGAGGAGGAGATTTTCAGTTTCATTTGAACCCTTTTAGTGTCACTTGAGCTAGTAGAAGTTCTGTTTGTCTGCTGCAGTAGAAGGCAGATGGTCTTTTTTTTTATTCTTCACCTCTGATCCAACTGGGTGAAACTGCCAGGGGAGGGATGTCAGCTGTGCATCAAATATGGCTGATAAGTGGTTTGTAGACTACCTGATCTGTTTACAAATGCTGTTTCAGTTTAACATAGAAGGGTTCCTTCACCCTTCTCTGTCTAGAATCGCTGTCTTTAAAGGTGTGTCCCTCATCCCTAAGAAGGAGGCGGGCAGCTGAGTTTTGACTGTGTTGAGTTGTTGTTTCTCCTTAATGTACAGGTCTGTCCACTCCTCGCTGCATTGGACTGCATATAAGACGTTGTTCAGCGTGTGAAAACCAGTTCTGGCCTAAGACTGGGTCTGAAGTTAGGGAGGGAGAGAGTTACTTGGACAATCTGGTTACAAACATGATGATAATGTTGTTATGCCTCCATTTCTTTTCTGCTGTTGGTAAAGGCATTCTCAACCCAGTGCTATACGGTTCTGATGACCCCTCAGCTTATGTTCCAGTTGGTGGTGGGAATTGAACAGCAGGTATCGGTCTGTGTGTAGGTTTCCAGTAAATTTCAGTCCTCCTCAATGTGCACAGAACAGTCCATAAAAAGCCGCTTGTTTTCCATGATATTGTCCCTTTTTGAAGTCAATGCTGCCGTCCAATGAGTTAAAATGTTCTGTGAAGGCTTCTACTTCTCGGGTTATGACTTTGACCCATGTGTCATCCACATATCTGAACGAGTGGATGGTGTTGTTCCGTTGTGAAAAAGCAGAACATTGAGCTCTTTCACAAGAACAACTTCTAGCCACTGGGTCAGATATGTGGATGACACCTGGGTCACATTCAGAGCTCAAGAAGTAGACGCCTTTACAGAGCACGTTAAAATGGTGGATAAAAACACTGAGTTGACAACAGACAGGAAAAACAAACTGCCTTTTTTGGACTGTGCTGTGCACATTAAAGCATTAACAAAGAGATTTACTCCCACCACCCACTTGGTGCGATCAAAACTTTACAGCAGCAGGCTGAGAATGTCCAAGAGAGGGAAAAGAAAAGCACCACAGACATGTTAGTTAAGCTATTAAAACCCACAGGTGTCCAAACTGGGCATTCATGAAGAAATCTGGAGAAAAAAAACTCCACAACATCAGCAGAGAAGATTATAAGAACATGTGGAACAACACTGATCATGACGAGTCTCTGAGAAACACAACATCTTGATGCACTTCAGATCCACTCTGAGACATGAACCAGTTCAGTTTGAGAATAAAACAACCAAACTCAGGCTGAGCAACACTATATATGCAGTCCAATGCAGAGAGGAGTCCACAGACTAAACAACAGTTCTACACAAGAGAGCAGCTCATCAGCACAAGACCCAACAGTCCACCTGCATCTGAAGGGGAAGAGATGCTCATTTAAGGACAGTAGTGTCTGGGCAGAGAAGACAGACGGTTTGAGAGAGAAGTTAAGTAACCAATGTAAGCACAACATCCCTATGAAGCACATAGAACAGTCCTGACATCCCTCTCCTGGCAGTTTCACCGCCACTCACACTTTGAGTCATGTGAGCTGAACACGACAAACTCCCCAACAGTTAGTTAGAACTAGTGACGCCTCTTGGTTGAAAAGATAAACAGCCTAAAAAAACAAAAAGAAGTCCAGCTGCCTTCTACTGCAGCACACAGGAGTGAGTTGAATAGTATAATAATAGAAAAAACATCTGGGACCATATACATAAATGCAAATATTGTAATTAGTAATTGAACACTTGGCTTTTGGAGTGTTGATTACTCAAAACTTCTCCTTAATCTCTGGGGAATTGTACAAGCACTATAGACAACTATACAGAAAGTATAGAAAAATGCACAACAAAATTTCAGAGCCCAGGACGACACCATTGATTTGTCTAATCAACAATCCAAAACTCAAGAGATTTTAGCTTAAAATGATATAAAATGCACATTTGAGAAGCCCAAATTGAAGATTATTTGGTGTTTTTACTTTGAAAACCCCCTAAATTATCTGCAGATTTAGTTTTTTCCCTCTATTTCCAAATTCTCAGCAAATTAAATGATAATGACTGAACTCGTCAGCTGCAATCTAACTTATCATAATGTAAAACGATGCTTTGCAAATGGCAGCTTTGTGACACATGAATTGATGGACTGTTTTTCAGCCTCACGCACTCAACAGGGACACCAACATTTTTAGGAACCCTGACATTTATACAGAAAGTGATGTAGTAAGCAGGACAGCATTTAGGAGGCAGAGAAGGCCAAATAAAAATCACAAATGTCAGTTCAAAGTTCCCCTCTGAGCTGCAGTAATTAACCGTCCTGAGAAACAACCACGTTTTGGCAGCAGCGTGCAGCATTTGGTGAAAACGAGCTGAATAAATGTGAACTACAAGCTTGAAAACGTGAAGAAACACTGAATGTTTTACTCACCCTGCTGAGATGCTCATCATAAAGTGCTGCTCTAAAAAGGCTGTGTAACAAGGCCAACTGCCCCTGTAAAACCAACGCGAAATAAATAAATATTACGCCGTATGTGACAGAAAGCATACATCACAAGCATAGATGGCCACAGTGGGAAATGGGACTCTCTCAGGGGAAAGTAACATTGGCATGCTTTGCTTACTGAGCTGTGAAGGGCTGCGATCGCCACATGAGCACGATATCGTCTTTGAACTGACGGGCTTTCTACATTTTGCACCCCAACAACTTCATATCTGCAGCGGGAACAACGTGAAGGTAACTCACTCTGAACTGCTCTCCCAGAAGCTTGTGTGCGATCTCCTCTTCCTCGTTCGCCGCCCGGCTGCAGAAGTGAGAAAATAGCTTCTGCCAGTGTGCTTTATCTTTGGCCTGGACATTAACAACACCGTGGCATTTAGTTATTACAGTGTGTCTTACTGTCGGCGTGCAGCGTTTCTTTAATACACACAGGGATTTTTTTTTTTTATCCGATGTATTTTGGAGCTACAAGTAATCACAGACTCACCTGTTTGACCAAAGCTACCATTCTGGCCATGAGCATGATGCTGGAGGTCTCTGGGGGATAATGCATACTCCTGAAACAACACAATAAAAACTGGAAACAAAAATCTCACAAGAAGGTGAAAACATCTGGCTTATTCCATGTCAACTCACACAAACTTCCCAGTTCATGTCATGGATTTTATTGAAAAAAATCACGTGAAACCTTCTGTTTAGCTCATGGGACCTTGTTCTGCTGCAGATGTTTTATTTATGGTTTTTTGAAGTTTGGCCCTCAGAGCTACATTTCATCATTTCTCACCACTTCACTTATTTTTCACTGGACTGAAATTTTCACTGAACCCTGAGGATAGTTTCCAACTAAGCAGCTGTTGCTGAATGTTTTACAGCAATCAAATGAATAAATTTGCTACCTGAAGGAAGAATCTCTAGCTTTCAAAAACTTGTATTTTCACAGGTTTTCACTTTCTTGCAGACAGATTTTGATTCTGTGTTTTATTAATGTACTTCCTTGTTGTTGTGAAGTTATCTGGTCTTGGATAAAAAATAAATAAAATAAAAAACAGCCTCAGCTCTTGCTACACATAGCTCAGAACTGACACTTTTTAATGTATTTCGATTGTATGTTTTCCAAAGAGGGAGCATTTGAAACTTTTTTTTTTTTTTTTTAAATGTATTATTAAACAGTGTTAATTATTCATTGCCAGAACACAGAAAACTGTAAGATATAAAATTTTCTTTTTAAATAACACATTTTTTACACCTTTCACTGACTAATATCACATTCAGTGGTGTTATTTCATAGGTAGTTATTAATACTTTGTTGATTTCAAGTGTTTCTATGTGTTTGTGCGACTGACACTCGCATCCAATACAACAACTCGGCCATAAATTCGACCTTTACAAAGCTTCTTCACTGTCAGTTGTTGCTGATGTGTGGCTTTATGTTTATTATTGATAGGGGGCGATGATTAAAATATAGAGAGAGAAAAATGAAAGATTACTCCAGCAGTTCTTCAAAAAATGTCAGCAACAAAAACTAAAAAAGAAGAAGCGTTGTAAAAGTAGAATTTATGTTTAGGATTGTATTAGATTCCACAGATTTATCTCATAAACTGGGAGGAGAGTTCAGGTATCACACAAAGGTAGAAAACCTGAAGCCAACAACGTACAAATACCTACCGATGAAATAACACAACTAAATGTAATACTACAGGTGGTAAAATTACAGTAACTAATAGAGTATCTTTGAAGCTTAAATTAATCTGCTTTGAAACACGTATGGTTACGTATTTTTGTACTGTATTGAGATTTGTGGGAATGATTTCTTTATGCAGGACCAAATAATTTCCACATATGACAAAAGTGTATTAATATGACAGAATCAAAATTTGTTTGCAAGAAAATAAACACTACTGGAGAAACTCATTTTTGAAAATTGTATTCAAGATAATTAAATGCTATAATTCCATTACTGTCCAACGTTCAGTTGCAGCTGTTGAGTAGCATATTATAATCAGGGTCTAATGTATGTTTGGTAGAAATTTCAACCCAATCCAGTGAAAATAACCAACTGGTGAGGTTTAGGGGGAATCATAAAAATGATTACATTTAGCTCTGAGGGCCAAACTTCAAAAACTCATTAATAAAAAAGTGTTTGGAATTTAAAACTTAAAAGATTTCACAGTAATTTTTTTGCAAGAAAATCCATAAAAGGCTCCCTTCACCTCCATGCATCTTTGAGCTTGTTGATTGGATGTTCTGGGTCTTCCTGAGAAGGTCCCAGACACAGAGCCCGGTGGTACTGATCCGCGGCAGCCTGTCGACACTCGCTGCTGCAGTACATCACCTGCCGAGGGAGAAGGATTCACAGGAATCAAAATACAATGAAAATGATTTTTTTTTTTTTTTTTTTTAAATGTGTGAATCGTTGCAAGCGGGAGAACAAGTCGGCCTCCCAGCATGCAGCACAGTTCCTTCAGCACCGACTGGAAACTACAAGTCTGCACTGAACGACGCTGGAAGTTATCTGTAGGAGTTATTATTACTTCAATTTGCATGAATAAACAAACTTCTATAAACTACGGATTTCTATATATAGATCTGTCTCTGGATGGATATTTAAAATCAATGCTTTTCCAGCTTTTTTGCTTTTAACCAAGTCTCCCTTTGGAAACATGAGCAAAAGTGTAAAAGTTGCACATTTTCCCACAGAAAAGGAATTTACTGTTGCAATTTCTGACAATGTTAAAGAATATAAACCATTTCTGGAGCATCATAGTTCATTGTGAAAAGTGGAGCTGATAAATCTGCAAACAATGCAGGAGATAATGAGAGAGGAATGGGCTTTATAAGTGGACTGTATAGCATCAGGAGCCCAAAGCAGAAAGTCCTGAAATTCAGTGTAATTTATTTTGGTCTAGTTGAAAATAGGGTTGAAACAATTCCTTAAGTTATTCGAGTAACCCAGACTTTATCCTATACGGATGTACACAATGAGGCTTTCTTTGTGTGAGTCAGCTTGAGAAAAACTAAAACCTGTCAGAGTTAACAGGCATGAAGGTGGTCTTTATCTTTCTTTGTTAACTCAGCCTTTCTGCTTTAAACTCGTCACACAAACAGCAGCGATTAACGCATCATTTGACTCGTTTTCTGCACAAAATGAACCGATCACGAACAGGTTGTTTTAATGGAGAACATTGAGGAACATAAAAATCCATGATGGTAAAAGACTGCAACTGTAAATGATGTAAGACAGGAATGCTGGTAGAAAACTGTTAAATGTGCAGAATGTATTTATTTTACCGATCAATGCAGATGATTATTTCTAACAGACAGCTGCACAATAAAACTATCACGCTTCATGCATTCAAACATGATATTGTAGTGAAGTGCATGTAGGTCTGACACTGTCCTCATAATGAAGGAAATCGCTTTAATTTGTGGCCAAATCAAAGTGATTGAATATTCTCTGTAATAAATACTAAGAACCTGATCAGTTTTCTTTTTTATGTTCTATCAGCTGCAGTAGCAGCAGTTTAAACAGATCAAACATAAAAACAGAATTATGTGATTTCTGCATCTCCAACTAAATACATGTGGGGTTCCCATGACTTTGAGTTTTAGTTGAATACCCCTGTACTATACTATACATGTACAAAATGACAAGTTCTGCTTTTTTTAAATTTTATTTTACGTCTTCAACAATCAACAACAGTCGAGACCCACCTGGCACTGAGGACAGGCCTGGTGCAGCTCTGGTCGGACACAACAGAGCTCCGGGTGAGGAAGGCTGAGTCCAGGGTTGCCGCTGAGTCTCCTCGCATTCTCCTCTGCAGTCTCCAGAGCACGTAAGCAGAACTCACAGGCTGTGAAAGCAGCAGAACAGACAGGCAGCGGTGAAACAAAACTGCAAGCCCTGAAGATATCAAAATTTCAGTTTCAGATGTACAGTGACTAGAAAAAAAAGTTTGAAGTTTCCTGTTTTATTGCTTTTGAAAATGAAGTAAAGATCAATTCAATTTGACTGTTCTGACCAGACAAAGACAAACAGATTTCCACAATGTAATGTTGTTTAACCAAAATATAAAATGTCCATGTCGAGATGCTGTTTGTATGAACAGACAGGTGACAAATTAGAGGAAAAACCTGACATAAAATGTCTCAGTAAGATGTTGGGCTGCCATGTGTTACCAGAAGAGCATCATTGGTATGGACTCTCAAATTCCCAGCAATCTACGGGAACGATTGAACACCTTTTTTTCATATTGTTAGCATTTTCATTCCACTCACGCCCTGTGAACTAGGACCACTCCCATCAGGATCGAAATCGGAATCACAATAAGAAATACTTTATTGATCCCAGAGGGGAAACTGCTTACGTTACAGTTGCTCAAAGACTAAGCACTTTGGTCGGCCATAGGCCTTTTATAAGTGCTATATAAATAAATCTGAAACCGACATAGAAATCTAAACAGTATAAAATATAGAGATGAACTTAAGTAGAAAAATATAAACATAAGCAGAAACAGTAGAATCATAAAATGTAAAATGTGCATTTTCTAAGAAAATAAAATGTAAGTGTCCAGCATTATAAATGTTCAATGACAGGATAAAGGTGGTCACTGTGTATTGATTTGCAGCAATCCTTTCCTCTAAGGCAACATGTGAACCCAAACTCCTCCAGAAAAATTCCTCTTAAAGCCTAACAGAGCCACCAGAGTTTTCTTTTAATGTGTCACTCTAATCTGTATTCTTTCATTCAACAGTTCCAGTGTCATTCTTTGTTAATCCAGGCAAAGATGCGATCTGAGTAGCTCTCAGTTCATGTAAAGGTGTGAACAGCTGATGAGCTCTTTAATAAACTGTGCTGTTGCATTTCTACTCGACGTCTCACCTTTATATTTGTACAAAGCATTCCACAGGAACTGGGCAGCGACGAGAGGCCGCTCAATGAAGATGGAGTCTCCCTTCTTGATGCTCTTTTTGGCAAAGAGACCCTTACCCTGGAACATGAATAACAAACCGTTACTGTTGTACCCAATCTAGGAGACTTGGATTCACAATATACACAAGACTGGACTGCACATCAAGTGACATAACGCACAAAAACATTACTAACATAATAATCACATCAGAGCAGCTTCAGGCATCTTTTCTATCAGCAAACTGTACAACTCCTCCCTCTTCTGCAGGAATCAGACACTTAAAATCTGAACAATAACTTTACATTTTTCAATCGCTTGTAAAAAGTATGTAATTTTCCATGTACATTATGTGGGTTTAATGTGCAGCATTTCAGTTTTCATGCGTAATAATCATTCATTTGTTTTATTTCAGATGTGTCACAGTATCATAAAGGCAAAAGAGAAAATAAATACACAAAACAAATCCAAAACCTAAGATAGTGCCTGAAAATGAGCAGGGTGAAGTAAAACTTATTAGTTTCATATCTTATTATTTCTGGTTTACATCAAATCTTCTGCTTTGATACCTCTTTAGAAACTCCAGAACACATTTACTTTTACACGTTATTATATTTTAGAAAAAATCTTTTTTTAGTTGTTTAAAAGGTGTGTTCATTTTGAGATCCTCATCTAGATCATTCCATAAGTTTACTTCACAATCTGATCAACATCTAGTCTTCATGGTGGAACAATAAAATGATGTTTTAACATCAACATTTTGATTCATAATTTGCTATTTTACTTCTGAACAGTTGTTGTATGTTATCAGGGAGTGAGTCGTTGCTTTCTAATATACATTCCAACTTATTTCATTATCATTGGCAATACTATTCTATTGTCTAAGCATCATCGGCAGTATTTTTATTTTTTCGAAATGTATCATATTTGTAATGGTAATTCTCTAATAGTCACTGCGTTTAGTCTCCTGTTAAATCATTGTTCTCTGAGTAATATCTGGGACAAGAATTACCTTCGAGATTAACAGAGTTTTATCTCACCTTATGGCAAATAGTGACTCCTAAATAGTGTGATGTATCTTTAATTGAATTATTTCTTTTAGCTGGAGGTTATGTTGAGCAGTTTCTGGCTGGATGTCTGTAATAATCCATGAAACGGGTCTCAGTGAAGAAGCAGAAAAAACAACATTTAGTTAAACTAAACACACAAACAGAAACTAACTCGGAGTCAGGTAGGTAGGTCTGTCTGTCTGTCTGTGAGCTGAACCTGCAGCGATCATCACAGTTGCTGCTTTAAAGCCGCTTTAAACCCCAGATTCGTCTAAATCTGTTTTATTCGCTCAAACTAGATCCGCTCTCACCTTGATGTTGTCGATAAATCGGACCTCCACGCTGCCGGCAACTTTGCCGGGATCCACGCAGAAGGAAAACATGTCATCCATGGGAGCCGCCATGTTTCCACAAGACCTTTCACCTCTGAACCCCGAACCTGAGCTTTATGCGCCGGACAGGAAGCAGCGACGTCTGGCGGCCGAGAGGTGAACTGCAGCTCAGTGCTGCTACACTCATACCTGAACATGTTCAGTTTGACAGATCACAATACCAGGAATTAATGCTACCAACCTTCCCAACACAGTGTTTCTTACAGTGCTACTACTTGCCAACAAAGCTATACTAAAATAAAACTGATCTCAATAAAAAAAATCAAAAACAAGTTTAAAAATCAACATGTCTGACATGATTTTGCACAACTGTGTTTGTAAATTTGTTTCATATGTGTAAATATCTGTATATACTTTTTTATTCTTTATTTATTTTTACTACTACTATTTTTTCTTGTTTCTCTTTTTCTTTCTATAGTTGTTTTATTATTCTCTTTCCTTATTCCATGGGTGACACCAACAGCCGAATCCAAATTCCTTGTAAGGTGTGTACAGACTTGGTCATTAAAATTGATTCTGATTTTGCATGTGATTGCATATGATGCCACTTTTTATAAAATTATTCGAAGCATTAAGAGTTGGAAAACCATGATTTTTGTTTTACCTCAGTAACAATATTATATAACTGCTTTCGAAGCAGGTACACCATCATACCTGCTTAATGTATGTTCAAATATTGACCATAAATGCAAAAAAATAGGTCATTTTAACATTTTGTTTCTCAAAGTATGCCTCTGACTGACACCATACTCTATATTTCTAAAACTCCTATCAGTGCCAAGCACAGGGGGGAAAGCAGCCTTTTAGGATCAAAAATTATGGTTTTATGGTTGATAGAACGGCGCAAAAATCAACATTACCCCACCTTTAAGAGTTTTTAACATGTATTATTTAATAACATACATATGCACAAAAATAAATGTGATATATATGAAACAGTCAGGCATGAGCCCTTTGGTGCACTGAAGTGGAATGTGACCCAAAGGTAAAAATTAAAGTTTTACTGTTTCAGGAAAATGTGGTGAGCAACCTCATAAAGTAGACTGCATTAAAATGAAAGTAGGAAGGTGTTTTCACAGGTAAAAATCACCATTAATGCTGTTTTAGTGAGCTGAAATAAAACTGAAATGAACAAAACTGTAGAAACAGACAAATAATACAATCATCATTTGCAAAATATTTAAAAAGAATTAATCACAAACAGTTTTGGACTTATACTTGTGCAAACTACTAATATTTTGAGGATATAGTTCACCTTATGAGATCTCTAACCCTGCAAGACCCAAATATAGAAAGAAAATGAGCAACAAAAAAACGATCTATCTATCTATCTATCTATATATATATATATATATATATATATATATATATATATGTGTGTGTGTGTGTGTGTGTGTGTGTGTGTGTGTGTGTGTGTGTAGAGCGAGAGAGAGAGAGAGCTACATATATAAAATTAAAATAGAAAATATTTAAAAAATGAAACAACTGTTGTACTTCTGCAACAGTGGGTTTTACAGGGTTAAATAAATACTCTAATTAAAAATGAAGTCCATGTTATTTAATCTGAATTATGAGACTTATTCAAAACTAAGCAAAAAGAGTCCAAACACTGTGCATACAGGGAGAGAGTATTTATTATATGTTATAAAATAATATATAGAGAGCTGTTTTACAGTGTTTGTCTAGCAAACATTAATAAATTCGTAGTAGCAGTGGAGGTATTATATATATATATACAAGAATTAAAAACAGAATCAGCTGAATATTATACATAAGATATATATATATATATATATATATATATATATATATATATATATATATATATATATATATATATATATATATATATATATATATACATATACATATATATATATATATATATATATGTATATATATATATATATATAGATAGATAGATAGATATAGATAGATAGATATATATAGATATAGATATATATAGCTATATATAGATATATATATAGATGTCATATATTATTGTACAAAAGACCAAATTTATTAAGAATTTCTTAAGAATACATGAGCGGTTTAACAACAGTCAGTAGTGGAGCAAAATGTCCTTCATACAAGTTAGGAAGGAACATTAATATCAGGAGTTCTGTGTGTTATTTCACATTATTTGGGTTCAAATCCTGGAATGTAATCAGCTATCAGTTTAAAAAACACAAAAATTTACATAAATGTACAGTAGAGCATGCATTGTGTTCTCAGTCGCTCCACAGTCGTCATCAGCAGGTTTCACATTAAACAGTTTGATATCAGCAGTGCTGCCTGGAGATTTCAGAGTTTTAATACATACTGATATTTATTGCAAAATGTTTCCCACAGGTTCTATGAACCACTTTCACAGCCTGGAGCCTCTGTGATTACCAGCGTTCAGGTGAGAAGAAACTGCAGTTCAGAAAGATCTGCATCATATTTTCTCTTCGGTTTGTCCACCAGAGAGCACTGATCTGTCAGGTTTTCAGCTCTAAAGTGTCCCACTCAGTACAAGTCCTCAGTAATTTCCATTTTGAGGTGTTACAAGTGCTGATGTATCGTTATCAAGTTAAAAGAAAATCGCAAAAAAATCAAGTATTAGTTGGGTCAGGAACAAGCCTCTGATTTAAACTAATGATCACCTGAACAATTCAGACTCAGACTTGAATATTTCACCTCTTCAGACCAGAAGAATAGAAATTAATCTACTTGTCAAGGAGCTGTCAGCAGTCATGGCTTCATTTTTAAGGGTTACACAGTCAAAACAAATGGAAGCTACTAATTCAGGAGCTAAGTGGCTGACACAAAGATAAATTAATTAGCAGCTGATTAGTTTACAAGCTCCTGTTTAGCACCAAAACCTCAGCCAGTTGATTGCCAGACAAAAGAGGAAGTGGGATCCTTCTTTGTGTCATGGACAACACGAAAACAGATAATATAAATGCATCTGTGGGAAAATGGATCACAGGATTCAACGCATTGCTGTGAAGAGCTGCTCCTTGTGATGAACTCAGAGAGAAATATTTATCTTACTCTGCAGCTCCTCTCAGTTCCACAGAGCTTTATAACCTCCATCACCTCTTGTTTTTTTTCTTTTCCAGCTTCAGAGCTTCACTGCTTTGATTCACTCACAGCTGCTTCTATCCAAGCAGCTCTGATAAACTCAGTGGAGCATTTAGCAGCTGAAAATCCAGATATTTTCCTCTCAGAAGGTGATGGAGACCAAAAAGGGAGGCCGAAAACACAGCTCCAAACAAATAATAGAGCTAGATGTTTGAACAGGAATCTGTTGGTTAAGACATTTGTCACATCAAAAGGTTTACCTTAAACCTCCAAAGTGGACGGAAATGTAATTTATTGCAAGTTAAACTGCATTTAAAACGCGAAAATATACTTGAGTAGCCAGAACTACATCAGTAGTAGTGTGACGTGTGTGTGTGTGTGTGTGTGTGTGTGTGTGTGTGTGTGTGTGTGTGTGTGTGTGTGTGTGTGATTGTGTGTGTGTGTGTGTGTGTGTGTGTGTGTGTGTGTGTGTGTAAACACTGAATTGTACTTATTAAATAATTGATTAATGATAAAAATTGATTTTACAGTAAATATAACAGCATTTCTATATACAGAGTTCTTAAAATCAGGAAGAAAGAAAATAATCTATGGCATTTTCAAACTCTCAAGATTCCTCATCTCCATTATTACAGTAGAAAACAGGTTTAGAAACATGGGGTTAGTGCTGATCTACAGCGATTACAAGGCAGGAGACAGTTCTCCAACCTGTCTACAGGAGGAACCCTGCTGCTGGTTCTCCCCGACGGCTTTTCTCATCGCAGCCTCGCTCCCATCGTCCTCTCCTCTCCCGCACCACGCCATCCATCATAAACCCTTGTTGTAGGTCACCACCTTGCAATCTGTTGCCATGGCGATCTCCGGCTCAAGGCGAGATACTTCAATCTGCCGAATAAAATAAATAAACTAATAATTAAACCGAAGGTAAGGATTCAGCCTCAGCCTTTTGTCTTAAAAGCCACGTTCAATCAGACGCGGGGGGAAACATCTGGAGTAAGAGGTGTGGGTCAGGGCTGTGCATGTCAAGCGGTGGATGTGTAATTTGAATTTGCTCACAGCTGCTCCCTCAACCATCTGGTGCTCGAAAAGCAGCAGCTCATATGTCAGCATACAGCGTACCTGAGACATCTGGGGGAACAGACTGATGGCCACAGGCAGCGAGAGGCCGAAGGTGAGCAGGCACACAAAGCTGTGGATGGGCAGCAACAATCTGCGGTTGCTCTGCAGGAATCGCAGCCTACACGAGATAGAAAGGAAAACGTGAGCCTGCAGTGTGGATCGATCCCAGATGACTACCGCAAAGGCTGGAGTTATTTTTGGATCCGGAGGAGAAAAAAACACCTCCCGTGCAGATTTGGGGGAGCTGTTTCACTCGATGGGTGGGTGGGAGATTTATCTGTCTGTGTGAGCTCAATGAGCAAGACTGAAGAGATCATGTTTTATGTAACTCTACAATAAATCACACCGTCTTTTTGCATCTCCTCTGACTGTACTGACCTACTAATATAGAAAGCACTTTGGGGCACAACATATGTTGGCTTTAGCTCAGTACACAGATTATTTACAGTGTGTTTCTAGTCCAGACTGAAACACACAATGCTGCCCTACAAAGACAGACAGCAGCAACTAAAGCAAAGGATGAAGATGAGATATGAGGGGTTTAAGGCAGGTAAGGCAAATAAAGCAAGGAAATGAAAATTTAATGGTGTTTCAGGCAGATCCTCAGCATGGGAAAGAGCTGATACTGCAAAGCAAGATGCTAATTTTAGTCATCTTCTAGCAAGGAACTAACTGCAATGAGTATCTAAGCAGCTGTCTGAGGTTTGAGCTGCTGTTATTTCTAGTTCAATTCAGCCTTTATTCTAATATTCTGGACCAACTTCACATGATTTTTTTATTTGAAATGATCAATTTCCGGGGCATATTATATATGTTTTTAAAAAGTCAAAACATTAGACTCTGGTCTGAATTCAATTTAGACCAAATGTGCACTTGCAGTGTTTTCAGGATGTTCATACCTTTATCTCTTTTTAATAAAAATATCTAATTTTGTAGACCAGTGCTCCCCCAGCTGGAGGGTTAGGATCCCTGAAGTAGCCATGAAATTAATCTGTGGAGTCACGAGATGTTCACCAAGATATAAACCAAGAAGAAAAGTATTTCTGCTGCACATAATGTTGCTTATTTTTGCTAATTTTTCTCTAATATGTTCTGCTTTCTACTGACTTACCAAATAACTAACTTCTTCAGGCCCCTGAATATAAAAGAGATAAAGATCAGGCCATGTCTACATCCATCTTCAACTATGTATAAAATATATCTTTAGTACCTGTAATTCCCATTAATCCAAACAATGATTCAAATATGTTCTCATTCATACTATTAGTTCTAATAACTTTAAATTAATTACAGCTATAAGTATGTATCATGAAGCAACTCATGAGCATTGAATGTATCACAGGTTTCCCTTTGTACTGTCAGTAAGTTTCCCCAAAAGCCACCTTGCAGCTTAAACTTCTGATTGTCATCAGTCAGAGGTTGCAGATGGCACTGATAGATGGATGCAAAGGTAGGGAAAGAAACAGGTCAAAAACTGACACATAAACCTAATTATGTTTCCTGCCTGAATGAACACCGGACAAAAAAAAAAAAAAAAAAAAGGATGAACCAGCTCCGACAGCTTCATTAACTGTCTTCATCATGGATGTATTACTGACGTCTGATTGACACTCTCCATCTGCACAGTATCTCTTCCAATATAATGCATGCTTGGTTGTTTCACAGTGTTAAATCCAGTTGTAGAGTTTCTAGTTTGGGAACAATTCAGCAAAAAAAATTCAGCAAATTTCTGAAAATCTGCAAAACCTTCAGGAAGAAAATTCCAATAATTCCTTAAAAGTTTCCCTTAAAAGTTTTATTTTAAAAATATCCCCCAAATTTGGCACGGAAAGTCTTGTAAATATTTTCAAAAAATGAGTAAAAATCTTCAAAAAAAATCCTAAAAATATCTAAAGTGATTACATATATATCAGTAAAACTTCTGATATGCAGAAGCGAAATTCGCTGGATTTTGGTTGATTTTTTTGTGAATGTTCTTAAGAAACATTTTTAACATTTCTTTTTTCCCACCAAAAAATGTTCAAAGATTTCCCAAAAATGTTGAAAATGTGGACATCAGAAGCTTCACTGTGAAAACATATTTTTTTCCACATTTTCAAACTTTAAAACGGGCCAGTTTTGACCCGCAGGACGACACAAGGGTTAAGAGGAGAAGATGTTATTGCCATCAGCTGGTCATTTTGCCACATTCAGAGCAGAGATTTGTCTCCACACATTCAACCTTGTTCTACTTTATCTAGAGCCTGCCAAGCGATATTAATCACGACCCCCTCTTTAATGTCTATGAAGTGTTTCTGCTTCAGATCTGAGACTCTGTGTGAAACTACTTAGTCACTGTTGCTGATGCTCACATGAATGTGCTCCCATGGCAACCCTGAAACCACAGAGTCACCCCATGTTACAAATTAACCCCCAGTCATATCAACTACTGCACCAAAATAATCACAATAATGGGTCAAGTGTAAACTAATGGTTTAGCACATTTACTGCACTAGTGGAACACATGTAGATTCAAAATGGGAAACAACTGAGCCAGATTTGATCCCTGAACTAAATCTGAGGCTTCGATGCATCAAATATATATTGTTTTTGGTTTTTTCTGAGTTTTTAATTGTTTTAGGACAAAACTAGACATTACAAAGCATCACATAGGATTGTGATGATCTTTTTTTTTTTGACTGATTTCTTATTTGAGAAAAAAAACTCCAAAAATTACCATAAGTTGCAGCTCTAGTTGTCTCTAAAAACCACACTAATGTTTTGCTGCACAAACCTCTCGAGGTAGGACATGATGATGGGGGGCAGGACGAAGATCGGCATGGGGAGGACCACACGTGTGAAGGCGGTCTCCATGATAGCCTGGGGAAAACAAAGATGAGAGCGATGTGCACATGCTTCATTTAAAGCGCCGCAGTGAGTTGGATTTAATTTTCCCTTTCATGAAATCAGATGGGTGCCGAGCGACACGAGCCGAGCAGGAAATGGTAAATTTTTCCCATTTTCTGCCACCGTCGCTTTTGAAATTCACTGAGGAAAAAAACAGCAAAGCGTGTAAACACATTCAGTGCAGTCAAGTAACAAGTGTGCTGAGCATGCAATAAAAAATAAATTTTTAAAAAGCCACTGACATGTCTTGCAGCGATTTTGGAGGATCCCACCACATTCCCATTGTTGTCCAGCACATCGATACCTTCAGACAGCTCATTGTGTCTCATCAGGCCCACGTTGCAGATGTTTGCACTCGCTGAGGGGGAGGGAGAATCGCAGTTTAGATGCTTTTAACACATTTCACACAAGAAATGCAGCCCCCAGTTAAAAATCGCTTTAATAGAGCAAAATTTGAATATTGTACTCTCAGTTAATGCTGTTGGTGTGCAGCTAAAACACCACAAAACCTGAAATTCATAGCAATAGCAAAGAGAAATGACATTAAAGCAGTTAAGAAGGTCTGAAATTTGGGATCTAAATGCATTACTGTATCATTTGTAAATAAGCATCAATGAGAGATTGCGACTCTAACCAGCAGAGGGCCTCATAACAACCGGCCTCTTTGTACCTCAGGGTGCTTTGAAAACCCACCTACAGCTGGGAAGGGGACAAGTCTCTGGATTATCATTCTGGTGGCAGGGCTCAGCTTGTTGGCCTTCTGAATCAGCACATTCAGTCCCACCTAAAAAACACAAACGTTCTTCTATAGATAAATAAACGTTGCACCTCAGGTAACATTTCAGCCTGACAGAAATCTCATTGCAAAGAGCCAAATTCCATTATATCCTGTTTCTTTACAGCTGTATTATTAGAACTGTGCTGCTACAACAACAGGTAAACAAGACAACCAGCATCGATGTCAAGGTCAGCGAAGGATGAAAACACTCACTGCAATGGAGACGGCACTCGTCACGGCTCCCACATAGCCTTGAAGAAACTTAGATGTTGGCGTAGGCTGAAGAGACAAAAGAAATACAGCAGCACAACATTTTACACTGACTACTGTCAGACGGCTAGAAACTCTGTCGTGACAGTTTTTGTTTTTTTTAATCTTAAGATGATATTTTATTCAGAGAAGCATGTTCAAAGCCAAGAAGATATTAAGCATGATAATATATTATTGGGAATAAACCACAAAAAAAAGAATAAATACAAATTTTTAGATGTTTTCAAAGCTGCAATAGGTACAGAGAATAGTTTTTACCTTTGTAGCGTTGCGGTTGGCGTAGTTCACGCAGGCATTGTGACTCTGATTCAGCCACTGGAGGAAAAGAAAGGAAGGAGATGATTGAAAAACGAAGGTTAAAGTAGCGAGCAAAGGAAAGAAAGGAGCATAGATAGATAGATAGATAGATAGATAGATAGATAGATAGATAGATAGATAGATAGATAGATAGATAGATAGATAGATAGATAGATAGATAGATAGATAGATAGATAGATAGATAGATAGATAGATAGATAGATAGATAGATAGATAGATAGATAGATAGATAGATAGATAGATAGATAGGCTTTATTTTATAGAGTCTGTCTTCCAGTAAAGCATTGCATTTACATGGTAAAAGTGCACTTACCAGATGGTCAAAATGGGCAATAAATGCAATGTTTTACAATATGCATGTTCATTACAGTACCTGCCAAATAATGGTAGACACCACAGTCTGATTTGGGAGAAGGAGGCCAATGACCTAGATGAAACCAGGGAACAAGAGCTTATTTTTGGACAAAATAAGTTCAGTCTCATTTCATCTGTCCCCAAACACTATGACTATGTTCATGGATATCTGCACCGCCAAGTAAAGTTCGCGCATGAGTTACGCATGATTAAAATGTATGGTGGGACTTACAATTGGTGTTCCGAATGGTACATAACCTGCACAGTGAAAACATGACTTTCAGCGTAAAGAAACGATGACAGCATGGACCAATTTCACCAGATTCGGCAAAGATCTTCATCTGAGGTCGTACCTGACATTCGAAATGGCATGAAGATCTTCTCCCCTGTGTCAGGATGAATGATGGCCTGCGTGCAGAGAGCATGAAAGCTTCCTCATGCTGCCAGCAGCCCACAGACTCCAACGCATGAAAGTGTAGTTAACCTGGGCCAACTGATGACTCACTTACCTGTTTGATCTTCTGGGCCTCCCACAACTGAACAGGTGAGCAATGAGGTAAAAAAAGAATCATTTCTAACATTCATGAACTCCTAACTGTATTCTGCTTGAGCCAGGAATTTGCCATGTGTATTATGTTTAATATATGTTATATTATGTCTGCATTATATATCACTCTGCAACATACTTTGTACTGTATCATATCAGCATCTGTGAAGACTCACCTGAACATCGGACACTCCAGGTGGAAGCGTGCCATGTTTATAGTCATCAAGGAGCTTGATGCATTCTTTTAATCGTATCTACAAACATACGAAAAGAAGAATCAGAATGTGCATTAAATCAGATTTTACAGATTTTTTATTAATCTTCTCTCCACTTTACTTGCTTACAAATATAAATAAGCCTATCTACAACATAGTAGCTGTGCATCTATACCTGGACATCTTCTTTAAATCTGACAGTGAAATGTTTAAGGCTGCAGTTGAGCTTCACTTTAAAATTAATTAATCAAGTCAAGTTATGAAGTAATTTTTGGTTGTTCATACACCACCGTTCAAAAGTTTGGGGTCACTTAGAAATGTCCTTATTTGTGAAAGAAAATCTTTTTTTCAGTGAAGATGACATTAAATGAATCAGAAATCCAGTCTAGACATCACTAATGTGGTAAATGATTCTAGCTGGAAACGGCTGATTTTTAATAGAATATCTACATAGGGGTACAGAGGAACATTTCCAGCAACCATCACTCCTGTGTTCTAATGCTACATTGTGTTAGCTAATGGTGTTGAAAGGCTAATTGATGATTAGAAAACCCTTGTGCAGTTATGTTAGCACATGAATAAAAGTGTGAGTTTTCATGGAAAACATGAAATTGTCTGGGTGACCCTAAACCTTTACACAGTAGTGTATGTAAGAAAACCCTGAAAACTTCTTAGAGCCTAAGAGCTGGCGGTTAACTTTTTGGCATTTTAACTTTTAAAAGACATTAAAGGTAGAGTCAGCAATTATTGTGAAATTCTGCTGAATATACATTAGCTGTCCGGTCTTGATTACTAATGATCAATATCGACCCCCAAATCTAAATATGCAAACTACCAAAATATCAGCAATCTTCTCCAGAATTGCAGCCTCTACATTTGAGCAAATAAAACGTTTTAATGTTGGCTAAATACAACAGTTTCATCAGGAAATATCTGATTATTTGTACCAAAACCACATGTAGCACATAGATATTGAAAATAACTGCAGTTTTCCAGAAGGCTACCTCCGACACAAACAGGGTGCTGGGGTCGATGATGTCTACAAAGTGTCTCAGTCGACCAAGGAATGAACTCTGGGGAAGAGAATATGACAAAGTTCATTTTTAATTTAGGTTAAAGCATAATAATAGCAGCAAACAACCTCCTCTCTATGAATAGATCATTTTCACAAGAGTCCTCTGAACTGATTTCACTTTGCTTGTCTTTATTCTCAAGAAAGCAGCTTAATATCCCAAAGTCATTTTAAAAGAGTAGCAGTTTAAAATGATTTACATGCTTCTAATACCACCTGCAGGCACAATTTATTGTTTGTGTGTATGTATACAAAAGTGTCCATAGATGATGTTGTAGTAAATTTATCATTTTTGGTCTCGTTATTAACCTTCCTGCCTGGTTTTAATTATACTCTGCATTCCTCTACTCAGAGGAAATTAATGAAACGCAATAAAGTGATAAAGGACGCTTGTTATCTTCATTAGAGGGCAGACGATGTAACTTTTAAAGGACAGGCTGGAAAACTTCCCTGATCACATGGAATAAAACCACTTTAAATGGTCTTTATAAGATTCTTTTGTCAGACCTTTGAACGTATTTCAATGCGTATCAGAGATAATAAGATCATGAATATATACAATTCAAATCCCTAATGAAGTGTTTGACTAATACTAAATGTTATCAAATCATATTAATTTATAAAGTGTTAAGTGAGATTTGAATTGTGATGGAGAAATTCAAATTTTTTTCTCCCCAAAAAAGTCACATTTAAAGAAACTCAAAAACAAATCAGACTAAGCCTTAAAAATTGACCTAATCTCCAAATCAGGCTGAGAATCTGTTTACCAACTGCTAAGGGAAAATATCGATATTTGGGGGAAAACACTTTAAAAAATAGTCAGCTTTCTTTCCCTGTTTCCACCTGTTGTGCTATGCTAAGCTAACTGGCTGTAGCTTCTTACTTACAGTACAGACATGACAGTGGTTTTAACTTTCTCCCCTTGGGGTTGTATTTTGTTTCTCTGAGATCATTTCGAACCTTTGTGGCTGTTATGTGTCTTTTTGTGGCGAATTGCATTCATTTTATGTTGTTTTACATCTCGTCGCAATTTTGCATCCCTTTTTGGTGTCTTCTTGTTTCTTCAAGGCTATTTTGAGTCTCTTTGCGGTTCTTTTACATTCCTTAATGGCTGTTTGGTGTCTCATTGTGCTAGTTTTGCATTTCTTTGAAGTTGTTTTGTATCTCATTATGCTAATTTTGCATCCTTTTGTGTTGTTTTGCATCTCTCTGTGGCTGTTCTGCACCTTGTAGCAATTTTGCATCCCTTCATAGTATCCCTTTGTCTCTTTGAGGTTATTTTGAGTCTCCTTGTGGCAGTTTTGCATTCCTTTGCCGTTGTTTTGCATCTTGTTGGGCTAATTTTGCATCCCTTGTTATTGTTTTTTTCCTTTTTGCTCAGCTAATTGACAGTAGCTTCTTACATAGAGTGCAGACATGAGAATTGTTCTAATCTTCTCCTCCAATGCTGAGAAGACAGCCAAGCCCTTTGTAGTTGTGTTTTGTCTCTGAGATAATTTTGAGGCTGTTTTGCATCTCTCTGTGGTTGCTTTGTGTTTTGTTGGGGCGAATTGCATGCCTTTGAATGTTGTTTTACATATTGTGACTATTTTGCATCCCTCAGTGGCTGCTTAGTGTCTCATTGTGATATTTTTGCAGTTCTTTGTAGTTATTTTGCATCTCATTATGCTAGTTTTGCATCCCTTTGTGTGTTTTTGAAGTAATTCTGAGTCTCTGTGTTGTTTTGCATCTCTCTGTAGCTCTTCTGCACCATGTTCGAATTTTGCATCCTTTTGTCATTGTCTTCATTAGCTCTTTTCACTCAGCTTAGCAAACTGGCTGTAGCTTCTTATTCACAGCACAGACATGAGAGCTGTTTCAATATTTTTCCTCTAACACTTAGCAGAAAGCAAATAAGTGCATTTGCAAAAAAAAAAAAAAAAAAAGTCGAACTACAGCAGCATTTTGAAATGTCCAGGCTGGACAATGACTCCTGGGTTACACAAGCTGCTAATGGAGACTGTCAGGTGCAGCTGAAAGCTTTGACTTATTAATAAAAGGAGTATTGTGCTCTTCACAGTATGTTGTTCCTGAATATGCTAATGAGAATAAATGAACATAAAGGTACTTCAAAATGCAGCTACAAGGAAAACTGAATTAAGGCAGTGTTTGTCATCCTGAGTGCGCAGTGGAAGAAAATGCAGCTGAAACGTAGAAGTAAAATGCACCGAGTAAGTTCACATTCACCAAACACGTTCTTCCAAGTGAGGCTTGAAGCTGCTGGACGAGCGCCCTGTTTTCTGTTCCCCTCACTGTCTACATCGGCATGCCAGTATGTGTGCCAACAGTCTGAAAAAGCCCAATAGCAGTTTATGCCAAGAGTCTCTTTGGCAAAGCAGACGGGCGAAATCATGGCAGCTTCAATCAGATTCCCTCAGAGACATTTATCAGTTACGAAAGCCAGGAAATACAGTGGTCCTGACAAGTCTCCATTTTAATTATCTCTTTAGCACCAGGTCCTGACTGAAATGACTGGAAACAACCTTGATTCCTCATAAAGACTGCAGATTAACCATCTTTCTGCACCTCGGCTCTGGGTTTTCTGACACTGCCATGCCTCCATCGCATGTCTCCTCCTCTGACAGGCCATATGTGCTGCAGTGCTGTTCTGTAAGAGTGGGGTAGAGCGAGGATCTGTGTGAGGAGCCTGCTTTAATTATGCATGAGTTTCAGCTCCCTGGAGAGTACACAACAAGGCTAGCAGAGATGGAGCGCGGCAGAAAGCACAGACAAACCAAGCAAGATTTATGCTGATTCAAGGACCTGGCCTAATTTTAACTGCTTTGACGCAAGGAGCTGGAAATATTACAGCACCTTCATCAGCCCGACGTGAACTGCAGGTTGCTGATGTAAAAATAACAGCTTTAGTGAAAAGACCTCCCACTAGAAAAACTATATGTAAGCAGAGTGATGAGAGCGGGCAACCAGGGAGGAAGAACAGTCATCTTTAATGAGGATTTTGCAATCGCTTCAAAAACAATAATAATTCGCATGAGACCAAACGTGTTAATAAGCTGTTACTTGAGCATTCTGCGAATAATGTAATATCCTGTGTTAACTAGTGTGTTCATGAAGGAATTCTTAAACAATGGCGCTCTGCTCCCACGGCATAAGATCAACATCAAACAAGACAAAGACATACAATATACATTTTTTCCTCTTCTGCACTTTTTTGTGCTTTTATGATCATTTTGCAGCTCTCAGTAATTGTTTTATGGCAATGTTTGCATTTCACTGTGGCCATTTTGCATCGATTTGTAGTTCATTTTTCATCTTGTGACAATTATGTATCCTGCTGTAGTTGTATCTTGTCTCTTTTAGATAATTTTGAGTCTCTCAGTGATTATTGTGGATCTTTCTGGAGATATTTTGAGT
Source organism: Amphiprion ocellaris (assembly GCF_022539595.1). NCBI lineage: Eukaryota > Metazoa > Chordata > Actinopteri > Pomacentridae > Amphiprion > Amphiprion ocellaris. The sequence continues at coordinate 11,695,045 of NC_072778.1, read as the reverse complement.
CGTGTTGCTGCAATTTTGCATCCCTTTACTTGTACTGCATCTGTATTACTTCTCACTGTCGCAATTTGGATCCCTCTGGAGTTGTTTTTGTCTCTAAGGTTATTTTTGAGCCTCTTTGTGTTTGTTTTTCATTTCCTTGCAGCAGTTTTAAGTCTCCTTATTGCGATTTTGCATTATTTTATTCATTATTTTCGAGTCTCCTTAAGGCAATTTTGCATCCCTTTTTAGTATTTTTTGGTTCTTTGGGGTTATTTTGAGTCTCTGTGGTTATTTTGCATCCCTCAGTGGCTGTTTGGTGTCTCATTGTGGTCGTTTTGCATTTTTTTGTCGTTTTGCATCTCGTTATGCTAATTTTGCATCCCTTTGTGTATCTTTGAAGTAATTCTGAGTCTCTGTGTTGTTGTTTTTCATCTCTCTATAGCTGTTTTGCATCTTGTAGCAATTGTGCATCCCTTTGCAGTATCCTTTTGTCTCTTTGAGGTTATTTTGAGTCTCTTTGTGAATGTCTTTGCACCCTTTTACTTGTTGTACATCTCGTGGCAATTTTGCATCCTTCGTAGTTATTTCCTTGTAGTTATTTTTGGTCTCTCTGAGGTTATCTTGAGTGTCTTTGTGGTTGTTCTGAATCTCTCCGCAGCTGTTTTGAGGCATTTAGTGTCAATTTTGCATCCCCTTTTTTGTTGTTTTCTACCTCTTTGTGGATGTTTGCATTTTCTAAGCTGTTTTATATCATTCTAGTTGTTTTGAAGTAATTTTCCCCTACAGCCCCTGCAGCTGTTTTGAGTCTCCTTCTGTACATTTTGCATCCTTCTATTTACTATTTGTTTTGCACTTCGTCGTGGCAATTTTGCTCCCATTCTAAAGTGTTTTTTGCCTCTCTTTGTGATTGTCCTGTATCTCACTGCAACTTAGCACCTTTTAACTTGTTTTACATCATGTGGCAATTTTGCATGCTTCATTTTTTGACTATTTGAGGTCGTTCTGAATGCCATTGTGGTTGTTCTGAATCTCTCTGTCGCTGTTTGTGGCAATTTTTGCATCCCTTTTTTATAGTTTTCTATCTGTGTGAATTTTTGCATTCTTTATGCTGTTTTGTGTTTCTTTGTAGTTGTTTTAAAGTAATTTTGCATCTCTGTGTGTTTTTGTCGCTGCGTATTCACCAACGAATCAGATGATTTTGCAAAACTTTGGTTATCGAATGTGTAAAAAAAGTTCTCAAAGTCAAGATTTGTATTTTTTTCTGGGAGCTTTTTTATAGATTTTTCAAGCTGCGAAGCCTGCAATTGAATAAAAATTCACATTCACTGCTTGTAACAGTAACAAATCAGTTATATAGCAAGGTTTAGAGGCACAGTCTGCATATGGACTTCACTCTGAGCATCAACATCACGTAAATAATTCTCTTAAGGCTGCTGGTAAATAAATGGCACAGAGCACAAGAAATGTAAATGTAACCGATGTGTCGTTTCCTCGGTTAATGTGCCATCCCAGTTAGCGTGAAGGTCACATTATCTCTCACAGCTGACCAATGCAGATTCATTTCTGGACGGAAAATTGAGTAATGGGCTTCAGATAAGGAAGAACGGCCCATTAATCTCGATCACAAGGGGGTGGCAAGAGTCAGTTTGCAGAAAGCATCCTGGATAAAAGTGTTCGTGTGGATTAATGTGGGCAAAATTGCACAAATGTGGAGGAAATTAAAATGAAACCTGCAACACCTGCAAATGCAAAGTTTAAAATTAAAAAAGAAAAAGAAAAAAAAGACCATAATTAGAGTGAAAAGCAATAAATAATCAAATAACAGTCGATGGGGGCTGCTTTTAAACTGTCGTGCAGGATGTCTGAGCTCTGATAGCAGCAGCTGTGAAATCTGTCAGATGATAAAATGATAAACAGCGATCTGACGAGTGAAGCTGCAATTAAAAAATAAATAAATAAAAATATCCAAACTCCTCGAATTACGCGCAGAAGTTGACCACCAGCTGGAAGTTGCTGCGGTTTTACGAAACGCAAAGATCGCAAATCAAAGGCAACTTTGGTACCGGAGTGTCAGCATCCAGCAGGGCGGAGGATGGGGCTGTTTTTTCCAGCAGAGAGCCGCACAAACAAACCGAAGATCACCGGACGGTTAACGGAGGATACCGAACACTTACCTGGTCGTATCGGGATCTGCCGAGCTGGAAAGCAGGACACGCTGCAGACTCCGCCATGACACCCAGCTGTTCATTTATTAATGAACTGAATCATGAACGGATTTCCAAGTGCAGCGAACTACACTCAATGTGTAACTAGTGAAGCACTGTGCCGCTACGCCTGCCGGGAGCCGTAGTCCTCTGGTTTGCGTTAACACTGGCAAAGTTGAACCGCATGACTACACATCCCAAATAATCGATAAGGTGAACGCTATTGCATAACTGTTCGGATTGATCTTGGGGAGAGATAGCAGCTGATGCGCCCATAGGTGTCATATCGACCCAGTTTATCCCGGTGAGGAGAGGAGGAGGAAGAAGAAGAAGGTCTGCATGGAGCATTGATCATCTCTGGAGTTGAGAAAGAACCTGTAGCGAATAACTGAGTCATCAGTCACTTCTCTGGACACTTTGTGTTGCCCCACAGCAGACAAACCACAGAGATGGATGTGAATCAGTCCTGCATGTGTTTAAAAAAAACTCAGCCACTGCACATTTCATTACAGAACACCAAATAATAAAGAATAAAGACTTCCAATCTGAATATTAAAGTAAGACAGGAGCTGCATGCACAAGAGAATATTGTAAAGCACTAAACAAGACTAGAGAGAAAATCAAAGTGATGAAGTATTTATAGACAGTAAGTAAAATTTTCAGGAAATTCAAAAAAAAAAAAGAGAGAAATGCTGGACCTACCTAAATGAATTGCTTCAATTCCTAACATATTACTGATATAAGTTTATCCAAATGTTATCAAATAATATTAATGCTACTGGCTTTAGTTAAAGGAACAGTTTGTATTGCTGCAACTCATTTTTAAGGAAAGTCAATTTGAAATTTCCAGTTTTTCCAACTTCTGTATTTGCTTTTACCCAAATGTTAAACGCAAAATATGATTGGTCATAAGATTTACCGTTCTTTCATTTTCATTATTCTGTCATTTTTTTAAAAAAGTAGCAGTTCAGTTGCAGCAGAAAATTGTGGAGAAATGTCAGAAGCACAATGCTGAAGCAGCAGTAAGTTGAATTTTTATACTGTTGAATGTAATTTCAAGTTGACAGAATTCACAGATGTAACCCACCACAATTAAAGTAGAAAAACAGATGAGATTCACTCCGGAGTTCACTTCTACTGCAGCTCAGATTTATACAGTGAACTGCTGACCTTCCACTGTTGCTTTGTGCATCTCAGGATGAATACGCTGGTTACTCTGCAAATAAAGAATGAACATGCACACCATCAGTAAAGTAACTGTGGTACATTGTTATACAAGACAGATAAACACTTTATGAGCTTAACAAGTCAAATAACACAAAATGCTGCTTTCATGCTCAGTAAAAGTAATCAAATGACAAACTACAATAACTGACCAGTCTCACCGACATTCTGCAAATGCATTCTTAATAATAATGCCTTTCAACTAAATGAGATTTGAAAAGCATCTTGTGTTTGTTTTGTTTTTTTTTTTAAGAAAAAGACCTGATTGCTCCAAAAAAGTCCTCTTACATGTTTTCAAAGCTGCTGCTGAACATTTTTACTGAGGCTGGAACAGGAAGTGTATCAAGTCTCCGGGGTTTGAGACAAAGAGCTCTTGTGTTCTACTTTTGATCACAAAATGACTTAAAGCAGCATTTCACAATCTGAAATCAACGTAATAGAGAGACAGTGAAGCAAAGTGACCGGCAGTGCAACCGCAGCTCGTCCATAGGTGATCTGAGGAGTCAGGGATTAAATTCTCCAGTGAATTTGAAAATTCAAAGGGTGCAAAGGAGAGGCCCGTGCTGAGGCAGCAGGTTTTCCCACCAAAGTCACGAGTGCTCTCTGGTGGAGAGAAACAAGCATTGCTGCACAACTCACCACACATTCAGCATGCAGGATGTCATGGCTTCGTCCTTCTCCTGTCCTGCTGAGTCCTGATCAGTGAAAACAACATAAGAACCTCAGAAACTCTGGTTCGTGTGCATTTTATTTTATTACAGTACAGTACTGCGGTCATGTAAAGCATTGCAAGTAGCTACAGTGGTGCTAGAGTGGCATTAGAGAATATATTATCAGGACAAAAGGATTTGATAGAAATAACTTATGGTACTCTTATTCACTGCAATGTTATTTTGTTATTCCTACAGTCAAATGCTACTATTCTGATGAAAAAAAATCAACAACAAAAACTTACAAATATATTAAAACATTCATTCATTGTTTTAGCTTGTAATTTGGGGGAAAGGACAATATTTAGTTTTTAAAAAACTAAAAAAAAAAACAAAGCAACTCTTCATCCTTTTCAGCTTTTTTTGTCAAATCATGAATGTTGCTTTATTTGCTCATCATACAGCAATGTTAATGCAGAAACATGTCTTTTATATTGTTCACATTGCAAAGCGGTATTTTATGTGTTGCTATTTTATTTTATTCCTAAATTCTACGTGAAAATATGTCATTAGCTCGAGTTAACCTGTGTGGAATTTCATGGAAGTGTTTGAGATAAAACTGTCTGAAAACGGTGTATCAAAATGTCATTTTTTGCTGTAAATTCAAGATTTTAATGGTTACTTGAGCTAATGTCATATTTAGACCCTGAAGAGCACAACGAATGCGCTTCCAAAAAGAGTTTCTCTAGTCTGCACTTTATTCTATGCAAGTGTGAAAGCAGTGACGCTAAACTGACGACAGCTGACTGCGTATTCTACTAAGCATGGGTAAAACAATCATTTGCAGCTGCTTTGATAGAAGCTTTTTCTCATTGTAGAGTTTTTTGTTTGTGCCAGATTAGGATCGTAACCAGCATGCATGTTGGGTAACATCGTGTCTACATCAACAGGGCAGTATCAGCAGAGAGAAGACCTGGATGATTGTGAGATTTTGTGGAGCATTTGTTCGACTGTAACAGCCTCTAGAAGAACGACTCCCAGCCATAAATAAGAACTCCGTGTTTTGAGCACAAGGAGACAATATTCCAGAGGCTCACACATCCGGTGCAACACACCAAACGCACGCTAGCACTGCCGTCACTTGTGTCTAGAGCGCACTTGAAGCAGCGTGGGCGTCTGCTCCATGATCCGCAGCAGCAGATTATCAATATAGTCCTCCAGGTCTCGGACCTGCGCCTTGACCTTTTTCAGCTCGGCCTCACATTTCTCCAGCTGCATCCCCTGACGCTCCGAAGCCGCCTGCTGCTTCTGCATGTCCATCTCCTGCTGCAGCAGCAGGGAGATCAGCTCCATGTTGGTCAGGTGCTGGTACTGAGCCGAAGTGTCCACCGTCACCTCCTGTGAGATACCAGGAAAGAAGCAGTGCAGCTGTCAGGTGTGAAAGTGGCCTGTTAATGTCACAATTGTAGGACTAGTTTGACATTTCATGAGAACTTTCTTGTTGGGAGTAACAGTAGATAAGAAATAGGGAATGCAGGTAGGAGATGGTTAGCTTAGCTCAGCATACAGACTGAAGGCAGGTGGAAACAGGTAGACTGACTCTATCCAATGGTTTAATATGCTAAGAACCTCTCTGGTGAAAATCTTGTTCATTTTATACTGGAAGACACGTTGTGAGTGAAATACACAGTAAGCTCCATGTCTGGCTGCTCAGAAACACAAATTCAGGTTTCTGGAACCAATCCTGCAGGATGTGGCTTCCTTCCTTCATTATTCTTCTTCAGAATCAGTTTCTGGGTCAAATATGTAAGGATGAATTATGCCGATATAACAACTTGTCACTGGGGAGTGTAGAGTATTTTTACAGTGTTTGGGCAGACTAATAGGTGAGCTGGTGTGCTGAACTGCAGCAAGTGTTGGAAGTGTAGATAGAAGCAATGGCTTCATTGATCTGCACACTGTAAAGAACGAGATGCTGTGGAATTACAGCTAAGCTATTTTAGGGCAGAAAGAAGTGGGAAAAACTTCTAAATATGTCACTTTGAAGCACTGAGATTAGTTTTTAGGGTTTTAACTGATGACAGAGAAAGACTATAAGTTTCCAATGTGACAAGTCCAAAATATCCTGATAATCCAGTTAGTTTAACAGATGGATGCATTTAAAGGCTTTTCAGAAAACAAAACCTTGCCAAAAAAAAAAAGGTTTGGAATACTCAAAGACAAGATTCTACAACCGGAAAACTTTGTTGTCTTGGTATATTACAGGTACAGGCAGGTTGAATTCAATTAGAAAGCACATTTAAAACAACAAGAGTTGAACCAAAGTGCTGCGCAAATATAACTAACCACCCATATAAAGACAAATCTGATATAACCACAATAAAATAAAGAAAAATATAAGATGCAACACAAAACAAGTCAGGTTGTTAAGCTGTATTGGAAGCTAAAGAGAGTAATCTAGTCATCAGCAGCGATTCTGGAACAAACTGTTCCAGAAATCAGCATTGCCTCCATTTTTCTGTCTAGATGTTGAAACATCTAAGCATTTCAGTGAAGCAAACTCTTCACAGGCTGTAAATCTCCTTCTCACCTCGCTACTTCTTCGAATGAGAAATGCAACTAAAATGACTGCTGGCGTGATAATAGCTGCTGGAAAATGAAACAGGCACATTTTCACCTGCAGGTGTTAAAAAAAAATGAAATGAGTCGCAGGAAACAATGAAGTCATCACAACATTTATGGTCCTGCGGTGTATTTATTAACACCATGTGCACTGCTGCTGTTAATAAATGCTCATGGAAGCATTAAACAGTCTGAGAGCTTAATGGCTTTCTGTGATTTAGTTATATGTGACATCTTAATAACTTAATTCTCCTGCCGTTTGCAAAAAGCGAGACTCACGCAGCGTCATGGATACTGTCTGAAAAATGACTGTGATGTTTAATGGTAATCCACAGGTTCATTTAACCATTATGGGGCCACAAAGTTTTGCTGAAATACTAAGTAAAAATATTTTATAAATAGGAATTTTATGGATCTTGTGCTATTCTTGACTGTGATTCTGTTAGAAATCCATCAGATCGACTCCAATATAACATAACGGACAATAACCAGAGAAACAATTAATACCATAATATAAGAAGTCACAGATAACAAAATAACTCCACACTTATTTTCAGGGGAGACTGAAGGTACCAGCAGCTGGATTCTCTTATCTGGGTCAAAGAATTATGTCACACTTGAGAGAAGTAATGGGATCAGAATTTCTCTCCCCAGTGTCGGAGGTAACCTCAGTCTAACAAGGAGCTGTTAGTAAGTGGCTGCAAACTTCCATGTTATTTTTCTTCTGCTGGACTGTTTCTGTCTCGTCACCTGAATTATTATTATTATTAGCATTTAGCTGCTGTGGAGTTGATGTCCAGTTAGGTGGGGAATATTGAGAATTTATATCACTAATAGTAACAAACAAAGAAACGATCCTTTTAGAAATTGGGCGTCGTGAAAAAGGTAAAACAGGATTTTTTTTAACAGTACCTGACTTCTCTCAGGTTCAGCAGCGACCTGATGGGTGGTGCGTCCAGGGTGGATGGTAGATTTGAGCTTCTCCAGAACAGAGCGACTCTCCTTCTTGTCGGACTGGCTGGAGGTCAACGGCTTCACTGGATGAGATCTGCAAAACGAAGAGGTCAGCACTAGCATTTCAACACCATACCTGCTTCCTGTCCAGTCTAACGATGGCTTTGTCACTGTAAATTCATTTCTTCAAGCAGTTAGTTAACTGAACGGCACACACGCTTCCATCCTAAAAAAAAAAAGCTAAAAATATCAAAGCAGATCGACAAAAACTAAAATACAGTCCAGAAATACTGTCTTTGAGCACTAAAAATTGCGGCTATGTCAATCAATTTGAGCATATTTGCTTCCTGGAGCAAAAACAGCTGCGTCACAAAAAAAATCTATTATTTCTGAGTCCCATGAACCATTTAATCCTCAGCCTCAGTGGCGCTCCTGACTGTCCTTTGCTTATTCTCTTGCATATATCAAATGTACCAGCTTCATTGTCGACTCTCCTTGTTTCTTGAGAAGCCATAAATCTAAATTTGAAATTACATTTTTAATCTGTCTATGATGACTGTCTCATATTTTGAAAAATCACAGCTTTCTAAGAATACAGTAAAATCCACACCGATTTTCCAATTAGTACATCTAGACGTCCTATGATGGACATACTGTATATTTACCTTTTAATAGCAGGTGGCCAAAAAAGCAGCAAAACCAGGTAGGTTTAGGCAGAACAAAGTGTAAGAAACAACAAAATTACAACAGCCAACAAGAAACTGAAACATGAGATGAAGAACAGAAATGTGAAGCAAAGCCAAGAACAATGCAGCAGGTATCATCCAACAAGTTTGGATGAAAAGGCAGAACTTAAATCCACAAACGCATTCGACATCAAACAAGCCAAGACAGCAGGAAACAAAACTATCAGAGCAACCAAGACAAAAACAAACATCCCAATTACATGTTTTGTGGCGTAATGTGCAAATCATGTCTGTTATTTCAATTTTAGTACAGCTTGTAAACACCTACACAAGTCATGTCCTGGTGTGAGGATTCTCACCTGCTCTCCTGACGGGGCAGGTTGCTAGCTGGCTGTGTCTCCTCAGGCAAAAGTGAGTGCCGTGCAGCGACCAGGAGCTGGTCAGTGGTGGAGGTGGTAGAGTAGGAGGAGGTGTAGGGGGCCACAGCCAGCGTAGTGCTGACTCCAGCACTCGGCCCTGTGCTTGAGGGTTGTATGGAGGGGCAACAGACAGGGGTATCATCTGACAGGGAGAGTGCATTAGGGATGGAGGGAGGACAGGGTTCAGGCTCTTGCAAAGATTGCCCAATCTTTGTCTTAGAAGGGGTTCTCGAGTTCGGCGCTACTTTTGCGTGGAGGTCTTCAAAACTGATCTCAGTGGTGTTTTCTGGAAGACATGCTGTCGTGTTATCCGTTGAAGACATTTGTGACGGTGTGTTAGACTCTCCGCGATGTGTTTGGTCACTAATGGTGCTACCATGCAGCAAATCTGTCTGCTTATCTAACGCCTGTAAGGAAGACAGAGCTGATTTAGTGGGCTGATAGGACAACGGTCCTTCGCTGACTTCGGAAATGTTTTGAACGAGGCATAAAAACTGCTCAAACTCTCTGTCTCCGCTTTTGCTTCGGCTGTTTGGGCTGTCACTGCTGCTCTGTCGAGACAGTCCTTTTGGTCTGAAACGTGCACTAACCACCCCTGGAAATGACTCCATCTGGTTAAGTTTGGCTAACTTGGCCTGTGGATTGCCATTGTCATCAATGTCCTTCTGTGTCTTTTTAAAATACTCCTCACTTCTTCCTTTTTCTTTTCTGTATCCTGTTTCAGCATCGGTTGAATCAGATGTTTGATTTTCTGACACCAAAGCAGAAACCCTGCGGCTGTTCACCCTGGAGTGACCGAGTGGTGGCACATTATTCAGTTCACAACGACAGTCTTGGCAGTTGTCTTGGCAAACTGGAGCTATTTTGCACAGTTTATTAGAAATTATTTCAAACGAGGAGTTCATCTCAGGTATGTAGGTGTCCTTTAAAGTGAACATGTCCTCAGGTGTGGTCTTCTCATGGTAAACACCTATCTGTGTATCTTCCGGTGGAAAAGCTCCGGCCAAACTGTGGATGCTTTTGAGAGTATCGGCTACCTCTGATTGAGAAGATCCATCAGAATCAATAAAACCAAAGTCTGAATTATTCACATTCATGTTGAGATCTCCTAAAGTTAGAGAGAAAGAAATGTTATTGTTGATGCATAGGGTTTCAGGTGGATTGGGTTCTACCGTCTCCTCTACTGGAGTGGAAGAAGTATCTAGTACCTTTACATCTACTGGTCCATCCTTTGATGGACCAGTAGATGACATGTTCAAAAGGTCTGTGACAGATATCTCACTATCGAGAAGCATTTTAGGTCCTGAGTTCTTAGATGTGTTCCTGTTTCCAGTAGTTTCCTCAGCATTCAATGACAATCGATGACTGCTTACTTTGGCTTGTCCATAATGTCCTCTACACACTCGTCCATACAAGTCCTGCTCAAATAACATCCCTCCCCAGCAATCAGTTTCATCTTCTAAAGGCTCATATTTGAACTTTTTGAGCTTCTCTTCTGGCCTGAATCCTGGAGAAATCCTGTTTGTGCAGGGTTGGGAGTGGACGCTGAGTGAGTCAGAGGTCTCGCTGCTTGTGTGCGGGTCTGGAGATACACTGTTCCTTTTACATTCGCCTTCTTTTCCGCGTTGTAACGAGGCCACACCAGTCTGTGAGAGGAGGTAGGCTTCTTTATGGACAGCTAGCTCCTGACCTCTATGCAGCCAGCCATCAGAATAAATATCATGCACTGAAGTTCTTAAAGGTCTCCTCGGAGGCAAAGGTGGAGGCTCCTCTTGACATGTTTGCAGTTCTTGTGCATAAGTATTGGCATTGTTATTAAGTAGCGGATAGCTACGTTTACGTGATGAAGTGGGGCTGCTTCTCAGCTCGTCTGGAGGAAGACTGCCTTTAGGTGAGTTGAGCCTGCTGGAGGCAAAGGCATCGAACGATTCGTCCCATTCTCCCGCACTCTCCGACATCGAGCGAGGGGCAGAGTGGTTGGGGGAATTCGGAGTGACTGCTTTGGGTAATAATGCAGGGAGTGAAACCTGCCTAGCCACTGGCCTGGGGCGCTCTCGCTTTATGGAAACCACGTTTGCAGCACTAACTTGGTGAGCAGTGCCGGGTGTGCAGGGCTGAGCGGGCAGAGTGGTGTAATGAAAGGGGAATGAGCCAGAAGAGGAGCAAGGCGCAAAAGGAGGCGACTTCTGCAACTCTTCCGCTATGAGCTCCTCAAAAAAGGGGTTGCGCTGCATACGTGGGAGGAAAGGGTTGGAGGGTGAGATGGGGGTTGAAGCGGGGGAGGTAGAAGGGGTGAAGAGGTTGGTGTGACTGCAGTCGTCAGGTGAGACATGACCGGCGGGGGAGGCGGAGGGTGAGGAGCACTGAGGAGGTACAGGGGAGCGAGGAGGGAGGGGAGGGGGAACATCTGAGCTGCTTTCTACCTTAGGAGAAACTTCCAGCCTGTGGAGGAAAATAGGGCACAATAGTCCTCTTAGTTAATGATGTGCCAGGGTACCAGATGGGGAACATCGTTCTTACACAAACAGAAAAGACAACCAGAATGTTAGCTCATAATCCACAACACAAGTGGGACATTTTTGTTTAACTAACTTCAGTCTCCAAACTTCAGTAGACATAAAATTGGCCGAATGATAGATTTATGGAAACGGTAACGTAAATTAAATTTAAAAAGGCAAAGCACATTTGCAAAATAATCAAGCAAATAAATAAATAATGCATTGCAGCCATTCAAGCAGCACCTGCACTGGCAGCTTTTCTGTCGGGTGAGCTCATATCAACATGGAATGATTTTCTTCACATCTTTTTCTAAAAACCACCGTGACATTGCATCTTTGGTAGAGAAACACACACTGGTAAAGAAAATGGCAACGCTGGAGTGCTATTTGTGGAAAATATAGTGTGAAATGATGATACAGCATGGTTTTAAAATGGAAGAAATTATGAACTAAATCAATTCCATTTTCAAATGAGCAGGGAGCAGAGCAAACACTGGACTCAGGACACCCAGCTGAGCACAGGCCTCCAGTGAGTCTGGACACAAAGTAAATTCATCAAACACTGTGAAGCCCAGGGACGAGCCCAGAAATGACCCCAACTCACCTCGGCTTGTTCTGGGAGTCACCAGAGCCAAACCAACCTCTGAGCCTCCCCTCAGAAGCAGAACCAGCCTGGTTTAAGTCTGACTTAGCTGGGAGAGAATCACTCCTCCCTCCAGAGAATAACGTCTTTCTGAGCTTCCTCCCTTTGTCAGGTGAACCAGCAGCGGAGGCGACGATTGGCGTCGCTGCCTGCACAGGGCGACCCCCTATCTGAGCCTGCTGGACTGGGGGAGACGACGCCTGAGCTTCCTTTTCTTCATCCTTTTCGTCTTTCTTCATCTTGTCAAAGGACCAGCGTCGGCCCTCTGCAAAGGAACCTTTCTCCTCACTTCTTTTGGTGAGGTTCTGCAGGGAGCGAGAGAGCGGGGAGCATTTCTCTAGCAGAACCAGTTTAGACGGCAGCGCTCCGGAGCTCTTTGGAGTCGATGGCTCAGAGTCGTAGACATGGCTTCCATTTATGCACAGGGAGGACTTGGACTGAGTCATGGTCTGACCTTTGAGAGACTCCACTGCAACATTTGATCGTGGGAAGGCTGTTGTGATCTTACTAGCTTCGTCGCTGAAGGCTCGCTTGTGTGTGAGAACCTTTGTGGTGTGCTGACTGGTGAGCACTGTGGGGAAGACAGAAGATCTGGATTATTGAAAAAATTTTTAAAATGTTCCAAGAACACAGATACATTTCAAAATTTTTTAATCAACATTTTTTTTTGCCGTAATATTTGTTTTTTGCTTGTTGGAGAGAGCAGAAAGCAACGTTAGAGTCGGGTTTGGAACCGGCCGAAAAATGTCTAAAACCTCTTCTTGCACCGTTTTTGGTCTCCACCAACTCCTGAGGAAAAAAAATCTTCCTCCTTAGCTGCCAAATGCCACACTAGTTTCATTATGTAGTGGCTAATTTCATCTGTCTACTGCTGGGTAGTGGGATTTCCAGAGCATTTTTGACAAAAACAGCTGCCTTTTAAAGCTAAACTAACAGTTGATAAGAGCTAAAGAAGCTAAATCATAGTTTCTGCATAACAGATGCAGACTTCAAAAGCAAATAGTGAATACTCACATGGTTTTACTCATGCTGCATTAGTTACATGTACACAGAAAAAACACAGAGGGTTCCTGTGGATGTTTCTGAAATGCCGTGACTTTGCACATTTTATAGGATATAGCAGCTAGTTACAGATTACGATGCAACAGCAGACATAGCACAGGATTTCTGGAAAATGTAGAACTTCCTTCTGTGTTTCAGTACTGTCGATGGAATTCATGAACAAATCAAAGCACCTCCAATGTCTGGCAGCAACTACTTTGATTACATCTTCTTTAATGATGAATTATTAAGGTGTGAAAGACTGATAATCGCCTTGTACAGTCTCTCTTCATCGTGAACACTTGTTTCAAGCGCCATTTGTTTTCCTGGCTCTTGTGTAGTCAGCACAAACATGTCTGGTCACAGATTTTGTGCCTCCCTAAGTCAGTATGATGACAAAATTTAAAGTCACAAAGACCCTTGCAGATAAGCGGACACAGAAAGCATGAAATGGCCCTTAAAGCATCCAGACATAACACCAAAACAAAGAGCTGAAAGGCAGTAAAATGCTCTAAAGGCCTGAAGAGGACAACTGAGTCAGAGGATCCTATTTTGTCTGAATCTGACTACTTTTCGGTGACGTACTAATTTTACCCATTGGTAGCATAAAAATATATGTATCTTGGTCACAAATCTTCACTAATCAAATTTAGAGGTTCCATTAAAAATATTTGGAAACATCAGTACTCAGCTTTACTATTTAGCCTGTTGTGAGAAAATAGGAAATTATCACTGAGTATGACAGGATTTCTTTTTCCCAGATCCTGACATGTTCCACCTTGTAGTCGGTGTAGCTCTGGATAAAAGCCTAACCATGAGCCACACTACTTAAACATACGTTGGGTGAAAAAACATTTCTGTTTTCACCAGATTTTTGATTAAATCTTCATACGTCCTCTGCTAGAAAACACAGATTTTTTTGTTCTTTGTCATGTCATCATGTCAAATCTTACCTTTTTTAGCTAAATCTGAGTCCACTCTCACTTTGCTCGTGTAGATCGGGGAGCTGGGAGGGTCTGACAGCAGATCCAGGCTGGGTGGGGGACCGAGGTTATCACTGGTCATGGAAGACACACTGCTGTCTGAAGCCAGCGATGAGCACGACCTGGTGTCCGACGACTTCCGCAGCCTTCCTTTGAAGAAATCCTTCATCTTGCTCCTCTTCTCCTCCACCACCTCCACATTTTGTGGCTCCACCATCCCTCCGCCCTCCTCTCCAAACGGCTGCCCCAGAGATCCCGACAGGGCGGCGTAGCGGCCTGGAACGATGGCCGAGGAAGACTCCATGTCCCCCCGCTTCCTCCCCGTGACGCGATCCTTGAGCTTTCCGAACGCAGAGCGAGGTTTGTCCTTTATGGTGAGGTCGAACATGCTGGCCGTCATGTTGTTGCGAGTGAACTGGACGGTCACCTGAAGATCACCACGTTCCTTCTCCTTCCTTCCAGCCTTAGAGTTGAGCTTGAACCATCTGGAGGAACAAAAGAAAAGCCAAATTTATACAAGACATGTGAAGGCAACATTGTTAAAAAAAAAAAAAAAAAAAAAAAAAACAAGTTTCTGGAAAATAAACTACAAAAAAGTACAATAATGGCAAACATCTGTAAAATAATTAGATTATTAGCTGATTTACAGACAGTAAAACAGTGTCACTTTATGGTCACATATTGCAAATGAACTAATAACTATTTGTATAAATACAGATTTTTTATTTGAAAATTGTGTACAGTTCTGGCCAGTTTTTCTTTTTTTCTTCTTTTTACAGCCACCATTTCAATTAATATTTTTTATGATTGTACTAGATATTATTTGTAATTAAACAAATTAAGGAAAATCTGTAAAATAACAAAATTTGCCACGTTTCAATCCTTAAACTGTATAAATTTTCCTTGAAATAATGGCAAAAACCTGTAGAATAATCATATTTTTTGCTGATTTAATGTAATTTTACAGACATCGTAAATTAATCAATCAATATTTTCTTCTGTCATTTGACTAGATAACTATAATTGAAGAAAGCAGAGAAAATTGGTGAAATAACAGTAAATTGTTCAATAAAATGGAGATTGAAACAGTCACAAAACATTAACTTCTTACTATATATCTTACGTATAATAATCAGAACTTATCTGGTCATTCACTGACAAAACGAGAAACAAAAAACAATGATTTCCTCTTGGCAAAGCCTTCCACGTGTTACATAATGTGAAAATATTACTCAGGGGAACTGTGCTCAAAATGTGCCTTTGACAAACTGTTCTATAAGTACTCTGAGCAGGAAATCACAATCCAAATTCCTCAAAGTCCACCCACCTACACCTGCTGAAAAAAAAAGAAGACATAGACAATACGAGGAGTCAACCAATGAAATCCTCCCTCTGTTCTGTCATGTGAGTGGACCAGAGAAAATGTTACGGAGCCAAAACTAACAGCAGGAATCCAGTGTGAGTTTCACTGAGCGTGGAGGGCGGAGAAGCCACAATTAAAGCCAGATGTGCTGTATTGTTTCACTCCATTCTTCTCCTCAGTGCTGATGGTGGAAGTGCTTCACATGAGAGTCCAGTTATGTCACCTGTGGCACAACTGAGCTCATAAACACAAGAGGTCGGATAGGAAAATATAGCTCAGTTACAACTATCTTCTTCTACCTGAGTTGTTTAATTCAAGGCCCTACTGATCAACAGGGTGTTTTAAACTTATCTGAATGAGACGTTATTGCTGGTAAAATACAGACAAACATCCACTGAATACTGTCACCAATGTAATAATCTGAAATACAAAAGGAAAGAAAGGATTTTCAAGTTCAGCTGGCCCGGTCTTAATCTGAAGATACAGAGAATAAGCCAAAAAAGTCAAAATAAATGGCTTTTGTTTTGAAGAAAAAAGACCACTAATGGTGTTTTGATTAAAGTGTTTGGTCAGCCAGAGTTAATACTCTGCTAAAAGCATTACAAGAGAGTGACGTAGGATGATTTCAGAACTTGACAGCCATTAATCTGACGCAGAACTCCAATAAATAGACGCTGACACTATCTACCACCTCTCATAACCTCTGTCATTTGGCTCCGGTCTAACATTATTTTTCCAGAAACACCACTTCTTCAGTTCAGCCAGTCGCTTCTAATCATAACAACTCTTTTACTGCAAGATGTGTTTCATTTTGAGGAATTCTGACCCTGCATGACCAACTTTTTTTTTCACCTCTATTTGCCAACCTGTCAGTCATATCCCATTGTTGCACTATTTTTATTCAACCATGTAGACAATGATAATATGTTTCTATCTGTAGGTTCATTAAGTGGTCTGAAGAAGGACAAACTTTCCTATCAGAACTTGTGCATTGAGTATAAAGATGGCGTCTTCCTGGCTGCAATCTCAGTGTCTTCCACAGTGGAAAATGCATCTCGTGTTGTTGACACTCAGTGCATTGTGGGGAACCGCTGCCGGAGTAACTGCTGGTAAAGGATGTCAGTGCAAAGTGACAGAATTTAATGAGTCTGTAGGGTTCAAGCTTTGGCAGCTTTCACTGCCATGTGTCACCCTGCTAAACACCACGTCTGATTTCCCTTTTCTTGTAGAAGCTAATGGGTCAACTCAGCTGCTGTTGTAAATGATGCACATGACAGATAATTAGAGATGTGTGCCGATGGAACTATCCCCAAAATACCGAGTGCATAACCTGCATTAAAGGAAGACATGGAGCAGAAGGTATCTGCCATTTTCCTTTAAAGTTTACTACATGTACTGTAAAACAAAAAATACAAACACTTTAACTGTAATTTCAATAATTCACAGCTATTTTACAGATTTTATTTTACAAATTAAAGTATTTGTTTACATGTTAATGATAAAAATAAAACCCAAAAAAAGTAATTAATTTTTTTAATTTAATGCCAAAACTGTAACTATCTACATCAAAAAATTATCGGTATTTTTATGAATGGTAATTTGTTCTTTTGACCACAAAATTACACTAATCTAAGTGCAATTAAATTAGCAATTTTTTTTTTATTTTACAGATTTTTTTCATTATTTGGAAGAAAAATTATACGTGCTAAGGACTGAAATCGGTAAACATCTTTTCAAACTGTTGTTTCACACATTTTTCCTGTAGTTGTTAAATTATAAATAACAACCACTAAAATCATAGAAAAAAGTGTTAATTAAATTAAGCAATTAAAAAAAAACAAAGGCAATTTATTCTTTTAGGTTTTACCATAAAATTGCACTATTTTTACAGTTATTGAATGAGCAAAAATTGTTATTTGACAGATATTTGTTGTTATTTGAGTAGAAATTATATATAATAAGAATTTAAAAGCGGTACATGAAAAATTGTTAAAGTCAAAACCTTTAAAACTAACAAGTTAACTGCAACCCCCCCCCCCCCCCCCATGCACATAATGTCCAAATCAAAAATCTGTACTTTTACAGATAGTGATCATTTTTCCAATGTGTGACAGGAAAATTCCTCAGTTTCACTACAATTATATCAGCAGAAAATATTGTTATTTGACAGATATTTGCTGTTATTTGAGTAGAAATTATATATAATAAGGATTGAAAAGCGGTACCTGAAAAATGCACTGTTATATTACACATTTTTTCCTGTAATTGTTAATGTAAAAACTTTTAAAACTTACAGGTTAACTGCAAAAAAAATCACATAATGTCCAAATCAAAAATCTGTACTTTTACAGATAGTGATTGCTTTTCCAGTGTGATAAGAAAATTCCTGTTTCACTATAACTAAATCAGCTTAAAATATTATTATCTGACAGACATTTGCTGTTGTTTTCACCATTTTTGCAGATTATCTGACTTGCTGTCTGGTTGCCAAAGGTTTACACAGATCTATTTTTTTTTTATTTAATATTTCTTTTTTTTACAGTGTGATTGGAGTCTGACATGTAAACATGACACATCACTTCTGTTTCATGAGTGAGCAGTGAAGTTTGTCATTCAGGCTGCATTAGGATTTAAAATCTCAACCTACTCGTCTCTTGGACACGCTTGGTCCTGGAAGATCTTATCGAGAGGGATGACGGTTTGCCCCAGAAACACGTCCAGTCCGATCAGCACCCGGTGCATGACGGTGAGCACCAGGTCTCCGCTCCCGGGTGGGTACGCGCTCCGGCCGCCGTCCTCCAGGATCCCCGGCAGCAGCTCGAAGCAGCACTCCTCGTTCCACTCGGGCACGTCCGCCTTCTCCACCAGCCCGGTGGTGTACTTCTCCTTGCCCACCTGGATGATGGTGTAGAGGTAGCGGCTGCCGTGCTTGCCCTTGGTTCGCAGTCCCCTTGCGCGGAGGACGGTGACATTCACATGAGTCGGCACCCACCGCTGATCATCGTCCAGATCTATCAGGGACATCATCTTGCACCCGCTGTCCAGAGCCCCTCGCACGGTCGTGGTTTCACTCAGTGGCCTGTCTGGTCCCTGGATGAGGAGATCATCCCCTCTTTACGCTGCGCCAGAGTTTCCGTGCTGCGCCAAAAAAAAAAAAAAACACCTCTGCAGAATATCTCCAAAGTCTGCCGAGCCTCTGAGGGTTTACCCGAGGTCAGCTTTCAGACAGCACCCTGGGCCTGCGCTCCACCCCGAGCTGTGCATGCTATCCACATTCAATCAATGCAAAGCTCGTTAAACGATGCTGAAATCACGCCGAGTCCACGCTGCGTGTGTAATGTCGCATCAGTCAGTTTAGTGTCCAAAATGTGCTTCGGTGCGTTCACGGCCCGCCCTCCTCCACCACGGCAGGCCCGCATACAGAGAGAGAGATGCCGCAGAATTAAAGAGAAACACCCATCCAGAGCCTCACCACATCCACACGAACAGAGAGGGAGACAATAAACGCTTCAGATCGTCGGTCTTTGGTAAAGAGAACAACATGCTTAAGTTCCTGGGCGGATCCTTTTGTGCAACAATTTCCAGCTCATTTTTCCATTTCAATGATTTTTCATTTACAGTAAAACCTCTGGAGCAACATCTTCAATCCAAGATAAATTCTAAGATGCAAAGATTTGTTTGACAAATTTGGATTAATGAAGCCAGTTTAAACTTAATTTTTAAACGTATCACAATTGTTTTTAAAGATTTTATGAATGACCAACCCTTAAGGCTGAGCATTTGTTTCCCGTTTTTATTTATGGGCACATTTTGCTGCATCACTCTTCTCTCCCTGAGCAGTCCTGAACCTCAACTTCAACTTGATAATACATTATTAATAAGCTGGGGGGAAATGTTTCCACTGATGGACGTCTTCTCTGTAGCTGCGATGCCATCTAGTGGATTTGAGTGTGAGCAGAACCAGCACAAAAGAAAGAATCAGATGTTGAAGATGTTGAAGTCGCATCCTGATACTTCTGTCTGAACTACATATGAGCCACCAGACTCTGACATCTCTGCTGCAACTCTGACACAGCTTCAGTGTGAACTTCTGGGGCCTTTTGGTAAATCACTGATATTATCTAATGGAAGTTAACCTAATCTGTATTTGATTTATTGAGTCTAAGCTTTGACATAATCTTGTCAAATGCACTCATGCATCCACTGTATCCTGAAACCCTAAAACTGAAGCAGCTAAATGGAACTCATCCATCATTCATTTTATTAGTAACACCTACTCCTTCTTCAGCGGCATGTCAGGATGTCTTTTGTGACTGTAAAGCTGTGCTTGATCTTGATTTTGAGGGCTGTAAGAGATCAGGGAGGACAGAGTTATGTTTTTCTTTTTGCTGAGGGGAGAGTAGTGTAAAGTTTCGGAGTCTTTAGTAATTAAAGTTACTTAAAATGTCCAACCCACAAACCTGTAATTTGACAAATCATTAAATCTTAGATACCATCACTGAATATGAAATTGCACAGCTAATGAATATTTCGAAATGTTTAAAATGTCATGTTTAGATAGATAGATAGATAGATAGATAGATAGATAGATAGATAGATAGATAGATAGATAGATAGATAGATAGATAGATAGATAGATAGATAGATAGATAGATAGATAGATAGATAGATAGATAGATAGATAGATAGATAGATAGATAGATAGATAGATAGATAAAACACAAGTACCGTGGTGATGTATTATACTCTGGGGCTGTTTTGCTGCCAGCAAGTTAATAGACGCATTTTCAGCTTCAGTGCTCATTTTATTTATTATAAATAAAAAAAACTAAACAACAGAAACTCTTAGATTGGTAAAAATGCGACTGATGCTTCACAGTGTTGATAACAGCCACTTTGAGGGTAAAGGAGTAAATACAAACCAACGCTCACATTCAGAACAGCAACACAACGACAGAATCCAACGGGTTTAAGGTTTCTGTGGCACTTTTCTACTTGGCTTTTTAAAGAAGGAGACATGGTATTTCAAGAACACCTCGCACAATAACTGTACTTTATATTACACATTTACACAGCACTGTCGACATGGCGAACTGACTCTGGTACATTCAAACGTAGAAAACAGTGTCATGGAGTGAAGTTCTCGAGTGTTAAATAAATACAAAGTGAAAGAATAAAAACGGTTAAATTCCACTTAAGGACTTCTCACTGTAGGATTGCTTTAGCTACAGTGAGACACTTAAAAGTGCAAATAAGGACTTCGGAAAAGAAGAAGTGCTCAAATTTTTCCACTTGGATCGACTGGTATTTGTTTAGAAGTGGACACTTTCTGTCATTGTCATTAAACTTTAGTGTGAGACAGAAACAACACACATTAAATGATTTCTGACACACAGCTTTAACACTAAACTGTGGAGGTCTCCAAACAGGTTTAAGGCATTATTATATGGCAGCTGCCTTAAACCAAAAGATTTGATCCATCTGAACATGAAAAGGCTTCATCGAACAAAACAACAAGGGAGTAAATTACAGATAATTCTTTCTGTGGCTGGGTTCCAACAAGTGTTTTTTTCCAAAAATATTTAAAATTATAGAGGAAATAAAATAGAGACATTCAAATAAAAAAGAAACAGTCTATTTTGCATTTTCTAGTTTTCTATTTTGTTTCCTGAACTCTGTTTTATTAATTACCAGGCGCTCACTGTGTGGAACAAACATCAGCATGTTTTCGCTGCCACACAGTCATTCAAACAGATTTAGGAGACGTCATGTAGCCTTTGCAGATGTGAGAACTTCTGCAGAGCTAATTATCTGACTAAGAATTTAAGAGGAGGAGAACTTTGGTTGAAGTTAAGCCAGGGAGCAAATTGAGTTGTTAGTTTCAAAAGTTGCGAGTAGAACGCTGAAAGTGTCGAAATTTTATAAAGGTTCTGCAATATTTCTTCTAACAAGAACGTTAGGAGCAGTGCAGCATTGACCAAAACTTCTTTCAATCAAAAGGAAGCAGTATTTCAACGTTCTTTTTAAATGCACTTTTCTTTTTAAGAAACTAAATGACACATAAGAATAATTTCTTTAAAAATGGGGACACAAAGTGCAAGACTACAGGTAACAGAAACATGACTTTCTCAGAGGCACTCCTGTAGAAAGGTTGCAAGTAAAGGTGCTTCGCCATTCGTCAAAATTATTAAATGCTACAGTCCACTATGAGGGTGACAGAGGTGCAGCGTCAGGAATGGAGAGAATTTGGTCATTAACACAAATAACTTCCTGAAGACCTCTAAAGATGCACATGAAAAATGTAAACACAAAACAACCTTGTCGAAGTGACTCCATCCTAAACAAACCAAACAGAAATATTCCACTGATTGTGACCTAACATCAAACCATAGAAGAAGTAGCATGGAAGACTGAAATTGTGTTAAATTTTAAACCCTTAAATGTCTAATTTCGAATAAACAAAAGTTTCTGTATAAAAAATGACAAAAGAGCTACAAAACTATTTGAAAAGAGGCCTGTAGTTATATTCTGTGTGATAAACTTCTGGAATGTTTTCGTCACTGTGGCAGGATAAGGTCGGTGTTTTGGGATATGTTGTTGTACGGCTACATTTCAAGCATTTGTCTTTAACGTCTCCTTTCAATTCAATCCGACTGGCCGTTCTGGCAGCCTTTTAAATACAGTTCGTCCTGCGACAGATGTCCGTCAAAGCCGTCCATGTAGAGGCTGCTGGTGCTGCTGCCGCTGCTGCCCAGAAACGTGCCGACCGCTCGGCCCTGACGGGCGTGACCGACGGCGTCACTGAACACTTTGTTGATCTGCTCCTCCGAGGGCATCCACCAGTCTGGATTTGAGGCACAGTGCATCCGGATAAACTCTGGCAAGATTTTGAATTACAACGTGATTTGTTAAATTACTGGAAATACAGGGACCTTTGATCAGGATTTGATGGGAATGAGTTTTGAGATTGACACCAGGTGGAGTTTGGATGATAGTCGATGATGAGGATAAGAAGACAAACAACAGCGAGGCAGAGCTACAGTACTATCAGCTCTTCTGTCGCATTTTTACTCACTCTGGGCTCATTTTGCATTGCAGTATAAAGTCCTGCACCTCTACGGAAACAGCACAACCATGGCTCGAGGTAAAATGAACTCAGATGTGTATATTGTGCAGTACAATGAAGTTATGATGTCTAAATCATAAAGACAGAAAAATCCAACTTGAATCTCTTTGATTACGTATTTTGCAAAATTTGAAAAAACACGGAATCAACAACAATGTACCCAAAAGTGTTACCAATACAGAAAAAACAGCCACTGTACATACTATAGATATTTAACTACTAACATTAATTTGTATCCGTACTTGTCTCCTATCTGCTCTGTCAAAATGTCTGAGAATTTTTATCATGATATTGTCACAGCTGAGTCACTAATGACTTTATTGTTGCATTGGGGAGCATAGAATTTTTTGATTTTTAACATTAGTTAGAAGAAATGCTTTATTTTTGACATATTTTTCAAGGACACAAAATTCTAAAGTGATTTTGATTAAATATCACAACTATCAGCTCAGATCTGGTAAAATTTTCAGATGACAAATGGTGCAGTTATGGTGATTTTTTTTGTAAAAACATGTCTTTAAAATCTGCTGGCAGGTTATAAACTGAATATATCAGACGGATGATTTACATTCTGAAATTTTAAAATAGTCGTTTTGTTATTTGGCACATTATGTTTGCTATATGAACACACTGTCACAGTTTGGTAGAATTCAGTTTTGTTATAAATAATGGGCTCAGTTGACAGGTGCTGCTGCTTTTCAATTCTGTAACATGGTTTGTTGAAATGGAATTCTTTAATGAGCTCGAGTAAGATTTCATAAGCAGACATTTGCCAGAAGTTCATGGAGAAGTTCTACCGTTGTTTCAGCAGAGGTCATAGGATATCTCACTTAAATCAAGCAGACTGACACATAAAGCAAACACTCCTCTAAATCTACGCTTTGCAGGCCACGTACCTCTGAGGCAGCTGACTTTGACGGGGTTGAGTGGTCGCCTCTCCAGCCCCGGCTCTCCTGAGTGAACTGAACGCTTCCTTTTCCCCAGACCACAGGAGAACTTCAGCTCATCTGTGGTGAACACATAACGGATCAAGTAGCGCAGCAGCCGCCTGCCGTCCTTCTTAGAGGAGTTGACGGCTTCGTCCCACTGCTTATTGGTGATGAAGAGAGGATAGTTCTCCAGGAGCTGCTTACTGCCCTGTACGGATGAGCGGCACAGCAGATAAAAAACTTTAAAAGCAGCTTTTAATCTATAGCATGTTCTCAAAAATGTAACGCAGTTCCATCTGTATGTTCTTAAATAAAAAGATAGAAATTAAAACACAAACCTCAAAGACTGTTTGCCGTTCTTCTTCCTGTACAGACACATTTTTTAGTTTCATATTTTCACACCATTTGCTCACACAATTATCACCACGAAGACCTCTCCATTGCAGAATGGATCTGATGTGATATTTTTGTACCTTAGCATATGCCAAATAGCTGTGAATAACGAACAGGAGGCTGTTTCCTCACCTCTGTGAGCTGCTCCTCTGGCATTGGTTGCATCAGCTGGTTGTGAAACTCAAGAACAGTCTTGAAGTAGTCAAGAACATTTTGACAGGGAACTGTAGAAAAACACAAGCGAATGTGACCAGCAGTAGAAACACATCGTCAAAATTGTTAGCAACGAGACAATCCATCTGGTGTATAATTAAACAAAGATGATTTTGGCTCTAATGTTGTATAATTCTGGGATTCGAAGGATAAACTGCACTGTATATATATATATATTTTCCTGTGCAGTTAAAATAAGCAGTTTTAATGAAAATTAGGTTAGTGTGACACCGCAGAGCTCTGAATTCTTTGGGGAGAGCAGAAAAGTTAACAAAAATAGATGCTTTTCAAAACGTTGCCAAGACTGTGTGATGCATTTAGATAACGAAACCAAAGGAAATGAGGGGACAGCCTTTCAGATAATCAATTCAGAAGCATTTTTCAGGCAACAGTGCTCAACATTTTCTTGAATGCTGGTCAGGCCAATTTTTATTTAGTTTTTTAGCTTTGTCAATCTCACACATGTAGTAATTTTTCACAGCTCAATGCAGGAAGATGAGGTCACTATTCTTAATTCTGCTTCAGAGTGGTTCCATACAAGGTCTGATGTCGATTACAGCAAATATCCCAAAGCTACAGAGAACACCTGATTCTCATTCTGAGGTTATTAAAACTTTGAATTTGAACGACAAGCTTCTTATAAACCCATCAGAAACTAAAACAAGAGCAGAGTCTTATTACTGCCTCTGTAGAGTAGTTAAATGGTGATAAATAAGATCATTTCAACTCAAAAGTTCTGTATGTTACATGTAAATGAGTAAATGCTGACAACTTTAAAAGAAGCTAATGAAAAGTGCAGTTTTCTATAGACATGTTGCAGTAAACACTCCTGCATATGTACCCATTTGAACTCTTATCTTCTCATACTACTTTTGAACAGATATATAGACAGGTGACATGTTATTTGTTTGAGAGTTAAACTGATTAATCTCGAAATAATGACTGCAAAATTACTTAGATTCACGTATTTCAGTTTCTTTTGGTGCTTTAATTTGTCACAGTTAGACAGTACTCTCTATTAACATTGTCGAAATACCAAAAAATATCTTTTGGAAGACCAGAGCCCACACCTCCAATCGAGTTGAAAACAAGCATTGAAGCTGTTTCCTTTAGTTTGTCAGCACTTTGAATTAAACAGAAATATGAACTGCCTAAATTTTTGTCCCCTCCCAGAGTTGAACATCAATACCCAGTGAAGTCCTGGCTGTTATTGCTGCACCTGGGACGTTCTCCAGCTTGTTGCGGAGCTCCTCGTTCTCCTGCTGCAGAGACAACACCTCCTGCTCCAGCTCCAGGCAGCGAGGACAGCAGCTCTCCTCTTCCTCCTCCTCCTCAGGCAGCGTGGACGACGGGTGGCCGTAAGACTCCGATGGAGTCGGGGATCCCCACCCTCCCAGGTTGTGTCTGGAAGGAGACGCCCCCGAGCCGGGCTCCGCTGACGGACACTGCTCGTCCTCCAGACCCACAGTCAGATGTTGCTGCTGCTGCTGCTGAGGCCCTGAGAGCAGATAGTTCTGTAGGGAGTCTGTGAAGATGCGGAGAACTGCAGAGGTCTGTTGTTGGTTCAGATGGCTTTGTTGGGCCTCCTCCTCGGGGTCGGTGCTGGAGGAGCTCTCTTCAGCTTTGGACTTCCCCTGTGAGGAGCAGTGGAGCCCCTGAGCGTCCTGTGGCCCGTCTTCCAGCTTGATGTTAGAGGGGAAGGAGGAGGACGAGGGAGGCTCCAGGAGACGGCCGTTGTTGAGGAGGCTGAGGACTCTGCTGCACTGCTGAGCAAAGGCATCCAGGATGAGACGGTTTTCTACAGCAAACAGAGGAGAAACCAGGAGCTGTGAGAGATGCTCATTATTAGAGCAGCAACAATTAATCAAACAGTTGGCAAATAGCAAATGAATCACCAACTATGACGATCGAGTTCTGTTCATGAAAGAACCTTTGCAATACCACTGACATATGCAGTGCTGTTATGTCTATACCTTGTACTTGCGTATATTTTGGTTTATTTTTGTTTTTATACTCCATTTCTTACATGTTTGCACTATCTTTGCTGCTGTAACACTGCAAATTTCCTCAGTATGGGATTAATAAAGGATGAACTTCTCTTATCTTCATTAATCAGTTTGAAGAAATTTAAGAAATTAAAAAAAAAAAACTGAAAATTTCAGCTGCTTAAATTAGAATATTTTTCTGGTTTCTTTCCTAGTTTATGGCAGTAAATCTTTTAGTATCCTCTTGGGCTTTGAGAAACACTGATCGACATTTTTCACCATTTTCTGACATTTTATAGCTCAAACAACTAATCAATTAAATGAGAAAATAATCAACAGATTAACAGACAAAGGAAATATCCATTAGTTGCAGCCATGTTCATTATGAAAGAGTCACAGGAGCTTGATATGCTGTCAGACTGATGCTATTTCTAAAAGTTTCCTTCTGACCTCTAAAAGACCTGAAACACCAGTTGACAAAACACATAATTTTAGGTCCATTTAGAGGCAGATGTGAAGCTTTTGGCTTGATCACATGGCTGCTATTGAGTTTGCTCAGTAACCAATGCAATCAGCTGACAAACATCTCATCCTAACACACAAATAATCTTCCCCAGAAAATTCTGTTTACTCAGCTGCTACAGAAGCACAGATATTTGAACTTTTACAGATGAAAAGGGCTACAGGGCACATTTCAGGGCTAACAAACAAATTCTGTTTGCTGTTGCGATTGTAAGATAAGCGCGAAAGATGCACAACAGATAAGAAAAAGACCTTAAGGACCTTGATGGTGATAATATTTTCTTTGTTGGCAACCATTTGGTTTCGACAGATTATACTGAAATAGAGTGGAGGAAAAACTACTTAGAAAATGAAAAATACTCCAGTACTTCTACAACCATTGAACACACTGGATGTACTCATTCTGCTTCCTATTACACATGGCATGATCAGATTTAGAGTACAGATGCATCTGCGTCGAAGCAGCGTTTTACTGTTGTAGGTGGTCGACATGTTTTACTGCTGGTTCCCCGCACAAGAGTTGGGACAGAAAATAAACCTGGGAGGTCGTGAGATGATTAATGCAGAAGGGAGAAAAAGCTTCAGCTTCATAAAACTTTGCATGATTTGACTTCTGAGAAGTTTAGAGGGAAAATAGTTCCGCTGTTCCAGTTGCTTTTTTTGGTCACTGGCTTAGTTGTCAGCAATGAATTTTTTCAAACTTATCATGTGTTCTGTTTAAAAGTTGAAGCCTTTCTTCAAAATAACCAACAGCTTTAGCTTGCAGATGTCAAAGTACAGTATTTCTGTCTGAAATGTAGCGAAGTATAAAGCAACAGAAAATGGGAATGCTCATGTAAAGTATCCCAAAGTTGATAAAAATGTACTTCTCAGTTTTAGTTCTTTATGCCTCCTTTAACTTTCTTCTCCACCATGTGTTATAGCAGCAAAGTGTTCCATTACAGTAACACACAGACGGCTCCTCTGTTCATAAAAATGTCAGCTTGATTATGCTGATTTATTCAGATGTCAATAAACTCTAAAGTCACAGTATCTGCTGTGACCAAACCCAGCCGAGCAAAGAAAATCAGCACGGAGCTATTGTCCAGAAACAAGCCTCGGTGTATAGTTACCCTGGTAGTCTAGGCACGTCTCAATGAGATGATCTCACACACACCTCCATGTAATGATTAGGAGTCCACTGGCCTCACACAAACACACACAAATACACACACATTGACAAAATGAGTTCTAGGCGGCCATTGCTGCGTTGCCACTCGCTCAGACGTGTCTATCAGCCTGGCGCAGATGTGTCGCATTTATTAATATGCGTGCTGTCTCTGTTTACCCGTCGAGATGTATCTGATATCACTCGCTGCACCCCCACCGTCACCCCCACCCTCGCCTCTTTTCTCACCAGTTCTGTGGCAGCATGAGCTGAGAGCCTCATAAAATTTCATTAAAAACAACACGCTCGGCAGAGGCAAATTTATGAGACCCATTTATTTTAATCACAACTCTTTGGGAAAGGCTTTTCAATGCAATTTGTGTTACTGTGTGCTGAACTGATTGCTGAGTCCCAGGGTCCCCTCTGGTGCTTCTCTTCATAAGAAAGGACATCAAGTTTTTTTTTTCTTTCTCTGCCATGACAGGACATTAAGTTGTTCCCATTGTGCAGATAAAAGCACTTTGATGTGTCATTATCAGCGAGAATGCATGGCATGTTTAGATGGGATTAGATGTTGTATCTGATGCGATATGAACAGATTCACCAGAGCACGGAAAATATGGCTTTGTGTTGATTATTTCATCAGCACCATCACAGTCTTGTGCACGCAAATCCAAACAATGGGATCACAAAACACTTAAACCTGGTGGGCTCAAGTGTGTTGTAGATATCTTTTTAACAGTAAACATGTAACACTGGATGCAAACATTTGTCAGCTCACATGCAGGTTAGGTGATGTAGGGCTACAGTGCAACCTGAGCTCTGGCTGAGCACTTGATTGTCTGTAAAGCAACAATAACCAGCAGCAAATTGAGCCTCAGCTGCCAGCAGTGATAAAGAGATTAATATCTGATTAAAGGATGAGATGTCTAATATTTAATTTTGTAACTGCCAGGATTAGGTTCGCTGCTTTCATCTTAATGCTGGGTTCCCATGGACCCGCCCTCCACATGGGGAACACATTTCTTCCTGCACAGCCCTCTAATGAACAGCAGCTGAGGAGAAAAATGAGCAGGGAACAATGTGTTTCAACAGGAGATTGCGAGGGCCCTTCTTGCACACGCACACACACACACACAAATGAAAACACACAAGTAAACACGCACAGGCACACACAAGCAGGCAGGCAGACAATTACCCAGTGTAATTTTTAGCACATGCACAGTGCAGATTCAATCATGACTGCCCTCATTACAACAGCAAATCAATCACTGCTGACAGGAGGAGAAGAAGAAGGAACAAAAAAAACATGAAGCATGCACAGGTGATGTGGAGCAAACAAAAGGGACACTAGCTGTTTGATTTGCATTTAAGTTTACTATATCTGCACAGGCTTTATGCTCATGTGTTTGGGCAGCCAATCCAAAATAAACACCAAAACCTGGAGACATGTAGACTGGGAAAAGTCTTCATATTCCAAAATCTTGAATAAAAATGAGAGCAGACCTGAGCAGGAGCCACTCTCGTCACTCACTCTGAACAAGTTTGAGACCCACCTGTGCTGATGCTGTAGGTGCAGTCCGGGGAGAATCTGGGCTCCGCTCCGCCGCTGCTGCCGCCGCGCCGCTGCTGGGTACCAAGAGACGCTGCCGCCGCCGCTGAGGTGGAAGTCGGGACCCTGCTGCTGGGCCTGGTCTCACAGGGGAAACGATGCTGCTGCTGTTGCTGCTGCTGGGGCGTCTGGTGATGCTGCTGGCTGCTGCTGATAGCGACGCTGGTTTGGTGGAAGTGCTGCAGACGCTGTTGGTGGTGATGGTGCGGCTGGAAGGGATGGGGCTGCTCGGGGTGAAAAGTGAAATGATGCCCGTCTCCGAACAGGGGCAGCTCCACCACAGCGGACCGCTCGAAGCGCGTCTTGCCCGCCGAACGCTTGCTCTGGAGGGGTTTCAGGGTGCTGTACGGACCCCGCTGCTGTCGGCACATCTTCGAGGCGCAGGGCCCCTCGTCTGCGGGCTGCATCTCTCCATCCATCCTGGCCGGGTGGCACAGCGCGGCGGTGTAGTAGCGTGCTGGTGTGACAGGCAGCTGATGAGTGAGGGATCAGATCGTCACTGTCTGGCTCCGCTTCCCCTCACACACACACCGAGCGAAGGGTGGGCTAATTTACTGACAAGTCGCCGCTCCAATCCCCAGTCGGCAGCTCCGACACTGAGACTCCTCCAGGGGGGAGATACAGGCGGGACTAGTGCGCCACTGCCTGCCTCCTTTGTAGCCAACATCCTCAGCGAGAACAACGGGGCGCTGTAGCAATAGTACAATCTGAAAATGAGAAGGAGAGAGAAAAAAAAGAGAAAGAAGCAGAGCCAAATCCTACAAAAGAAAAGGCAGAGGCCATTTTGCCGTTGAGCTCAGAACAACAATAGAGCAGCATGAGCACAAATGACAGAGGATCATTAGGAGGCGAATAAGAAAACATTAGTGGGAATTTAGCTTTTTCTAACAATTAGAAATCATCACTGAACAAAAACAGCAGAATGGGAAAAAAATAACACATTTTACTCATGTTTAGGTAACGTGAAAGCCCCGGTCTGCTTATTAAAAATAGTCGGTAGGTTTATAATGTCATTTAGTTTACCTCGTGTGAAATAAAAACAGGTTCACGGTCTGACCAGCCGCAGGACGAAAAGTTTGCAGCTCCACATGAGGGCGCCGCTTCAACAGGATTCAACCAGCTGCTGGTTAAAACACATGTTCCTTATCCTTTTAAACAGCCCTGACAGCTCTGAAGTTTTAGCTTCTGTGAAACCCCAAAACACATCCAGTAAATGTCGTTTCTGCACACTAAGCGCAGTAAAAAAAAAAAAAAAAAAAGTCATCGAAGCTAAACAGGCTAGCTACAAGCTGAGCTAAAAATATTAGCTCAACAGTAGCCTGTAAATGCTCAATATTATAAACCAACAAATCAGCTAGATATTTTCAGAGAATTACTTTAGCTTCAAGAGCTGCTACACTGATCACAAACCGAATTTAAATATGAAAATGTGGTTTATAACTCGTTTCATCAGACTCAGAGTTAGCTTAAGATGCTAATTTTCATCTATTGTAGCCTACCTGACCAAACAGTTATTAAAATACATATTACAAATAAACTAGCAGTATGACTGTGGTACCTGAATGCTCAAGATGTGCGTCTGTAAACTGACTCAGTAAAGTTAGTTATACAGCTAACTGCTAGGCAAGTTAAACTATGCTAACTTTAGCTAACATGCTAGTCACGCCAGACCAAGTAGGCTAAACACTGTAAAAAAAAAATGTTTAAAAAAAAAAAATAATAAAAAAAATTAAGAAATACATTTCTTCCAGCTGAGGAATCAACAATGCAATAAAATAGTGTAAATTAACCATCCTCTAAACATTTCTGCAATTGTGCATTTATTTATTTGCTTTGTAATGTTTGATGATA
This sequence comes from Amphiprion ocellaris, assembly GCF_022539595.1. NCBI lineage: Eukaryota > Metazoa > Chordata > Actinopteri > Pomacentridae > Amphiprion > Amphiprion ocellaris. The sequence goes on along the minus strand of NC_072778.1, from coordinate 11,664,001 downwards.
TAAGTAGTTAGATCTAATTCTATACCTAAATGACATGCAAATTCAATACTTTAATTGTAATTATACTAGATATCCCTCATTTAAGTCTGTGTAAAATTAAGACTTCTGTTACTGTTAATTCTCACCAATACTATCAAATCTTTACAATTCATTTAATCTATTTAACTTGAATTTAGAAGTTTTATCCATTGAATAAAAAGGAAATATTTGTGGAATAACAATAAATTTGCAAATATATTTCAATTTTAAACTTAAAAAAAAATCTTCACAGTTGCATGTTTTAGATGTTATTTCACATTAGACATGTTCCAAGACTATTTTTGGAATTGTATTTTTTGTGTATTTGAGAAACACTGAAAATTCTATAAGATTACAGATTTTAGTACAGTGTACATGGAACAGCAACACTCTTATATACTTATATACTCTTGTATATATTGTATATATTGTAAATAAAGCTGCTGTAACAATGTAAATTTCCCCTGGAGTGGGGAGAAATAAAGAACTTTATCTTTATCTTTATCTTATCTTTATTCTGCATGAGTTGTGTTACATCTTCCAAATACATTTAAAAAATAATATGGCAAGACGGTGTTAGTTTATTCTTTTAAAATCCAAAGTGTCAAATGTGATTTACCTCTAAAAGGCACCATCCTGCTGTGCTTCCATTAAATCTATTTGCATTGTTCAGTCTTAAATTAAATGTAAAAACGAGCAGAGATTAAAAACTGCAGTCAGAATAATATTCAGTAGTTTAAAGCTGCCGCAGAATAAGCTAATTAAAATAATGTATGCGTGTTATTTGGGCACCTCCACGGAAGTATGATCAGCTCATTAATTGGCATCGCTGCACCGCTGCCGACACGTGATCGCGCACGTCGCAGTTAATGGGGGTTACGTGCGCGCGTACTAAAGCCCGACTCACAAAAGCAGCAGCTCTGCGGGGAGGTGGTCGCACAACTTCTGCACCAACACAACACGGAGGTCTGAGGGGAAAGTTGCTCCGCGTCGCTCTGCTGCCTCTCCTGGATCAGAGTTCAGTAAACATGTTGGTAAAAGTTTCTTAACGGCGTCAGAACTCGGAGAGGATTCAATTAAGGATTTCTGAGCTGCTGCTGCTGCTGAAGATGACGGTGACATAACTTCACATGTGTGGATCCAGCCGTCGAGTTTCTCCCTCGGTGAATTCATCTCGAATGAGGAGCGTGTAGCTCGGAGCGACGGTGTCCAGCGGGGACCGTGAACCCCCCCGCGGCTCGCCGGGATGATGCGCCTGCTGAGCTGCCTGCTGCTGGGATATCTGACCTGGAATCTGCGGATATCGGACGCGCAGGGAGAGTACTGCCACGGCTGGCTGGACGCTAATGGGAATTACCATGAAGGCTTCCAGTGTCCGGAGGACTTTGACACCATGGACGCCACCGTGTGCTGCGGCTCCTGCTCGCTGCGCTACTGCTGCGCCGCCGTGGACGCACGACTGGACCAGGGCAGCTGCACCAACGACCGGGAGGTGGACAACACCGAGTATGCAGCGCGTAAGTTCACAGTTTTGCAGCTTCTTCTGGGCCAGAGTGTTTTATTCACTCAGGAGAAAGGTTTCTGACAAATCTCACACAAGAGGCCTAATTAGATTGGATAATAAAGCGCGTAAATTGTTCACAATTCTCAAATAAACTGCGTTTAATTTTGTTGTATGCCTTATTAAAACTAAAATATACGTGTGTTTAGTTGAAGTTGTGTCAGGTCTACCAGGAGAGGTCAGAGGTCACAATTAATGCAGAACAGCAAGTAAATTTCAGTGCCTTGCTTAACGACACTTCTGCACAACCAAAATGTCCTTTGGAATAATGAGAAATTTAATTAAAGGCCCATATTTGTGCCAATTTTCAACACAAACTCCAAATGGCAAAGCATTAGTATTATCATTTCGGCTTGAAGTGACGTGCTTTTTTCCATCGTTGATCAACCTGTTGATTATTTTTCTGTAAGTTTCATCTATAAGATGTCAGAAAAAGGTTAAAAATATCAGTTGGTGTTTCCCAGAGCACAAAATTACATTCTCAAATGGTTTGTTTTGTCCTCGACCCAAAGAAACCAGAAAAAAATTACATTTAAGTAGCTCTAATCAGAGAATTTTATCTTTTATAAAACTAATTTATCAATTACCCAAATATGTGTTGCCTAATTAAACAGTCAACAGCTAATCAATCAACCATTGCAGCTCTAATTATCAATAATGTGTGTTTTACTGGTAGTAGCAGGAGTTAAACTATTAAAACAGACACTGATGTGCTGGAATTTGTTTTTCTTTAACGTGTATGATGTGTTTTATATAACATATTATGGAAAGTCAGTTAAATTTATTTTCAGCCTCTGCTTTTATCTCTGTGATTGATTTTTGCTCGGCACATCCAGATCGTTATCAGCGTAAAAAGGAAAACTGGATGGTTTTTGATGAGCCGGCTGTCAGTCACTCAGCTAACACTCTTAAAACAAATTCCTGTCAAAATTTTTAAGCAGAAATTTGTCCGAAACTTGATCAAGCAGAGCTGGATTACAGATGAGGAGTGTTTTTTTTTTTTCTTTAGAACCTTCTCACACAAGCAGGCTTATTGTGCCGCCAGATATAAAGCACATTCAATCTGACAGCTCACTAATTTTCAAACTGAAGTAATCACAACATTGGCGGCAGCGACTCGGCTCTGTGGCTTCTTTTCACAGTTCTTACATTAAACTCACTGTTGGTTGTGAAGGTTTTAATAATAAGCTGCTTTAACTCCATTGGTTTTATCAGTTTTCCTTAAATTTCCCGAACGGATAAGCTCATAATCCCTAAACTGAATGGACTGTGTGCTCACAATTTCCTATTTTCCTCCTATTAAAACAAATAAACACTCGTAGATTTCCTCCCCGAGTGCAAAAGGTCTTCATCGAGTGTAACTTGAGATGTTTGTGTTTTCAGCAGGAATGTCTGTGCTCAGAATACAGTGAAGGATTCAAAAGAAATCACGATTAAAATGTTTAGTATCACAGTATTCTCCACTATCAGTTTCAGCACATGCCATATTTCTTTGTGACTGACAAGGTAAGACTTTAAAACCCCCTTATTTAGGATTTACAGGCTCTATATAATGCGTTTGTTGACAGCTGTAATTCCTCTTGTGGCCAAACAAGTGGAGGCTCGTGTGGAAACGGGCGATAAATGACAATATAATAAAAAATACAGATAAATTATCTTATATCTGCTAACAGCTACATTACAATGTGTCAGCAATCACTTTCTGAAATGTTTACAGAGTGCTTATAAATGGTTCAAATATAAAAAATGCACTTCACTACTATTTTTTAGCCTTTAAATGTGTTGTTTTTGTATCTCCAGGGTTAATCAGAACACCGAGTGGGTTTTGGTGTTTATATTTGATGTTCTTATAAGACGTGGTTTTCTGTCACATGAGGTTGTGTCCTTGCGGCTGACCCTAACCTGCCATGCTTCTTCCCCTCAGAGCCCGTCTACGTTCCCTTCCTGATGGTGGGAAGCATCTTCATCGCCTTCGTCGTGGTCGGCTCGCTGGTGGCCGTCTACTGCTGCACCTGTCTGCGGCCCAAACAGCCGACCCAGCAGCCCATTCGCTTCTCTCTGCGGAGCTGCCAGGGCGAGACCATCCCCATGATCCTCACCACGGCTCCCCCGAGCCTCCGTGCCCCGTCACGGCAGTCCAGCACGGCCACCACCAGCTCCAGCTCGGCCGGAGGAGGCAGCTCCATGCGGAGGTTTTCTCTCGGAGGTCCGGGGCAGCAGCAGCAGCAGCACGGCTGCCTGGTGTCTGCCGCCGTCTCCTCGTCAGCCTCCACTCCCACCCAGACCCCACAGACTCTGCCACCACCTCCCCCTCCACCCTACACGTCCCCACCAGCACCCATGGCGGGAGGCATCCAGCACCCGCTGCCCTCCACCCACACCCAGCTGCAGCTGCACCAGCCCTCTCACCCCTCTCAGAGCACCAGCTTCCTCCTGCCCCAGCAGTACTTCTTCCCCCTGCAGCCCGACGCCTTCACAGCGGCGAAGGGCTTTGCCGACTTTGGACAGAGCTGACAGGGCTCTCGGGGAAATAGAGAGATTATAAGGTATTTAGAGGGTAGGATGGGAACCTAAACACACAGCAACACAGCTGTTGGTGTAAAAGACCAGCTGAATGGACACAGAGGGAGGACGGGGGGTTAAGTGTGACAAAGCGTGGCCTGAAGTGCACATGGGACACATCAGCAGACCCGTTGGACCAATTTCTGAAATATATGCACTTTTATATTGTTTTATTTTCTATACATTCTGTTTTTGTTTTAGGTGGAAGTTCAGAGACTAGAATCTTGACCAGTTTTCATCCACCTTCCTTAAAAAACTGTTCCTGTCACTCTGCTGGGCATCGCTCCATTAATGCAGCTATATTAGACATTGGAAACCAGGGAACTTTGTTTTTTGACAATCGGAAGGCCCTCTGAAAGAGACATTTTATTTTGGGGGAAATGTGGACTTTTCTAAGATGTTGTACAGGTATTATACCCAGATCTGGGTTGTCATATTGATTCCCTAATTCACAGCTAATAAATGGTGTCTCTCTGTAACTTCTGTGCACTGATTTATGTGAACTTTGTTAAATGACATGCTTGACATTTTAACAAAAAGAAGCCATGTCCAGAAAAAGGCCTCATCATCGCTCAGACAGAAAGGAAACCGGAGCGGTCAGGCCTGCACGGAGGCTCCCTACCTGTCGCTCATTCTTGCGCCAGACTTCACAGCAGGAATGCAGCGCTGAGATCAGTCATTGTCAGTGTTCAATGAGCATGGCATGGTCACAGTGTTAAAAACAACTCGCCCCAGAAATAGAGGTTTAGGTTGCAGCAGCAGGTATGACAAAATGTCGACAAAGACTATTCTGTTCCCCGGCTACCTGACTGTGAAATAGATTTTGCAATCGGTGTCTGCAAACCGTTCGCTCTGCGGATTTTTGCTGCTACAGCCAGTGATTCCTCAAGTCTGCCTTTATCACAAAATACAACTTACATGATTTGTATCTGACAGACTCCAGCGTTACCTTCTTCAGGTCTTGTTTATACTTGCGGCTGTCAGTTTGAACTTCTCTTTCACCTTCCACGCTCTGCCTCTAAAAGGAAAACACAAGTTGTGAACATGTTTTCATGACATTTCCTAAATCTTTTGGATTTTTCCAAACCTTTGTACCTTTGCCAAGCTCAAAAACGTTTCCAATTTCTTTTCCCAGTTATCCGTGAAGGTAGGATCCTGACTATTACTTCTCCCACTGAATGTTTTTACTTAAAACTGTCTCATGGGTTTCAGAAGAACTGAAGTTCAGAATGTGTTCTGGGTTATAAACTTCTGAAAACTCTTTTTTAGAACAAAATCTTTTTACGGTAATAAGATCAGCAACATTGAAGTTATAACTCTTGAGACTTCTGTGATGAAATACTGTTTTTCATAGTATTTGTTGTTACTTTTTCAGCAGTACTTCTCTTTATAGTAGTTTTAGTGGATTTGTCATAGTAATGTCAACAATACATCACAGAACAAAGAAAGGCTGTTTTTACTTTGTCACTTTTTTGTCACTGGATTGAGTTTTCTACACAAAGTCAAATGTCAAACACAGTAAACAGAAACACCAGCAGCTCTTCATTTGAACTTCTGTTTAAATGACCTTTTTATTAAAGCACCTCCGATTTGTTTGGCCGCCCTGGCACCAGCCAAATCTTTTCTTGATTTACTTATTTTTTGATGCATGAAATGTCTTAAAATTGTGATGCAGTTAATCACAAGAGCTAAGTTTTGTCCGACCGACAGGCTAAAATCCAAAGATATTTAGTTTACAATGACAAATGAACTGAGACAAGCATACAGTCTTCATATATGAGAAGCTGGAACCAGAAAATTGTTGGCATTTCTGCTTAAAACATGACTATTATCAATATAGTAGTAGTTGAAATTTATGTAAGTTGATTAATCTTGATTATACCAATAAGGACTTGAAAAAAATTCTATCAAGAAAAAAAAATATTGCTGACTTATTTAGTCTAAGTCCAAAATTTGCACAAACATTTTAAGGTCCGAGACAAGAAAAGACACTTAGAATCCAAATAAATAATTCTGTTTTACAGCATTTTCCTCAAAAGCAGCATTTAAGTGTGCATGACTAATTGAGTTACATAAACTCATGAATATGAAATTAAAGTTTACTTGGGTCACTTTCAATGAATCTAGATACTACAGAAACAGATGGAATCTCTCCTACACGTGTGATCTATGTAGAAGTTTGACTAAACCTCACAATCACAACAAATAAGGACTCTATTGATATCATTTGTTTGTCCTGCCTGCCTTTTCCTGTTTAGGTTTTCTGTCCGGTTTGTCGCCACACACAGCCACAGGATGACGCAGTGATCACAAATCTGCAAATGCAAAAATGAGCAAAGATGGTCACATTGTTCCTCCATGATTGTAAAGTTTATTTCAGTAGTCCTTCATGGCAGTAAAAGACAACACTTATAAGTTTGCAGTCCCAACATGCAGAACAATCATTGAACAAAATGACAGAAAAGAAACAAATATCGAAAACAAAAGTTAAAGGTGCATTTTTTTCCTCTTTTGTAAAGTGATCAACACTCGAGGGAGAATCAAAGTAGTACAGTTAACACTTCAGAGAACGGTTTGTGTTTTCCATTCATGCAGCCCACAACCTTCACAGACAACAATGTGTGTTTTATGTTTTCTGGAAAAAGAAAGCAACAGTCCAAGCCTTCCACAATGACGACAACCACATTCAGCTGGTTGGAAATTTCTGACAAGATGACGACCGATTAAGTTTTCACGCTAAACGACCAGCAGAGAAAAATAATCATAAACCCAAAACACAAAAGAGCTTTCCTGTAAAGCAGAGGTACACTGCATGAAGAAAACAAGTTACAAACATGTACACTCAAGAGAAATCATATACCGAAACCAGATAATACCAGATATCCACAACTGGAAAGGTACATTGAGTGCATTGTGCAACATCTCCTGTCGAAGCGAGCTGAGCATCGGAAACTCCCACAGTCGAGGCTGAGAGTTTGACCACAAACACACACAGTCATACCGCACACCGACAGTCTCACTTTCCCATACGGGCCATGCATCGGCACACAGCAGTACACCATAGCTATACCTGGAGTCGTGCAGACGGACAACTGGAGCAAGCGTCACTACGCACACACCCATACACACCCATATACGATAAAAGAAACACACCAGGAGGACCGAGGCGCCAGAAACTCCCAGTCTCGCATAGAGGACACAGACATGCAATGCATACACAGAAGTAATCCACAGTAGAGGTGACACACACATCCTCACACACACACGCACACACACACACACACACACTCGTATACATACAGCACATGCACATGCAGGCAATAAACCGACACACACTCGCACCATCAGAAATCTGATCTCCCATAGGGAGAAGAAAGCAATCACACGGACATTAAGTAGTCAATTATAAATAAATCAAGCCGTAACAATATTAATATTAATAAGAAGAAGACATTTAAGAAAGCTCCGTTTCCTCATTAGATCTATTCTATCCTGCCAGTTTATCAGAGGAAGAAAAAACTAAAAGTTACAGACGATTCATTACAAAGCCAGTCAATGCAAAATTCATACATCTCCAATATAAAAATACAAATCCACAAAATAACTATAGAGACAAAGTAGTTTTGATACAGTTTTGATACTGTCGTGGAGTTTCCTGGCTAATATTTTTCTCTGTCCCTTAAGCTAATGGCACTTATGTTAGAAGGATAAAATCTCCATTTTAAGGGAAACACGACCACCACTGTAAGCTTCAACAAGACCGTCACAGAGCCTCCTGTTCACCTCTGCAGGAACAAGTTCTAACATCTGTAGCTTTCACATTGTAGGAGTGCAATACTGTGGTGGGGAGACAGTGTTTTTGTCCTCAGCAGGTGTGTGTGTGTGGAGCACTGGTCTAAGCTAGCCGGCTAAACTACTCTTGGCTGTGTTTTTCTTCTAAGAGGGAAAAGTTTCATGTAGGCACCGTTGTGATTGTTGAAACAGGAGTGATGTGTGGAATGCAATACTTCTGCTGTTAAAACGGTGGAAACAGGACTACCATGGGTTGCAGGAGGCAAGGCGTTAAAAAAATGAAATGAAAAGGTAAAAACAAAGAAAACCAGGCACGATATCTACATACTTAAAAAATAATAGCTAAAAATAAATGTACTTTAAAAGAAAACGAAGAAGGACGAAGGCATGAGCAAATGTAAGGCTTCACACAGTAGATGCTTCCTTAAGTGCAAAAAGAAAATTCAAATTTACAAACATCTGCTCTGAAGTGGTCAGTTCAGTGCTGGAATACACACAGGAGTTTAATTACATTTTGGTTTAAAGTGTTCCGAATCACTAGTACTTGGACGATTGTATACACGACTGCTCTTTGGCAATCTTTCACAAGTTCAAATCCTCATAGACTATTCATTGTCCAGTGTTTCAACTTTTATAACAGTGTTTAGGAGTTTGATTTTAATTGAATATAATGATTTTAGGCATTTTGGCTCAGTGCTATAAGCTGTCATTCCTTAAATCAATAGAAAGGAGACGTTCACTCCGACAAACTGAGCAAGAACAGTGAAGAACTTCAGACCACATACTGCTAAGAAAGCACAGTGCTCATCATGTCTGCTGGACACACAACTACAGCTGATAGTGAACACATTTTTGTGTTGTTCCTTGTTATTTTTTTTCCCTTTCTTAAAGACTACACAATGTCACTCTCTTCTGTCCGTTTCTTGTCTAAAAAAAACCCTCACTCCTGGAGGCTCGCACCGACGCTTCCCCTCTCGTTCAGCTTCAAAAATCGCCATCGGAAATGGCCGCTGCGGCTCCCAACTGGCCGGCCGAGAGCAAGAAGGCCGGCGGCTCACCACTCGTTGGTCCTCTGTTTGGTGGTGTCATACGCTCTGATGACCTCAGACTGAGACACCACTCCGTTCTCGTCTTGAGAGAAGGCGTAGCCATCTAAAAAAGAATTGAAGCAGTTAAGATGAAGCTCGTACATGTAGGTGAATAACAGTAAAAAGGGAATGAAATGCACATAAAAACACATTTAACACAAATGAATTAATAAAATAAACAAAATCAAAAGTTTTAAAGAGACGATTTGGGAAATATGCTTATTTTGGCTTTCTTGTCAGTGATCAAGACTCATTCCACAACTGTATGGCAAAAATAAGGCTACAGACAGCTTGGCAAAAACAAAACAAAAAAGGAAACGGAGGGAAAAAACTAGCCTGAATCTGACTAAAACTATTCTGACTCATCGGATGCAGATTGCAGGTATAAAGTGGTCACTGGTTGCACATTTCACATGTTCCACCAGAATCCTTGGTTAAGCTCTATTAAATATGATTGTGATTAAGGAAAAACAAATACACCAGACCCATTTCCCCCTAGAGCAGAATGACAATGATACACCTACCAGTACCTCTAATGGCATATCTTGATCGAATCCCTACAAAAAAATAAAAAATTAAAACATGCAAAAAAGTTAATTTGTGCTTTTAGGGTAGCTCATGTGCTGGACTATTTCTTGTCTGGGAGCAGTGACTTCCTAAAATCATCCTGCTAAACTACCTGAAGCAGTGGCTATGGGAAGATCCAGTTTGTGCTCTCACATCCAAGCCATAGTAGCAAACATCTGTTTCTCCTACCAGAAATGTTTTAAAAACCCAGAAGGTCGATTAACAACACTCACTGCGGTGCTCAAGATATTTCCATAATCCTCAAAGACTCCTCTAACCACCAGAGGAAAAAAAAATCTGCGTGTAGCATGATAGAAAATACTTTTAACCTGTTTCCTTTTCAGGTAGTCACTAGCTACCATTTCTATTTGGATTAGGAAACAGAGGTGCAACCTGGGATACAAGCAGAAGTTCATTTTTTATTGTGCAACAGATGGAAGTATTAAAATTAATACTTAGCTTTGTACTTTGAGCATAACGCTAATGCTAATATGCAAGAGGCATAAAGTGAAAAGACAGATTTGTGAGTCGGAAAAGAAACAAAATAAGCAAATTTCCCATGATGTCAGAGTATACTGTTAAAATAAATCATGTGATGACAATAAAACACACAAAAACAGTGATCACAGCTCCCCCAAAGCTCCATCTGCAGTGCAATAGCTGCTCTATGATCTAGCACCTAAACTCTCCTACAGCGTCTCACCTCACATTTGACCCCTGACTCACCTTCAGGTGTCAAATGACTCGCTCAGTACCTGGAGGCCTGCGGGCGAGTTCAAAGGACCCCGCTGAGAAGAGTGCATTGTGGGGGAATAACAGCGCAACATTTCATCATTTCATCGTTATCTCGCTCTACTGAGCTCAACTCAGGACACACGAAGGCACACGAAGGGAAGGACAGGAAGTCAACAGCGAACAGGAGAGAGAGTGGCGTCTATCGGGGGGTGCTACAGAGGGGCTGGAGATTTAAACGGTGGGAGGTGAGGTTTGAACAATGGATTTAAAAAGGTATCACACAACAATGGTCTCATCCCCACCTATGAGACAAACAAAAAACAAACTGATCAGACAAAAGACAGAGAAGAACAGAGAAAAACCAAACAGAAAACCAAAACCCATGCTTAGAGAGCCGCTGGAAAGTTAAATGGGACGCCTGAGTTTGGCCACAGTAGGTACTTTTTAATCCTTTAATATATATAAAAATACTGTAATTCGAACAGGATTTATGTCTCTTGGGGAGGTGGGACTGTTGCAATATCACTTTGGTAGTCAGTGATTTTAATCCAGTCTGGAGTGCTTATGTCTGTGACTTCTCACCTCCAAAGCAGAAATAATTACAGCCCTTATTACTGACTGATTTTTGGCAAATTTTCTGAGCCCCCTGTGATTTAACTGCAGTCCTGAGAGACGCACACACACACACACACTTTGAAGTGCTTCTTCTGCATCGGCTGAACGCAGTGTGACAACAGAGGGCGAGGAAATGCATGTTGCTAACCCGATAGATCGCTCTATAACAACGTTAAAACCTTGTCCAGAGTAGCTGAGCTGATTTTATGTGTAGTGTGCAGCTTTGTGTCTGCAAGAGGAGCTAAATATGTTCATGTTAAATGTGGTCTTATTCTACAGTTATACAGTTCAAGAAAAACAAAAATAAAATTACAAAATATATTCTTTAATAAATTACTGATTCTGTTATTTATATTTTTGAGATTATATAATAGTGAGATATGATATTCAGCACAATCTGAACTACGTGTGTTTCTGCTGCACTATGAAAATTAGTCAGCTAACAGTTAATATTAGCATTTTATCAGGTAGATAAGGTGTAAGTTAGGATACAGAGAACTGTGGGGCCATTTGCAGGGACAATTACTGATCCAAATCTGCAAAAACGCAGCACATTTATGAACAGAAGTCGGATGAGGGTTACCATCTCCCAACAGACGAAAGGTGAGATGACAAGATAGTGAAAGAAAGAAAGAAAGAAACAAGCAAACTTTTGTGCAACTTACGGAGCAGGTTCTGCTGCATGGACTCAGACCGGTACAGACTGACGGTGCTCTTCTTAAAGACGTTCTTCAGGAGCTGTGCCCTCTCCGTCAAACTGCACACACACACACACACAGAAACATTCAGTGTGTTAGCAGCATGCTGTGCACCACAGGCAGATTTAATGACCCATACATCAAGGCTGTCCAAGCACCTCCAGAGTGCACGGACCTGCCAACTGCTCTACCTGCTGGTACAAACACCATGTAGGGAGACAAAACCATGGAGACGCAGAAGGAAGGACAAAGCGAATGTGTGAAGTGGAATATTTAAAACAGCAGGTTGGCCAAAAGGCATTCATGTTAAGCTACAAAATGTGATTAACTACACGTCTGTGTGTGACCGCCTGTATGCATATATGCAAAAATCATTCACCTACTTGGGTGTTTGTATCTCTTCGTGTTTGTTTCTGTAGGCGTGTGTGTTAGTGTGTGAGTTTGTGTGTGTCTGCAGCCTGCTGGGTCCGGGACAGTGGCCAGGCAGGAAGATCACTTTCAGCCAGCAGGAGATCTCACACTGATCTGCTCCATGTCGATGCCTGCAGCAGGCCTCAGACCCCAGAGAGCAGAGCAGACCTGCTCCAGCTGATACGCTTTTATAATATATGACTTTAATATAGTTGGACTGTTGCTCTAAAATGAGATATAGAAAAAAAAGAAAGAAAAAACGTAGCAGACAGCCACTCTTATGATATGATTACTGATATTAGAGTAAAACTCCTGCAATTTAGCGGCAATTTGAAGATTTCTAACCTCCACCTAGAAATACTTTTGGCAGCACAATGGTGAGCATTTGGGACATTTTGAGGGATTTGAGAGGATACAGATGATTCTTCCTCCCAGTTCATCTTGAATTTTGGAAAATGTCTCATATTGTGTAAAAGACAGAATAATAGCTGAGGCATCGATGATGGAGCCCTGATAGGGTGGGGAGATATTATACCTTGAGACAACACAAATTTGTCATTTTGCCAAAGCGTTAATATGAGCCATGTGAGCAATGCTGCAAATCAGTGTCAAAGACTGCTTTATGGCAGTAAATGATTTTTACATGCGTTTTGCATCAATGTTAAGAAATAGCTTAATCATTGTCATGTAACTGATTTGCTGGATTAACTAAAAACAGAGTGTTGTCTGGCTATTTTACCCACAAATCATTTCTCAATTTACCTACATTTATGCTTTTTATCAATATAAATTACATATTCTGTGACTGGAGACTGTATATACTACAGCTCATAATGCTGAACACAAATTGAAACTAGTGCAATTCAAAATTCAGTTTATTTTATGTGAAACAACGAGTCTGCTTTGCCTGGTATTTTGTATGGGACTAAGCAACAATGTAAAGAAATGAGAGACTAAAAGCTGAAAAATGTGAACTTCTTGCAAATATTTTGACTCACTAAAGAAAAAGGTGACAGTGGAACAACAGGTCGAGCTTTTGACAGGTGAAGACAAAGTTGCATTGACTTCACATCCATGTTTACTCGGTTTTCAGGCACTTCTGTTATTTAACGGCAAGCTTCGGCATTAACAAAGTCTGGCATTCTCAGTTCTAAAGTCAAGTTGATGGCACAACTACTTACAAGTTTGACACTCATTATTAGCATGAGTCCGACATGCCATGAACACAGCATAAAAGTGTATTTTAGTTGCTAGGATTCTTCTTCTGAATACCTTCAAAATTAGAAAGCATAAACGCAAATAAAGTGTTTCTTCACAAAATGTTTATAAATTCTTGCAATAAAAGAAGTTGTAGGCTGCTTATTTACACAAAATTCGCTATTGTAGAAGCTACTTGTTAGCTTGCAAGCATTGACATATGCACACAAATGGAGAGGATGTTGTTTCCCAGTTTTCTTGCTTCATATGTAAACACCTCACTTTGAATGTGTGCATCACACCGGTACATTATAGTAAAAGCAAACAAAGAGACCAAAGTTATATCTTAGAGAAATATTACCAAAATTCAAAATTATAATTCTGACTGATTTTACTCTATTACATACTTTTAATTTGGAAAAGAACCACCATCTACTTTTCATCAAACATAAATGATCTGTGATCCACTTATAGATAAATCATTAACTCCGTATAATTGTGCAAATTTAAAATCATGAAGTAAAGAAAGCAGTGCTGTAGTGGTGTGTGACCGTACCTCTTCCCATGCACCACGGCTCCAGGGTCTTTGGATAAAGCCTCAAGCTCCTGCACCTCGTCCACCAGGGTCTTGAAACACGCTTTCTTCACGCTGTAAATTTAACAATATTTTATAAAACCAGAATCATGTGGTGGATGCTTTAACATGATGGAATGTCCACAGTCTGACAATAAAATACCCCATCGACCAATTCAAGCTGTTTGGAGGAACTCAGGAAATAAAACCTGGAGCTTTGCAAATTGATCCTGACACCTTGAATCTGCTGTGGGCTGATGTCAACCAGACTCAGAGCAGAAACGTTTTCCCATGGAGGATTCACAGAATGGAAAGGATACACTTCTGTGGAAGTCGGAGGAAAAACTTGGGCCGAAATTTCTCTCGGAGATAGGAGAGCTTGTGGAGGAATTTCCTGTACGGTGTGTGTATTGGAGCGATGATGAGCGAGTAGAGTGGAGAGAAGACTTACACTTTGTAGGCCACGTCAAAGACCAGCGAGGTGACTGGGATGAAGAACAGGCCCATCCAGAAGACCCCTGATCTGAACATCATGTCCGCCTGTCACACACACACAGATACACACACACAGATACACACACACACAGATACACACACACACAGATACACACACACACACACACACACACACACACACACACACACACACACACACACACACACACACACACACACACACACACACACACACACACACTTATTCTCAGGTCACTGTTGACAATGTAGAGTTGAACCACCTAACAGATAAATAGAAGAGCTCTTTGAAAGGAGAAACACCTGATTAGGCGCGACCATCTTCTGTGGTGCCACGTATCAAAACACATACATGACAAAAGCAGCCCAAACAGTTATATTGTGGAAAAAGAAAGAAGATGGGTCCAAATAACTTCCTCAAAGTGGGTTAATCCTCCATGACTAAATAATACCATGTTTTTGTTTGGATCCCCTCCACCTCTCTGCCCTTAAGGGCGGAGTAAGTAGCTGCGATGTATTTAGACAGTGGTATCTCTTTCAAAGGAAAACAGCTCAGCCGTGTGCTGCTGAGAGCTTCTGTCAATACGTCACAGGAGACCAGGACCGTGATCCGAGGTGCTTTTAATGACACGTTCAATACAGCAGCCACTCAATGTAAGTGAGTGTCGATGAAGCAAAAGAGCTGTAATTACGACAGTTCAAGCTTGATATTTAACTCCAGAGATTAATGTTTGTAGAGAATATTCACATTAGATGAGCTCCAGACTTTTTAAAACTATACGATTACTGAAAGCATTTATCATGTTTGGCTTGATCCTGACTCCTATGGTTCACTGCAGGGCTGCACCTAATAATTATTTTCATTACAAATTCTTTTCTTGATTAACTGTTGGCCTAAAAACTTCAGACAACAATGTGAAATGCCCACCACAGCTTCCCAGGACGTCCCTCCCCAAAAAGACACTCCTAACAAAACAGTTAACCATATCATTATTGTGGAGTTGACTAAAAGTTCAGACACGGAGGGTTTTCTTTGCTGTCACAAAGCTCCATTAAATTACAACTAATGTTTTATTTTAACACAATAAGTTATAAACGTTCATACTGACTTCATGAGTAATGAGGTTGTTTTTGGGTCCAGAGTGGTGGGGGGACAGTGGATCATCCGGGTGGGGGCAAAAACTTCAACCTTTCTGTGTGAGGACCATGTTTGCTTTGGCCCACTACACTGAAACTATCTGTCATTACATGTCAAAGTGCAGAACTCGCGCTCCTTGCATTGTAATGTGCCACTTGTTTAAACTGCTGAGGCCCCTCGACGGTGTCCTTCCTGTAACGTGACACAGGCTTGGCCCTTAGGATGCACGCACACAGATCAGTGTCAAAACTATCAAAGCGCTCAGGTTTGCTCAAATTAGCTAATCTGTTGGCCATTACCTGCAAATTGACTTTGATGTCTGACAAAACACGGGGAGGGAGAGGAAATCCCAAATGACAGGAAATCAAAAATGGCCTCTCCCCTACAGTTTGCGATGGGACAGGAATGAATAAAGCTTTTCTGTGTCGCCTGGAGGCTGGAAATGTATGGGATGAGGGAAAATTGCATCCAAGCACGGGATATTTTCATGTCAATTTTAGAAATTATGCAGCCCTGGTGGAAACATTTACTGTTTTTTTTTCCCCCCAGTTTAATTATTTTCATTTTCATCCAGTGTATCATGCATTTTAATGGGGGTGTTTTAGCTGTCTTGAGAGTCTTCTGAAAATAAACTAGGGATGTATATTCAGTATATTAAATCAAAGTCAAAGAGCTTGAAAAAAAAACATTACAGTCTTTTTCAAGTCGAATATATGAACAATATTTATCTATCCTCATATATAACTCTGACCCACAACATTCGTGTATATTCAGGTCATAAAATTCAATAATACTGATAATAACATTTGGTGCAATAACTCATGAAGATAACTGAGAAAACCACAGAAACTCTAAGACTGCAACAGTGTAAATCTAGAGCTAAATAAACTGGATTTATTCAGTGTTAGTTCATCGATTTGACGTCAAAGTCTCAAAATCCAAACAACAAATGTTTGTCCTCAGGCATCTGGACAGATTCCATGACTACAAGTGGGGCCAGCAGTGTTGGTGGATGCTAGTGATGTCTCATACCAGGGGGCCCCTGGGAGCTGGACAGGGTGAGAGGGGTCCAGGGAGCCGGGCTGTATTTTTAGGACAAACTAATAAACTTGTCTGGCTGGACAGACAGTAGTGTCCGCTGGCGTGGAGGGGTGTGTTTTGACAGGCCGTGACCCCCTCATGGCCACACACCCACACACAGACAGACTAGACACAGGACCAGACAGACAGAAGCAACCACACATGCACATGTGCACACACTAAATGCCAGCTAGCGCATACACTGCTGTAAGATCTATGTTTGACTATTTGTACTTGTCCCAAATGAGGTGAAGGCATGGTGGGCTTAAAGCTTCTCACAGTCTAAAAGTTGTCTTGTGGAGTTTTCTCGAAAACTGTGTGTACATGCAGTGCATCCTTGAGGTGGAACCCAGGTGAAACCTTAAAAACTTATAACTCGTACTGTTTATATCCATGTTTATGAGCCTTGCCTCTTCATTCCTGAATTTGCTGGAGCATAGCAACATATGTTGGTGCAAAACCATCATATGTAGATCACTGAAGAGAATGAAATGTCAATAGAGACTACTTTTAACCCACCAAACCAAAAGCAGTCTCTGGTGTTTTTTGCTCATGTCACAATGGGCCAATTTTCACTGCAAAGTGATTTAATGAAATACCATGACTGTAAACTTTGGTTTTTCTGCTTTGGTCTTTTTTCCTAATGGAACTGTAAGTCACACATGACATTTCCTGTTTTCACAGTTTGTTGCTGTGATAAATTGTGTAGTTTTGTCATGATTTAAACAATATTTTCATCTCAAACACTGGCAGGTTTTAGAGGGTTAGTACTATGAACATTTGTTGCTTGTCACACCCTTTCCTCTCCATGTTTACTGTCACAAAAGCAAAAATTCCAAGGAGAAATCTAAAGGAAAAAAAAAGGTTGAGTTTCTGACTGGAAGTGAAGTCACTTCACCTGGACATTCTGGGTGGAGAAGTTCACAAGAATTTAACACCCATCTGCCCCAGTAAAGTGGCTTAGTGGCCAACATACTACATTTTGTGCAGTTTTAAGGTATCTGCGTGGCATTTAGAGGAACGGGTTTCTGGAAAAAAGCATTCACGTTCAGTCAATCGACCCTGTTTAAAAATACAAAACATCAAAGATTCCATTTTATTAAAAGACATAAATCCTTAAAGTCTGGAAGAAAACTTCAGGGGAATACTGTTACCAGGCCTACAAGCTGAAGTGTTGAAGGCTTCCTTTTCCAGGAAGACTTGATCAGCGGAATCTGGCACCTGGCTGATCATGCCTAAGAAAGCCCATAGTCTCAGCAGCTTGAATTATGCTAATGCCTGCCATTGTGATGGTAAATGTGAGCTGAAGTTATCCACTACTTCTCTATTCACCCCACAGGCCCTTGGTATGCTTTAGATTCAGCAAACAAGAGTATGAAAAGCCAACTTCATAACACTTTAGCAGGAATAGGATATCCCAAAGATGCTAATATTAACACTGGCGTTTCGATTACACAGAACTTCTTAGTTTAACACTTTCTTGTTACGTGAAGGGTGAAACTAAGTTGCATCCTGTCTCAGATGACAAACTGATTCATCTACATAGATTCTCTGACCTGTTAAATCAGATAACACTGATACTGACCAGATTGCTTTCAAGGAAAGAATGGAAATTAAAAATGCAACTACACATTTGGCCATCATATGGGGCTCCAATCCTCAGCAGCCTTTCTTGCGCAAACACAAATTTAAAGCTTGTTATGTAGAAACTGTGAGCAAACACAGCACAGTGCAGAAGAATCTGATGAGTGAAAAATGACCAAGAAAGCTAATAAAAAGAGCAAACAGGCAGCCTTACTGAGACAAGACAAATCCGCAAATTCCACAAATGTCATTAGCGGAGACAAATCAGCTAATAACCACTGCAAAGAAGGTCAAGTTAGAAAACAAACAACGACTTTCTCAGTTGGATTTTTCTTCCACTCCATGCGCTCTGTGTCGTCTAACAAAGACAGCAAGACATCGACTACAAAAATAGAGAAAAAGAACTCTTTACATAAACACTTACAACTCAGCAGTCTCATCGCCAACTACACACAAATGATTTACAGTGTGTGTTTAGCAGATCAAAACTGTTCTAAAGTCTTACTGTGCATTAAAGTCTGTTTGTACACTAACCTTGTGTTGTTGGTTTATTAATCATTATCAGAGGGAGATGAAAAAGAACCGCACTTATCAAACTACAAACTTGGTGATGAAGAGTGGTCAATTAAACTTTACATTTCAAAGTTACACAGTTATGACCAGTTATAGGACAAGCGGAAAACCAGACGACTTTTCTCAGCATCCTACAAAAGTCCTGACAGTCACACAGATACAGTGACACAAATGCCAGTAATCTCATCTGTGAACAAACTTTGTGGCGAAATCTGACAATTAATAAAACCTGTCATGTGTCTTTGTCTGTCTACCGGTGTCAGTTTTTTGTGTGAAGAAATGGAAATCTACTGCTTGACAGATTACACTAAAAGACTTACAAACCCGATACCTTGGGAAAAGCATCCATCACTGACAGGGTTTCTGCTGTTTTGGGGACTTTTGGCAACTAACTCTTGAATCTCAAATTTCCTTTTAGGCATGTTGCAAAACACAACAAACAACTTAAACTGGCAGCTAAAGATGACAGATGATAGATAACACAAGTTTCTCTGGGTCGGTTTCCTCACTAAACTGAAGTGAGTGGATTCCAGTGACTGCCTGGTAGGTAAAAATGTACAAAACCACACCCACAAAAAAACAAATACTTAAAATAACAGTTGACTTTGAAGAATTGTTGACAAAATTGAAGCAAAAAATGAAAAGTCATTTGTCAAAGCAATAAACTGCTTAATGACGATAACTACACAACTCGATGCCCACATACAATTCAGAAACTCAATCCATGCTTGTGTCTTTTAAAAGTGTATTTTTGGATAAGTATCTGTGTTTCACTTATTTACTGACTTAACCGATCCCACTGAAGTAGTTTCTAGATTTTTCTCCTATACAAAGACCTAATGGAGGTATATTAAACATTTTTTACTTTTTTTTTTTTTTTTTTTTACAAATATGATTGTCTCATACAGACAATCTGTGCCACTGTGACAAAGTAAAGCAGGAGAAATAATCTAAATCAGCAGGATTAATATATTTTGAAAAGTGACATGAAATTGTTTCTAAAACAAACTTACCTACAACTAATCTTAAATTAAAGGGGAAAAAGATTATTAGCTAAGTTTATCTGTTTCTCTAAAAATTGTTTTCATTCCTGTTAATCCCATAAATTTCTCACAGACTGGCACTGACAGCCCCGAGTGTATTCCTGGCACACTACACATTAACAAACCACTCGGTAAAGTGATTTCTTTCTGAGAAACTGGTTCTTATCATGGAGCAGAAACTGTGGAAGAATTTGATGTGCATTTGTCAAGTGTAAAATCCATGTGCTGATGACAAGCACTTGGGTCTGACAGAGCGAGAGCCGCTTCGCTGCAGCTTGCAGCAGAAACCGAAAAACAGCAAAGGTGTGTGTGAAAAGTGCGGCGAGAGAAGGGATAAAGTGTACTGGAGACAGCTGTGTTGATAGCAGAGGCAAGTCAGCAGGCAGCAGGTCAGTGTGACAGAGTGCACATGAGACATCTCCTGAGGTGAAGCTAAGCCGCTTAGTGTTGCAGATTACACTGCCTGAACAGAATAATCGGACGCTCTCTTTTGATATTTGTGTCTGACTTTTGTGGGCTGAAAACAGGATGAGATATGTGGTTTGGGATGGAGCCAGTCTTGCAGTACCAGTGAAATACAGAATAGTTGTTTCAGCGTGTCTTGCGGATGGATCCTGCACCTGTCTTGTCAGTCGTCCAAAGAATATTTTGCCTGACATTGATGAATGCGTTCACATGAAGCCGAGCGCTGCTTTACGTCTTTTGCTAAAGGCGGTGAGCTGGGTAGTGAGTGAGAGCAGAAACAGGAGGAGAAGGGAGTTCTGGTGTCTGTTATGCCGTGGGCCCTCAGGCAGTTTTTCAGCTGGCAGAAGTATGGTGGGGTGAACAAAAAGAGAACAGACGAAAAAGCTGAGAGAGTAAAAGAAAAAAGATGGAAGGACAGGGAGTAGAAATATTTTTTTGAAGCTTCGCGTACACATTGGGGAGCCCGTGGTGAAATATGTGGGGCTGCGTCAGGGTTGAGAATAATCCTGCTCTTCAGAGGCTACAAGGTCTTGGAAGTGGAGATTGTGTCTCTGATGGCTTCTCAGGTTTCAGAGAGATGAGTTCCTGTTTGATGATGTACTGGCATCCCTGAGTTAGGCCTGGGCATAGAGTTACCAACTACCCACAGGACACCATTATTGTCTTCAGTCAAGTGCTGTAGGGCATGGATGAAAGCATCAGGCTTCACAGAGAGGGGATAGGATGAAGATACTATACCCATCGCCTGTGTGAGTACGTGTGTGTGTGAGTGAGTGAAAAAGAACAAAACAGTCAGCATTTCTGTGCATGTGTAGTTAGTTATGTTATTTATTGTGTCATGCACATACATGTACCCACACAAACTTTTAAGATGCCAAAAGTAATGGTACAGTGGTGAAACGTCTGTCAGGCTAGATAACGACAGACAATTAGATTGTAATCTGCCTCAAAAACCTTCCTAAGCTATAACCATCTAACCGGCACAACTAATCAGAAATGAACGACATTTGACTAAATATTGAAGCCCCTAGAGGGAGATCTTGAGATTTTGGGAAACATTAGTCATTTTCTGGCAGAGAGTTTGATGAGAAGATTGATACCATTCTTACGTCTCTATGGTAAATATGAAGCTACAACCAAGTTAATTTAGGCTGGAAACTGGGGAAAACACTATCGTGGCTCACTCCAAAGGTACCAAAACCTGCCAACCTTCACCTCAGAAGCTCACTGATTAACTTTTTAAATCTCATTTGTTTAATTTGTCTAAACAAAAAGTGGAATGACAACTCGGGGCTATGTGTCGGGTGATATAACTTCCCAGAGCCTCTGATGGTTACCGGGCAAATAAGTAATCCAGCACATAACCCTTTCTAAAACAGAGGCGTCAGTTTTACAGTTTAGATCTAGCAATGATTAAACAAGACATGTTGTGCTAATAAATAAGCTTTAGAGGTGCTGGTGGTTAAATTTTGTTACTGGAGAATAAAATCACAGCCTTCTGCCAGTCATGAAGTCCCTCAGCAGTCGTTTTTTTGTTGTTGTTGTTATCATGGACATATTTATCTTCTTTAGAATGTACAGATGAATGAATGAAGTCCCTGCCTCCCTCTCCATTCACCTAAGATTCTGCTCTAACACTGTAAAACTACACTACACTACTCAATAGAAAAGTCATAACACTGGAGCCATTTAGCCACAAATGTTAGATCTAGAAACCACTTCTAAAGAATAATAATGATACAGAACCCTCCATCCTGCAAGCTGACAGGACTGATTTCTTAGGTTTGTGGCATAACATACATAAAAAAGTGGCGACTGGCCCACTACCAATGCAGAAATGCTCAGCCACAGCACTGACTTCTTGTTGTGGACATGATTTGTCTTCCAGAACATTAAAAAAAAACACCTCTAATGACATTTCAGCAAGGTATGGAAAGAATTTCATCCAGGATTATTAAAGTTTTCTCTTATCTTATCTTAGCAAATTTAATTTTCCTAAGAGTGCATCTTTAAACTAAACCAACTGCTTGCTGGTTGTAACTTTTTATTTTACAACCTAGTTTGAGAGTGACATAAATTTTGTTATTCAACTCCAAACCAGAAAGTGAAAATGGTACATTTTGCAAAACGTCAAACAAAAAATGACTTCACCACAATAACAAATGATGGCTTTTGTCTATGGCTCTACATCTCAGTTTTGTTTTAATGAGACAATATGTTCATTTATCAAGGAGATCCTGTGACATAAGAAACTATTTGCACAAATAATCATGGTAACTTGTTGTGAAAGTTGAAAAAATGTGTAAATCATGCAAAATACTGATTTTACCTAACTAATCCAGGAATGTCAATGCAAAATGTCCCATTTAAAGACCTTTCTCGTGAGCAGAAGGCAACTTTCTCACTTTATGTTTGAGGTTTCTCTTCCATTGGCGTAAACTCCCACCAACAATCCAACAGCGCAGTAATAGACTGTCACAATTTACAGCTTACCGAACACTCAAATGCCAGCAGCATTATCTGAAACATAACACACACAAGACTTATACAGCACCGGATAAGTAGGAAAGCCCATATCTTTCCATACTTGTGACTAGTGAGACAAGAACTGCTTTCAGAGGGGATTTTTTTTGTTTGCAATCATTGTTTTCCCTTTCAGCATTAATGCTCATCATAAAGTGATCACTCTGCACAGCTCCTTTACAAAGACAATATTTACTATAAGGGGTTGGTTATTTTCCTCTGCTGCAGACTGTATAATACCAGCAGTTTTCTTTGAATAGCTTCCTACTGTGTTTCTGTTCTCTAAAGAAAAACAGCAAAGCCTCCTCCCCAGAATGCATTAGGAAATATCACCTGTTTAATAGGTTCCCATTGACCACCTGTGGTGACCCAGAGAGACCCAAGTTGCATGCACATGTAAATAACAACGCCTAAAAGGAAAAAAGTAAACACAATACTTGAGGGGCCTATTTCTTTTTTTAAGCGTAATGAATTTAAGGGGCATTTTAGACTCAATTTCTGATTCTGGTGATTGTTAGGTAGATTTTTAGGACATCAGTCACCGTCATTGCTCTTAGCTTTGCTTCCTGACTGCTTCACTGTTTCAGTGTCACCTGTGGATACTCAGAGCCGAGGGAGGAAAGCGTAACACAAACACCAGGAAAATTGGCCCAATTAAGTCATTACGCAACACAAGCCAGAGGTCTGACAGTTTACACTTCTCTGGCTCCACTTACAAAGACCTGTGTCAAGTTTAACTGAATTTTCCCACCAGAATTTCTCTGAAGAAAATGAATAACAAGGTGATGGTGATCTCTCTGTAGAAGATGATTATATTAGCAGTTTCGTTTGGTTCTGTGAGGAATGTGTTGTGTGGGAGAGAGTAAGCATGTGTACAAATACATCCTAAAATATGTGTTTACCTCGCCTGACATGTCGGGTGCCAGAGGGATGAGGGGCCACAAGGAGGAATAGATAATGAAAAACACCACCCACAGGCCGATGCTTCCCCAGATGGCGATGTGACTGAACTGTCAGAGGGAAATCAGAGGACAGAAAAGTAACAGGACATGTTTAGGCTCCGTATTTAGTATAGATTTGTGCTTTAGTAAAATGTTTCTATTGAAATTGTATTTGGAATAACCTTTTCTAAATGTTACTATCTGGTTTGTTGCCATTTTTTTTATAATTGGGTTGTAAAGTTTACAGAAAGTGTTGTCCGTTTACTTGAAGGATCTAGCATGCATGTCATTTCACTGGGTTAACAGTTAAAAGCCCAGTGAGAACAAACCATAAAGAGATTTGGAGATAAGAAGAAGATGTAAAATATGTCACAAGTATCAGGGGTCACATAAAATGGAGGAATTGAAAAGAGATAACAGAAGTCAAAAAAGAGAGGCTTCAACTTACCATGGTCCAGGATGAAGTTTCAAGGCCAGCTTTAAGGCAAACTGTGATGACCACAAACTGTGGAGACACAAATCACAATGTCACTGAACCAAGAGTGTCCCAACCCAACACTAAAACTGGTCATGGGAAGTGCACCAGAAGCATCTCAAATTGCATTGAGACTATATTTTATATAGTGTATCATAGAAAAAACTGGAAAAGATCAACAGACAAACTGAAAAGACTCGAGAAGGGAAGTACAACTAATGTTTATTCACTGAAATTGGATAACACTTGGCTCAGACACCTGCCTTTAACACAGCAGAAACTGCCTGTCAGGAAGATTGGTGCACTTACTGTGTAAACCATGTTGCCTAAGAGGAGATAGTCTGGAGTTCTTCCATTGCCAAAAACTGTATCTGTGAAGGGAATCAACAACACAAGCTGTTAGGGCCAGTGCTGTCTCTCTTCATCTCTCAAGGTTTCACACAGCACACATAGGACATTACTTTAAGTACATCACAGTGTGAACTTTGTTGTAAAGCTCTTGCAGTGGAACAGAGAACTTAAAGTGAAAACCACACTCAAAAAGCTGCTTCCATGACTGTCCTTTGAGAGAGGCTGGAATGTTAATTCTGTCTTTCGTAACTATTAACAAACGGTGTATGTATGAAAATCCATCCAAGCGGAATTGGTGTGCATTAATCATGGTCAGAAATTAAATGCACTGGCTAATTTGTTGCTGAAAGACAAAGAACAGAATTGTTTGCTCTCAGAAAAATATTAATTATTCCAACACTTTTCTTTAAACTTCCTCAATTAATAAGATTGAAATAAACTGTGAGTCAGAGAGACGTATCGCTTCCAACTGCCCAAGCAGGTTTGAGCTGGGGCTGTGGCTGAAATATCAACAGTGTGCTACTGCCAGTAAAGAAAAAGAAAGAGAGGCTCCCTTTCCCTTTACTTCCGGCTGGTCACATGTCTTGTGTGCGCTGAGGCTTTGCTGACAGCCTGTCAGTCAGAGTGAAGGGGCTTGGCGCCTTTGTTTGGAGAGCAGGCCCAAGCTTGTGTGGTCCTCAGCTCTGGCAAGCCAAGACTTACCGGCTCAAAGATCCCTATTCTCTCCACACACACAGAAACCTTGCATATTAGTGTGCACAAACATGCACAATTGACCTTCTATGGATCAATAAAGTTGTTGTGAAGTACATATAAATTCTTTTTCAGACACAAAAACACTGCATAAAAAACAAACATACCAGGGAATACTGAATTATTACCTGGGAAAAACGTATGTGAGTGATTTATGAAAAATTAATTGAGTGACAAAAACTGCATTCAAAAGCATTTTAGCAAACTCCACTACAAACGTGACCACTTGTTAATGCATGTCGCTCAGACCAGAGAACACACATGTTTGCAATTCATGACTGGACGGTTGAAGAGAGAACTAATTAAGACAAAGTATGTGTGTTTGACTGTCCTCTCTCTTTATCCACCGAGCCCGCCGAGAGCCACGGAGGAGTCTCTGGGCGCTACTTACCATGCTGGAAGGCTTTAAGGGGGAACCAGAAGAGGATGACGGAGTGGAAGAGGCCGTTCAGACAATGGGCCCAGAAGACCTGCAAAAAATAGGCAAGAGGGATAGAGGGGAAGGAGGTAAGAGAAGGAGGAGAGGGTAGGGGGGTTTGGAGGCGGCAGGAGATTCCAATAAGGGAGAGTGAGAGGGAGAGGCAGAGTAAAAAAAAAAAAAAAGCATGAGAAACGGGTGTGGGGAGCTCCAGCTTTCCAAGTGACCCCTGACCTGGGCCCTTTGTGCCAGCCCAGCGCTAGGCTAAGTGGCGGTTTTGTTGGGGCCTCCTCGCTCAATGGCCACCCCGCTGACAGACACGTTGTATATCCTCTGTGTGTGTTATGGGGGAGAGAGAGGCTGCCGAGTGTGTGTACGACCAGTGAAAGGCAAGTGGACAAAATCAATGTGCATGTTTTAACTCGTAGTTTTTAAACAGCTGACTCCGTTTAAGAGAATAAATTTAAAAAGTAGCGATCACAAGAAACTGTTAAATATACACACACTCTTCTCCACAATAAGAACATTATACAGCATCAATATATGTGTCTCCAGTGTGAGGGTTTCCTCTCATTACATTTCATTAGGCTTTGGCCCTTTCATGTGAGAATTTTAACTGGTGTAGTAATAAATGACGGGAGAGTTTAAACAAGCAAAAATCAGTCTAGAAACACACACAGGGAGACTGACAGGCCTGACGGAGATTAAACTGTTTTCATGGTAATTATTAAGGGCCTGGAAAATCGTGGCGTGGACCGCAGTCTGCGTGTGTGTCTGTCTGTGCAAGCATGCAGACTTTGGATGAGTCGTTTAAATCAATATTCCCACTTCAAAACCACCTTGTTTCGCATTTACATTATGCAACGCCAGAGCCAAACAAAACACTCGTGGGCGATGTAGCATGAAACAGCCATGAAATCTATTCTGCCAAAAAAACGCTCCACGTTTGTGCCTCCTTTTCCTCCCCCTGTGCTGGCCCAGACGTCAGTGTTAATTCTGAGATGAGAATTGTCAAACCCGGAGAGTAACCAGCTAAAATAAAAACTGAGCACAACTCACATTTAAATCTCTGGCTTTTTGGCCGATGAAAAGTTAGAGGCTCACTTTCTTAAAAAACAGCCTTTTCAACAACTTCAGCAAACCTGTCAGCAAAACATTAAACATGACTTTTTCCAGGCAAATTAGACACCCCGAAAACAGATAATTTATGCAGATTTGAGTCGTTTTAGAACAAATATTAGCACTACTTCAGGTCGTATTATTATGCTGCCAGGAAAGAGTGTAAAAAAGAGCGCAAAGAAGAGCAGAGGTAGCCAGAATAAGGTACAGTGAAGGAAAAAGTCCCATAAAGTTCTAATTTGTACTTTGAGCCTTTATAATACACCTTGGCCTCGGTGGCACGACCTCCTCACCTTTCCTATCAGCTAAACAAAGTCCTATAGCAGCCACCCCCCTACCCTGGATTACCTCACTCTGTATACACAAAACCCAATACACTGAGTGAGGGGTGGCCAAAAGCAAACCCCCACGCCTCCATCTCTGTGGTCAAACGTGTATTAAATTATCACTAATGTTACAATCACATGTTTATGCCAATTAGCCTCCCACTGACAGGCTCAGCTCCCCATCAGCCTCCTCCTCAACTATCCCATCCCAAACACTAAGGGGGTGCAAACCAGCCCCAGTTTCCTCTCTGCAACAATGAATGCTAATGAAATCAATAAATGTTCATAATCATTTGTCACAGTGGGATCCTCCCTTTCACCCCTCCTGCCACACAACTCTCTTTCCCTTGTTTCCCGGCAAGTTGCTAGGGATCCCCGCCGAATGAATGCTCAGTCTGTCCTGTGAAGATTCGGCCCTTTGTGAAGGTCCTAATTGCCAAAAAAAAAAAAAAAAAAAACAAGTGCATGAAAGCCAGTAATTAATATTGAGCCAAATATTTCCAGAGCTGCCCAGTCCTTCCTGCTTCTGCAAGCAAGTGGAGTAAGAAGGGGAAAAAAAAAGAGTAGAAGGGAGGGAAAGGTGCTGCATAAGAGGTGATAGTTGCTGGTAAAATGCAGCAATTACCAAGGCCACATAAAGGGGATCACGGTTTATTGGGGTGGCCTAAGTGTCCGGAATATGTAATTAAAAGTGAATGGGCGACATAGCAGAAGCCACGCCTTGAGCTTCTAACACCCTCAGTCTCTCCCTTCTCGCACCTCAACACAAACAGCTTTAATTCACAAAGACAGTATCTGTTGTGTACAAAAGAGCCAGGCGTGCAGAAAGACAGGCTTCGAGGGGCCAAATTCCTGCTGGATTTTCTCGCCTCGCCTCGGGCCAGCTGCAAGGAAAATATCTCGGGAGAAGAGTGGACAAGCCAGCAAAAACAACCTGCTGACCTGGCCGAGTCATCATTTATGGGCCTTGGAAAATGTGGCCCAAACAAAATTGAAGCTCATTTGCTTCTAACTATCAGATGCATATTTTTGTGATCCTTCTTTGGCATGAACAACGTTTTGAAGTCTTCAAAAACGTTTAGTTTTCTTTTTTTTAAAGGGAAAATCCACCCTCAAACAGGATTCATACAAAATTTTGGACAACTAAATGTGTTGTCTTGTTTGTCTAACCTACAGTAGAGTTAATAATAAAGAGAATGAAGATAACGTCTTTTCAAACTTGTAAAATCTACATTGATCTACAAACATAAGGCATTTACTTAGAGTTAAAATGGTCTTATATTTCTTATTCATTAAGTGGATTTGCATATTTACCTGCTGATCCCCAGTATGCTAATTAATCCACTTTAACATGACAATCTCAAACTGTTTTCTTCTTTTCTCATTATTAACTCTCGGCGATACGTCCTCTTCTGTTTACAGTTATTAAAAGCGGTGTGACATTAGTAGAGGTGCAGCTAATGATTTTAATAGGAAATAATTAGTTTTTAATTAATTCTGTTTTTTTGTATAACATGTCCCAAAACACTGTGAAAAACACATCTCATTACCTCCCACAGCCGGGTGTGAAGATTTTTTTGTACTTTATTCTCTGATGAACAAAGAAAAGTATCAAAGATGTAAATAGAGAATTATTTAAAAAATAATTTGGTTTGAAATAGATCTCAAATAAATTTGTTTATGAGGGTCATAAACATATTCTTCCTTTAAAAACAGTTGATCAGAAGGAATTTGGAATGATTTTGATTCAATCTTAATCAGACTTCTGTCACTTTAATCAGAAAGAAGGAGATCTTGGTCAGTTAAAGTGGTGTTAAAATGAACATGACTGGACAGCAGCAGTCTGGTCCTGTGTGTGTTAATTGTGATCTGATAGCCTTGCACTGAGAACAAACAACTCCCTCACTTAAACAAATTGCATAATTTTCCGCAACAAATGCCGTCACATAATGACAGCACACCCTCTATTCCCTCCGTGCTCCGATTCTTTCTGCTGCATCCCCCCTCAACCTATCTGACCTTCCCTGCCCCTGACCACCATGGCCAATCCGGCTTTAATCCACCTCCATGTGGTGCTAACCAGGTCACTACGCCTGTGAGGGGGGTCCGGGAGTCTCTGGCTCAGCATGGAGAAAAGAGGAGACAACTTTATTACCAGTGGGGGAAAGCTAACGGACAGCCCCCACAATGACACAGAACAGGTCAGGCCAGGCCAAACAAGCCTACGGCTGGAGACCCAGTAACTGCAGCTGCCAGGTCACTGAGACGAGAGACGCCTCGGTCCATCACAGCAACACAACAGGAACATCTCCTGTCATTAGTGTGATGGTATTTGGTTGTAAAAGCCTAAACCTTTTCATGTATCTGGTGGAGCACATAACAATTTCTCAACTTTTGATGATACAGTACAAAAGCACCAATTTTGTGAGTGTTTTGTATTGTTAAATGCTAGATGACTTGTATAAATTAGCCCACATCATCTTACAAAAGTCATCAAAGCCATTTTACATAAGTGATACAGCATTAAAATAGTAATTTAAACCATAATAACACACCAAGTGTACTAAGTATTTTTCTTACAAACTTAGTTAAACTAGAGTGCAATTACAATGGGAGAAACAAGAATTCATCTTATTGTAGCAGAAAAACAGGACAATAAACAAAAAGAAGTTAAAAAGAAAAGTAATCAAGATGAAGAGAGTTTTTTTTTTCCCCCACTGTCACCAAAGTGCTTGCTCAAGTGCAATTGTTGGATTTGTTGGGTTTCTCTCCATAACATAATATTGTGAGTTCATACAGTAATATTGTCTAATCCTTACTATGTACAGTGAACGGAGCTTAATTTTTGGTAAATTAATAATATAAAAATGAAACATCATTGAACTGAATTGATAACAGCCCAAAAATCTGCACCACAAACATTAAAACGGGGATGATATCAAAAAGTAAACTAACAGTATTTAAATCTGATTCTGTGCCAATAAAACTATTAAAATTTACATACCTTGGTATTAAAACCCATTGCATTTTGGGAGGTTTTGTAGAGTTCAGGGTACTTCAGCATATTTTCTTTCCTGCAGGAGCGCTCGAATATTCCGAGAGTGAGAGGAGGCAAAGCAGTGAAGATCTACATGAAAAAAAACACACACAAAAACAATATCAACTTTAAATTGGAGATGAATTCAGATGACTTTAGGTTTTGCTAAAAATACAACATCTGACCTTGAACCTAACACGAAATTGTATAAACTAATGGTAGATCCCTTTCTTCATTCTTCCCATCACCTCCGTATATTAAACTTGTAAAGTAATCTGCTTCCCTCTGTTCTCCACTTGCTCCACTCTTAGGTTTACATCATTGAAGACCACTGACCTTAAAACCCTTTGGGGTTTCTTATTTTGATTTGTCATGCTTCAAGTCCGTTCATATGCAAAACCCATCTCCAATGAACATCTGCAACGTTCTCAACTAAGAAGCAGGTATTTAAGTCTGACCAAAGTGTAATTTCTTAGTGGTGTTGTAATGTTCTGTATAGCAGCTGCTGACAGAGGAGTGATGGTATTGTGTGCCTGGGGGGGCTCAGTGGGTCAGTTGGTGAAACTTCCCTGCAGGCCCATCTGGAGAGGGAGTGTGCAGGCCTCCGTCTGCAGCACCAGCGGGCCACAGGACATGCTCCACTGGACTCCTTTCTTATTCAGAGCCAAGCTGAGGAAGATCTCCATTGAGGGGCGGATTCAACCCACTGCCTCCAACAGACTCCCACTGAGCAGAGGAATTCCCAGAGTTTTTTGGATAGAGTTTTTTGGGTAAAGTAAAAGACTGAACCCTTATCCTGCCCCCAATACAGTGCTGAGTTTAAGGGTTGGTGGTTTATTATGAAATAATGCAAGTGGCAGGTCTGTGGAAATGTCCTCCTGACTTGACAGTTTATCCCTTCCATAAATTACTTCCATTTGAGGCAGATCATCACCTCAAATGCATGAGGAGTGCAGGGAAATTTCACTTCACACTTCTTTTATTCATTGTTGTTGATTGAATTGAGTTTGTTTTATTGAAATCGTTTAAAGTTACATATCAAGTCAGTGTGGTCTTAACAGCATAGTATTAAAGATCAGACTACAGATGCACATTTTTTTCTTCTACTTAATTCATGACAGATATGACATATGAGTTCATTAGGAGTGGTCCTATTATAGAGCCCTGTGGGACTCCCTACGTCAGCAGTCAGCTCAACTGCTGCTCCAGTCTTCCTATTCTTTTATCATTTAAACGTAGCTGCTCTGAGTAACTATACTCTTTGGGGCAAGCAAAGCTGTTGTTCTTTCACATTCACCACATAGTTTAGGCCACAGAGGGAATATGGACTTGACAACAGGTCATAAATAAAGGAGAAATTTTTCAGGATGTTAATGACATAATCATGCAATAAAGGGATCCATTTGGAAGCACCACAGCGAGTCAGTTCTGTGTCAAAGAGGGGACAGAAGTAGAGGAGTAAAGTTGGCAAATTTTTTAACACTCACCACATTGTAGAGGCCAATGCACCAGCGCTCAAAGAGAATCTGACCAGAGAAGCCATTGACAAATGCAAACCAGATCTAAGAAAGACAAAAATCACATAAACAGAGTCAGAACAGTCAAATAAGAACAGAAAGCAATGTACTCACAGATTCATAATATAGTTTACAATGAGGAGGTTATCATTTTCATTGGCAAATAATAATCAGGAATATGATCTCATGTCCAAAATACTTGCATTTTCCTTTTCCAGTCATTTTATTCTGAAAGGCACTTCTATAAGTCTTTCTAATTGCTCTATTAGTATATGTTTTCCATCAGATATATTGGGGCTAAGAGGTTACAATTGTTAGATTCCAGACAGGTTCAGTGCGTCTACAGACAAACAATTCATTTTTCTGTCACACTACATTCTTCCCCGTCTTATGACAACAGAGAGCTCAGATTGAGACTGCAGGACCTCTCATTTACACAAAATGAACACATCAAAGGGATAATAGCTCCTGCTAGTATAGCCTTAAAATACTTGCATGGTTGATGCGTCTTGCAACAAAATTTGTTTCAGGAGTGGAGTGGGGGAAAAAAATCCTTTAACCAATGCGTGTTCAGTGTAAAGTGTTGAGCTGTGATTAATGGATTATTAATCTATCTCAGGTAAACTTCAAACTGAGGAAAGGCAGAATGGCCAAAACAGGCCAAATGAAGAAAAATGAGCGACACTGGGAAAACCAAGACCTCCAGATGCCACCTCCGCGACACAAATTGTCCACTGGATTCATCACAGGATTACCTTCAAACATATATCTTAATACGCTTTCCCAACCTGACGACATGTGGGTGACAGATGAGGCTAGTTGTAGAGCCAGAGTAGGACTGTGAGACTGAATGATGGAGACTTTGATATATTGTGTCAGGAAAGGGAGACAGAGGTAATGTGAACCATCTGCTGGGTGGAAACGAGGCTTATCACCGTATCTTTATCATACTTATCAGAAGTGAACTGAACGTCTGAGATCAGGCCAGGTATTCTGAGTGAATAATTTTAACATGTAAGTGGAGCAAAAGGTGCAATCTGGTCGGAAAAATGGCACACAAAGGAATTTTCAATTGCCATAAAGCAGATCCGTCTGACACACCCTGGAGTAAAACTGGCTGCACAACCTGAAAATTGTTTGCACACTGAGAATCAGAATTTGCACCTCGCTGTGTTGCAATTTGACACTTTGTGGTCCAGGATGGGCTCTTGCACATGCCAAAACTGTCAAGGAAACATCAGGGGTGCTGTGTTTTGGCCATGGCCAACCAAGCATTTCCTCGCTTCATTTAACTTCATTATGAAGGCATGAACTGCTACAAATTCTCAGATTGGGACAATGCCTATTGCTGGGCCCCACTCGCCACTGCCACTGTCTACACGACCAATACCAATCTGCCACTGGTCCTGCCCATTTAATCGTGTAAGCATATGCATGAAAACAAATGTCACCCACCCAGCCACCCCTGCTCATTCCCTCCACGGGTAGTTTAGGAGGGGTAGACGAACAGTGCTTATGTCTGAGCCCCCTCTGTTACACCCACCCATCGCAGATTCCACCCTCGACTCCATCAGGTGCACTCTACCATGATGTTGTTTCCTTTTATATGGAGGAGGCCTGTTTTTAAACTCATCTGGTGTGTCCGTTCGAATCTGCAACCATGCACTTCTGAATCCAAAGGCGTACTGTACATCTTCTGGCAACACAACAATACTCTTGGGTGTTTTTGGTCTTGGCTTGTCGAGAAATATACTCAGATGCCATTGCTATGGTTTATGTGCAGATGAGTCCAAGCCATGAAGCAGGTTCAACCATTACCATGGCTCAAGCAATGGTAACGAGAGGCTAGCGGGTAGGTCAAACTGCTGAATTAATTACAGCTCCGCTCAATGAGTAGCTCTGGGCTGATATATTGTTGTGCTAAGTTAAAAAAGGCTCCTATTCATAGCATGTGGTAACTGCTTCTGTGTGAGTGTTTTGGCCAGGTCCTCGGGGTCCCAATAGCTTCTCTCTTATTCTCACTCTCTCTGTCTCTTGAGGGACAGATGCATTGATTTGCTCATTAGGGGAAGTACCAGGCAGGATTTTTCGTCCCCTTTTCTTCTCCTCATTGAGTGCCACTCAGCGGAGGGGTGTGGCTGGCCTCTCTCCCCCACTGCACATCATGAAAAACAGCGATGGGAGGAAGCGGGAGCTGGATGAAAAAGGAGGATTGGGCAGCGGCTGGTCGATAAGACGACTTGCATATTCATCAGCAAATGAAAAATAATTGATTCCAAGGCTTCTCCGCAGCCTTGTCTAGAAGTGGTTGGGGGGTTGAGGGAAGTCTGACATTTGTCCCTAACAATGTGAGTCCTGATACTCTTAAGCTTAGCAGTGCAGAATTTCCAATGGAATTCATACACAAAGCAAGCAACGAATAAAGAGTGAAATAAAGAAAAAGCTGATAAATATGCTGAAAATATGTGGCGCCACAAACAGAAGTAGCCTTACAATGCCCGGCATGGCCTGTGTGGATTAATTCTGTGCCGCTGGTCGGCAAGCTTTGCTCTGTTACTCTCTGACTACACTGAGCTCCACTGAATGCAGCTTTCATGTAATTGCCTCATAAATGCCACTTGTCCATCAGCCCCCTCTGTAGCACCCTGGCAATGTGTCAATCAAACCTGAGTGGCCAGCTGGATCGTCCATTTGAATTGAGTTGCTATGGCTTTCTTTAGAAAGGTCTCTCAGCTTTAATGCGCCTGAATTCAACCCTTTTCACTCCTATTCTTTAGTCAGGGGTGTAATTTGTTACAAAGTCGAAGCTATGAATTATGCCTGAAGTTCATTAAGTTAATGAGCACATTGTTTAAAAATATTTGAATAATTATAGCAGACATTTTCAATCAAACACAAAGTCATGCCTCGAGCGTGACTACGCTTGAACTGCTCAGGAACTGATTGGGAAAAGAAATGCCAACTACAATCAACAAGATCAGAACAGCCAAAAGAAACGCTGTGAAGCAGTTCCACCTGTCAGCCAATCATCTACTGAGTGACAGCCTTACATTCTTGCCCACAATTAACCCTCAATGAGTCGCACAAAATCCTGAACTGTTCCAAGAGCTTCAGACTAGAGTTTCGCTCACATTCACGTCTTCCACAATAGCCCAAGAATCCTTCACCCTCCTACTCTACGTCTCTTATAAGACCCAGTGGAAAGAGAGGGAGATGAAAAGAGGCTTAAACACAGAGTCTCCCAGCCCTGGCATTCAAATTGTAACGCACACTGTACAGGACAATGGTGCTGTGAACAAAAAGTTAAAATTCCCGTCAACATCCCTGATTCTCTCCTTGCAAGGTAGGCTGAGAGTCGAAGTGAAAAACATGCGAGCTCAAAAGTAAACCTATTAGCGCAACAAATGCAGCTTTTACTCATACCCAGGGGTTGCTGGTGTGTTAGATGTCAAGGTCTAACAAACCAGCGACTTTTGAAATACTGAAGCAGCTAAACAGTAAAGAAATGTCCTATTATCTACTTTAGACCCCTGAAGGAGTGTAGCATGGAGGGGAGGGGACTTATGTTTTCAGAGAGCAACAAAAGGTGTGCTGGAAAGAAGCTCGCCCTGCAGACAGAACTATAGATGTTATGTTCCAGTTGTTGGAAAAGACTTTGAAAAGAGACCTGGTATGTTTCAAAGAGGAGCTGGATATATTTTTAAAAAAAAACAAAAAAAAAACGGATTTGAAGAAGAATTTGGACCAGATTTTGATGTAATTGTGAGCCCTAATATTATACAAGGACATTTAGAATTCCAATGAAGGGAAGAGAAATAAGTACATCAGAAGTTATGCCACCTCTTTTGAGCCTCACGAGTGAGGTAAACACTGCAAAGTTGGAAACATGGTTGAAGACAGGGGCAAACAAAGAAAATAAAATTTTAAGGCACAGGAGAACTACCAAATGTAATGGCTTTTGCCAACAGAAAATTAAATTTGCTGAAAATTGAACTTGGACATGTAACTGGTATTTACCTTATCTGGAAAAGGGCAACGCAATCGTACAGTTGCAATGATTTCATAACTGCAGTCACAGCCTGGTAAGAGACCAACTACCCTCTTTCACTTAAGGTCACAATAAGCCAGATGCAGACATGCTGGAATGTTAAAAGTAGTCTACTGATTTTTCATGGCACATAAAGTAGAACGAGGATGAAGAATGGGATCAGAGGTCAAGTATCATAGAGAGAAGATGAACAAAAGCGAAATTTAAAGTACTCATATTTCCATCACAGGTTATGTGGTGAAGATATTTTAAAAACTCATGGCAGATCTTGGCCAGGGAGCACTCTCCTAATTGTCCTTTTTTCATGAGCAAAAACAGTAAAAAAGTGTAAATCATCTCTCCCAGACAACAGAAGCGTAGAGAGAGAGCTGGAAGGACTATTTGTTTCAAAGCACAAAAATTGTCTTTTTCCTTACTTCTCTGATGCTATGGGTTTCCTCATTTGTCCTGTTCACATTTAATTTATGCTGTGTGGTGAAGCCAAAGACACTAACACAGTCCAAGTGATTAAGTTCCCACCTAATGAATTATCCGACTACCTAAGCACTAGAGAAATGCAGTGGCATTTCATTTGCCATTAAGAGCACATTTTATGACCATATGGTTCCACATTTCGAAGTTAAGTAGATTAAATACACTATCGCACTGTCTCTCTATTAAAACCTCCTGATATTTGGAACAAAGTGTGATCAAACACAGTAGATGCAAAGCTGCTGTCATCAGACAAGTGCATGGCCTATAGATCAAAACATCTGAGCACTGCCAGTGATAAAGCTGCTGCTGATAGGAAGCACTTAACCTGTCTGGTTGCTCTTAGTTTCGGCTCAGAAGTTGCAATCTGCACAGGGGTCTGGTATCTGTCACAAGCCATCAAACCCACCGCACACCAACTGACCGATGCTGGGAGAAACATACATAAAACATACAACCTTTATCCGCAGACATGCAGGGAGAGCTAAGGCTGAGCGTCTGTGAACCATATCAGTATAATAAAATGTGAATAATCACAAGGTGGAGGGGGAAAAAAAGGCCACACGTATCATTGTCTCTTCATTTAACCTTATTTGTCACATTTTGCTAAAGTCTTTCAACATGTGATATAAAACCTTTTGAACATAAAAACAAGAGATGAGACTATTATCACATATTGATGCTGATATAAATTAAAAACAATATTATTAGTCAAGACACCATTTTCAATATTGCAGATTTTAAACATCAGTTGTGCCAAAGTGTTTTCTAGTAAAAAAAAAAAAAAAAAAAGACAAGAAAAAGTTTAAATATTGGTGTTCAGACCCTATATATAGTGCTATTTATGATGTGATTTAACTTGAGTGATTTACACATTAGGACTTAAAACCCTACAAATATTACATAAAATACTGCTTTACTCACTATACTACTAAACTATACCTACTATAATACATATTAGGGCTGTGACCCTACTGTGTTAGTACTAATGGAGAATAACCTAATGTAATAATGTACGACCCTATGATATATTAAATTAACAAACTTAGCCTAACTGATACAAACATTAAGGCTAAGACCCTACAGCAATAGTAAGCATTGAGATTAGCTTGACGAATTTAGAACTAAACTTTTTTTCTTCCAAGTATTTTTTTTGTCCTTTTTTGCTTATTTGATGGGTCAGTGAAGAAGCAAACAGGAAAGTGGGGAGAAGAATGGGGGGAAGACAGAGTAAAGGGCCATGAGCGGGAATTGAACCCAGGCTGCTGCGTCGGTAGCTGTAGCCCTGGTTCATGGGTCACCCGTTCACCCACTTGAGCTTTCTGGACACCCGTAAACATTGACATTTGACATTAAAAAATTATACAGGAAAGCCCTTCAAATGCTGGGACTACCGACTTGGATATAATGACTGTACATGTATTTGTTTGATTTTTTTGTGTAATATACATATATCCTGCAATTCTAGGGAATACGAAGAAATGGGTTGGATCCAAAGTGAGCTGGTTGTACCTCACACTTATTCGGATGAACTGCTTGGGGATTGACCTTCTGGGGATCGCTTACCTAGTGAGGACTTCCTTAGGGTAGAATTCCTGTTAATACATATAGATTTCCTTTCATTGCTGAGTGTGTATGCCTGTGAGTGTACACGTTTGCTTATGTATGTCCAGATATGTCAAAAATCAAACCAGTCACCCAGGAGTTGCACAAACTGGCATGTACTGAGAGGGGCCAGTCAACAGAAATACAAACATAGAAATGCTAATGAAGATTTTTTTTTGTGCCTTTAAATAGTATTTGTGTCATTTGGAAAAAATCTCAAAGCTCTGCATTCACATCTGGTTCATTGCATGACTGTAAGTCTTGAAAGCTACTGTGTGGGACTCACCTCGATGATGTAGAGAACAATGTTCTTGTAGAAGCAGTAGAGGATACACTTGGCTACACGGTTGTAATTCCAGGCTCCATGGACAAGCAACAGATTCTTTAGGTATTTGAACTGTGTAGGAGGGAAGTAAATGGAGGAAAATGACAAGATGAATGAACAGCAGAAGTCTGTGTACAGTAGACTGTCTAATGGCTCCTCATAATCAGAGATCAGTGCTGGAGCACTAAAGCAGTTACAGGAACTTCAAGATTAAAGAAAGTCTTTTGTCATTCCCCAACAGAGGGCTAAAGGACTGATGAAGCATTGTGGCCAAAGCTCTCACTAACATTCCAGAAATGTCTAGTCAGAGACTGTAAGGCTGAGCTTTGAGTTGCTGAAATTAGAGGGGTTGATATGGGGGTATTGGTCTCCAAGGGCTCAACATAATAGTTAAATGGCCTCATAATTATCCCGCTATTTAAAGCCTGTGGCGAACTTTCAATTTCAGTGCAATTCCTGGTTGATCCAGGGTGATAACACTGAAACGGTATATTAAGGCAAGTGTTTCATCACATCTTCTTCCCATCTGACGAGCAAAAAAAAAAAATCTTAAAAATGCCTATGAAACTGGAGCGGGGGATAGGAGGAGCAGGACTCAACTTTTTGAGAGGAACACAGGTTTGTTTATTTGAAGGCCTGCATGTCTTTCAGCTTCACCAGAGAACTCCTTGGTGAAATAAAAGCACAGTGGCGGCCCCCAGTTTGTGTGACCCCGCCAACGACTGGATCAAACATCAGTTAACACAGACTTACGCTGATGACAGACGGACAGCAGAGGTGCCTCCACCCAAAGCCTCTCTACTCTTCACTTGCTTTAACAGATAACTCTTAGTTTTCATGTAATAAATCTTACAAACTAGCTGCCTAATAATCTCCAGCAGCGAGGAGCCCATCTGACAGTCTAGAATATTCATACAAATCATGTACAGGAATAAAAAAAAAACAAGTTATACAACTACCCAGGATTGATTTCAGTTTGCGGTCGGCAAATTACACTTAATGTAGCGTAACACTGAGATGCGGAAAGTACCAGTGGAAGTCTGGAGGTGTAATTTAATTTGATGCGGGGGGACACAACCTAAATGGATTATAAGAGGCCACCTGTTTGTGAAAGACTTACGCTTTCTATGTCATGTGGATTGAAGGGGGCACTTGAGACAAACCCAGGACTCTTGAACAGTAATTGCATACTGAAGCACAGAAAGTGTACTGTGTCTTAGTCAACTATTGGTTTCCCATGCTCTCAAGCCCTTTGGCTGCAACAGAAACATGATGTACTGAGCAGCATGCTGTGTAACCGAGCCGTGACACAGGAACTCCTTGGCTATTGTTGCTAACAAGTATCACATATCGATGGAGAGTTTCAGACAAACAGGTTACAAGGATGTAAGTATGTATTTAAGCAGCATTTTGCCAGAATCTGTTTCTGTATAGCTGTGTTGGGAGTTAGGTGTCAGCAGATGCCTGTTTTACTGGTGTTCCTGCTTCACTGTATAAGCAAAAGCCCTTTCAGACATATGACCCATTGTTACTCAGGACAATGTGCCAAGCGATCATATATTACACTTGAGAAGACAGTGACAGGACTGACAACTTTTGAAATCTGACTTTCAGAGGACAAAGCACAAATATCAATGGATTGCTGCCAAATGAGGACATGCACCTGCAGCTTCAAAGTAAACATATTCTGATCAAGTTAACAACACATTTCAACACTGAGGAAGTGTATAATTTTGTCTGTCTGGTCTTATGGGTTTAACTTTATGTGTATGTATTGTATTCCAGTAGAGATTCCTTACTAAATGTAATTTCCACAGCTGTGAATTTTATAATAGTCCACTCTAAAAGTCTTGAATGTGCTTATGTCTTCAATCTTCAACTACTAATCAATATATCGTGTTTTTCTTCATTGCCATTGCACTCACCTGGGCGATAGAGTAGTCAGAGGAGTTTGCTGCCTGCAGACCCTCGTTGCCTGAGATTCCCACACCGACATGAGCTGTCTGGATCATTCCTACGTCATTAGCACCGTCACCGATGGCCAGCGTGATCACCTTCACCTGCTTCTTCACCATCTCAACCACCTCTGACTTCTGAAGAGGAGATACTCTAAAAGGAAGAAGGAACTCAGTGAACATCAGACTACAGTTAATTACTCAAATATGTAACAGATCTGTGTTTATGCATGAGAATTATAAATGTGAAGATATTGGTCTTGTAAAACTGGAGCTCCTTTCACAAGACATAATGATAAAGTGTAAAGTCGAGATTTAACTGAATGTGAGATTGTTCCCATTGCTAAAAACTGTTTAGTCCATGCATCTCCTGCTTTCCCAGTGTCAGACATAAATATTGGGATGTGCCTAAATAATGTAAATTCTACAAAACTCTTGACATCAGCACTTAGAAAACCAAAGTTCTTCCTGTTCTTAGGAAACAGGAGGTTGTGGCATGCAGACAGTTGTGCCAAACTGTGTTAACACCCTAAAAATAAACATAAAGCGATTGTGTGGATAATATTTCTTGAGGAGTTCCAAAAGCCAAGTATGTAGGTGGCAAAAGAAAGAAAGCACTTGCAGAGACTGCATTTAATCTCCTGAAGCTGTAACTTGACCGGCTGTCAGGCAATTGGCCTTATTTGACGATGGGACGTCAGTGAGTTATCAAATCTCTACAGTAGTAAGTCCTGCTAGTTGGATGAGCTGAATATGTGAAAGGAAGATGAGGATTTAAACTCTCTTCGAAGTTTTCATGTTATCTGGCTGGAGTCCAAGTAGATTAAGCCACAAATAAATACATTATATTTAAAATTTTTATACTGGTCTACAGGGAAAGATGCTTTAATTCCAAAGAGAAAACAGATTTCCATAATGATGCATCTAATGAAGCAGCTGGTGAGTTGCAGTTTTCTTAGTATCCACACTGTAACTCCTTCAATCAATTGAAACACCTTCTATAGACATATGTGGTTTCTGTTTAATTAATTAATGATGACTAAAATCAGTCAACTGCACTACTGATGATTTAGCTGTACCCCATGAACAGTTAATACTTAACTACGGTATTTAAAATACTTGGTGTACTTCCGTTTTCACTTT
Organism: Amphiprion ocellaris; assembly: GCF_022539595.1. Lineage (NCBI taxonomy): Eukaryota > Metazoa > Chordata > Actinopteri > Pomacentridae > Amphiprion > Amphiprion ocellaris. The sequence continues at coordinate 11,622,819 of NC_072778.1, read as the reverse complement.
CATTTAAGGACTTTTTCAGTTAATAAGCTCAAAAAAGTCATGACAAATTAACTTAGTAATGTTATGAGACACAAATGCGATGTAGCAACAGTAAAACATACAGTGAGAACGACTGCACTGCATGGGGAACTGGGTACTACAAATAATCCATGTCAAATTCTCTAAGAGCCTCTGCAAAATCATTCTTAATTCTTTAAGTACAACCAATTATTAGCTCATAGTTGTGGTACACATAAGTTCAGTTCCTCTATAAGACTTCAGTCTTAACTTTATGTAGCCTTCTATAGAGGGGCTGCTTCTTTGAGCACCAAAATCAGCGTAGCATACAGTAAAGACAGTCTCTGGAGATGATGCTGTAAACTGCATGTCTGTCTTTAGCTGTGAAACTGTTAATGTTTATGTTCTCCGAGGTTTAAGAGGCCTCATTCATCTCCCGGTGTATCTTAGTGCCCACAGAGTGTGCACAAGGCCAAGGCAGGTAGAAGTGGGGGGGAAAAAATAAATAAAAATTTGACGTAATGCATGGAATAATCGTGTGGCACCTAAAGGTTTGCTGGCCCCAGACCCCGTCATGGTTGCTTGAGTACTTAAGTACTTCCTATTATTTATGTGGCCTGGGCAGGTCAACAGTGTAGTTATATAATGTTGAAAGTTGCCATTTAAATTTACAGCTATCGCACTTTTTAAGCTGCGTTCAATAAAATACCGAATGACCTTTGTGGCAAAGAAATATACTTTGTAGTTCAACCACAGGGTTTTATTCTTTTAAGTGAAAATGCTGCAAATCACCTACTTCTAGATTCTCAACTGTAAAACTTTATTTCAGTGTTCTGTATGATTTTAAAGTGAATCTTTTTGGATTTGTTCAGACAGCACAACTTGATTTATTCAGCTTGGGCTCTGATATATTGTGATGGGAAACTATTTACTATTTTTTAAATATTTTATGGGCCAAACATTTAATTGATCATTTGTTGCAGGTCTACTTGCTTATTGTTCTCTTTGCTTGCGTTTCAGGTTAATTTTATTGTTTCTGGAGTAAATCTTACCTGCAGCATATGACAGCTTTACAGGATAGGGCAAGGTCCAGGAAGTACTGACGCACTCCAAACGTAAGGGCATATTTAAGAGTCTTTCCGTCAATAATGAGAGCAAAGTCGTTTTCCTTGTAGAGGGCATCTCCCAGCATTCCGCAGTGGTGGCTGAGTGTTTCCCTTGTTCCCTGTATGATGAAGAACAATTCACAAACATTAGCTGCTGTAATTACTTATTTTAATTTCAAGAGTTAGAGCCATTAGAGAAAATGTACACTGTTAGTTAAATGTACATATTTTGCCCTGGTGGATTGGCTTTCAAGAACTTTATGTGCAAGCTGATTTAGATTAATTAACAAATGCAAAAATATTATACAATGCCATCTGTTACACTAGCAAAATTAATTAAATGCATACAAGCATCTATGAATAACAGATTAATTATGCTTCCAAAGAAAAAAGTTTTTGTATGGATGACAAATCACAATACAAAGACAGAGTATAAGAAAATATTATGAATATGTTCTGTGCTTCATATGAAAAATTTCAAACATAAATGCAGTTGTTACATCTCTTGTAATAACATTTAATTTAACTTTGGTCTCAGAGGTTCCTGTGTTAAAATGTTTCTGAACTGTCTTTTTATGTTTCAATTTTTTTTTTTGTAATTTGCAAATTAAGATCTGTAGCATGATGTACAACAAAGGTCTTGCTTTCTACACTGTATTAATGTAATCTAAGAGAATGAAACAGCATTTGAACAGTGGCTACATGCATTTTCTTCACTACTTGTGCCAATACATTTTGCAGTGCAACACCAAAAGACTCCACAATGGTGTTCATACATCCTCACAATATAAAGATTTATTCATCTTGATTCTAAATAAACTATATAGTTATTCATCTAATATCCTTTATATTAGCGTGAAGAAGACAGATCTGTCCACTAACATTGCCAATCCCAATCTGTTGCAGAGCAGCTGCTCTTGATATTGTATGTATTTATTATGATTCCCATATTTATTGCACACAGACCTTAGCTTTGAGGTGATAACACAGTGAATGGATCATGTGTGCGTTTACAGTGTATACAGCTCTGATGATGAGTGACGATGAAAAGCTATAAATATGAGACTGACAAGAGGATTAACTGTCCTGGTGCATGGGCATGTGGACTGGATGGATGGAGCGGTGAGATCATCACTGTGTTTGTTATTCAGTCGTCTTCACCACAGATGGTGAAATCATTAGCAAAAAAAAAAACCTATATGTAACCATTATCTGAGTGGCAGGTAGATGCACTGCATATTTTCTTTTAAAAACATAAAACTAAATACATTTGAAACAATTGCATAATTAAGAAGCACTTCTTGCAATAATCTAAATCATATCCTGTTGTACTCGAATTCAACAAAAGTATAAGTGCAATACAGAGATTTGTTTTAATAATAGCTGGGCAGATAAAATACAAATATACAATGCAATGTACTGAATTTAATGTGCTAAACAGATGCCCAAACAGCTGAAATCATTAAAAAATGATGGCCATTAACAGGGCTGAAAAGATGGAGGGGTCTGGCCTGGCGTGGAGGTCAGATATGTCAGAGCAGTGAGATTGTACCAGGGGGACCACGTAGTGTTCGCTTGGCATAACAAAACTCTGAAACCCCAGCTTAAAGGAAATATTTGGAGAAAGGGGCTTTACGTTTCACAAAGCGAGAGAAGGAGAGTGAGAGACACGCACAGAAAGAGATGATGGATTAACAGAGGAGAGAAACTGAGCAAGAGGATACAAGCAGAGAGCAGCTGCAAGGACTTAGCCATCCCTGATGGGGTCTGTAAAACAGCACGAGATGGTGAGCAGTGGGCAGGCCGCTGTGTGTTTCTGCATGAGTGTTCGGGCCAGAATAGCCACAGGTTGTGGTATATACACTCAAGTGCAACTATTCCATCTGAGTTACCAGAGTGATTTCAGATGCATGTCAGTGTGAGTGCTGTTGTAAAAGCGGGTATACCACATGTATGAGAAAGAATTCACTTTGTTTGGGGCGCAATCAATTCATCACACAGTGTGATAAGCAAAGTTTACCATTTCCTTAAGTAGGGCGGCCATTTCCCCCCCTAATTTCCTCTGAGGAATTTTAGCACTAATGCTGCACGTCTCCTCCTAAAGCCTCTTTGTTATGGCTATAATGACCAGTTTAGCCTATGTGACTAGCTAGTGTTTGGTTTTGGAATGGGTATGTGGCGTCCATTCAGAAATCCACAAGAGCTTCCCATAAAGACTGAGCTCCATTGTTGATATAGGCCTTGAGTGATATAGCCAACAGGACATGACACTCATGATGTGGAATCTGGACATTTGTATTGATGTAATGTCATCATCTGTCTTAGACTCTGAGGCCCCCAAAAAGGGGATGTTCCACCTTAGTTACAAGTCTATATGGACACATACTTCGGACATATATGTCACTTAAAAACATCTAAGCATGACCATGTTTGTGAAACAAAAGATATCTTTCCAGTTCATGTTCCCTTAAAAAAAAAACTAAATAATTACACCTATCCATCTGTAACTGTGCTTGCTAAAGATTAACATACTAATGGTTAAAAAGCGCTTTGTGCTCTCAAAATGATTAAACGCACTGACTGGAAGACAAAGCTTTTCAAGATGATCTAATCCTACCTTGGAGACAGAGTTTTACTTTGGGAATTTCAGCTCAAGTAAGATTTAGTACAGGAGATGTCAAAAACTTTGTCCTCCCTTTGATAATCGTTTCTAAACAGCAAAGAAGGAAGACATGCTCCAATTACTTTCTTTTGCAGCACAAGAGTGCTCAGAACAACCAGCCCTGCTGCCTGGCCCTCTGTTCACTGTTCCCCGGTCAGTCTTGGTGGAGAGGTTTCTCCCTTTGCATTTTAACAAACTGCCTTGTGTAAGCATCTGTTCAACCACAGCAGAATGGGAGCTGACATTTCAAAGCACTGGTCCATGTGCTTTATGAATGCACCGAGCCCAGATTTCTACCTCTACTCCATTTATCACGCTTAACGACTGGCTGACAGAATGAAGGCCGTCCGTCATCACCCCTAAACACCCCCCTGCTGCTTCCCCCTCCTTCATCCACTTCTTCTCGCCATTTCCCCCTTCTTGTCCGACAAACTAAACCCAGTCGAGTTTCTCCTCCATCTGTGGCTCCTCTGCTTAGCTTTCTCCTGCTTGGAAGTGCAGGGACTTGCCCTTTTCAGTCTCAGAAACAACAGACAAGGCTCTCCTGCCGGGGGGTCAACAGACTTCTCTGCTGGGTGTCTCAAAGACGTTGAATGCAGATTTCAGGACGTGTGGTGGTTTTATGTGGAAGCTTCCCTGTGGTTTCATTCTTTCAGCTTCAACACAGTTCTTTTTCACAGGGACTGAGTGAGGACACGAGGGAATTATTATACTCAAAGATGTCTTCACATGAAATTTTTGTTCTTAAGAGAAATATTTAGAAGTATGTCTTAGTAACTGCTTTAACTTGTGCACAGCTTTGTGGAAGAATTGTTGATTGATCTAAGATACTGTTCTATATTTTGAATAAAATCTGCCACAGCATTAGCATTAATGACACTTGCCTGCTATTGTACCGTTCACTGAAATTATTTAAATGTATTCAGCTCTTGTTAGCATCGTTGACCTCCTACGATGATACATCTTCACTGCAGATGCAGCAACGCTGATGTGAATTGGAGGAATCCCGAATGCATGAGCCAATTGACCGCTACGCTACTTTCACCTTTAGCATTTTAACAAAGGAACTGAATCTTACTTTAGCTAGATGCATAGATTAAAGGAAGCTACAGTTTTAGTGGAAGATGATGAGCTTTACATATTTCAGTTACATCGTTAGTTTTCTCCAAAAGGAAGTTTAATCACTTGTGGGTAAAAAATCATGTATACTTACATCGAGTGTGTCTTCATTGATCACGAGCATGCCCATGTTCTTGGTCAGTAGTTTGCAGGAATGTCCTACAGTGAAACAGAAAATACAGAGGATGAAAGTTTAGTTTTAGTTCTAGTTCCGCTATCCCATTTAGCTATGTAACACCTGATGAAGTTGGGGCACAAACAGACATACACACATTAAAGAGATAAAACAAAGACCAAAAGAAAGAAAACAAAGTCAAATGAGCGATACAAAATTTTAAGGGACACCAATTAAAATGTTACAGCTCAGAGCCGGTGTCTCAGGACATGACTAATGAGTTTGGTTTACAAGAGTTTGTCAGTTTCCTGTTTTAATAGGCAGTTACAACTCAGAGTTACCCAACATGGCTCTCTGGGGAGCTTTTCTCTTAGCTCTTGGCTGGGACAGATGCTTAGGGTCACCAGCAAGGTGGTAGAAGCAGCCTCCCATTGGGGAAAACAGAAATGTTTCGTGAGCCAGGACTGAAGCCTTCAGTCTAGTGCTGTGGCTGCATGAAAAGGCGGCCATCTGTGGCATAACCACATGAATATTTGTGGGCTTCAACACTTTGCTTCTGTCTGGAAAGAGATTTTAGTTTCTTTAAGGGAGTTACCACACAGCCTGTGTTTTGTGAATACATGGGTGGCATTTTCTATGAGTGAAATGGAGATAAGATTATATAGAAAACACTCAAAAACACAGTGGAACACAATAGTGCACACACAAGTACACACACAGAGGAAATGAGTAAGTTTCACCTCCAGAGTCAAAACCAAACAGGGTTGGGGTCTGGGTTCTGCCAGATTGTTTTCTTAAGTGCAAAGGTGCAAACGTCCAAAAATTTGCCAATGTGTGGAAAATGTCTCCGCATCTCAACACTGTCTCCCTTCCCCCCTTGTCGATTCCTGCCACAGCCCTTCCGCTTAATGTGTTTACCTTGAGCTCATTTGACTGCCCCCTTTTTTCTTTTTTTTTAAAATTTCGCCAAAGTTACATTCCTGGCCTTTCTCCATCTCAGGCGGAACTAAACACAGCACCCACAGGACTTGAGGAATGTGTAACAACGACACTCATGTCACAGTAATCAGGGCTGTTGGAAGCAATAATTAAAGATACAAATTTTAGCCACAGAAGGCTTTCAAAATGGATAACATGCTGACGAGGACTTTGGGAGGCATGAAGAATGCTGTCCTGGTAGAAAAGTAAGATGGAAAGGCAGACATAATGGAAGCTCATATTTGTGTGAGCAGATAAGTAATTGTGTTTATTCTTTATGTCTCTTTGCGTAAGGGGATGATGCACCCTCTGGCCAAACTTAACAGCACATTAGTAAAGTGAGCAGTGTTGCAGGCTCTTTCCTTTCACTGAGTTTTGGCTCATACCTGTCTTGAGCATTACGTACATACGACTCCCCTCAACTAACAGCTTACAGCACTGCAAGTGTGTCCCAGAGCAAACATTGCTCTTTCCTTAGGCAGCCAAACGCACGCTTTCAGAGTAGTTACTTTACATTATGTCATGGTATTTCACACTTAAGAGACAGAGGCAGTCAAACTAACCTGCCATGCTTGGTAAAGAAATATTTTAGCGAATAATTTAATTAATGCATGAAATCAACAGTATGCATATTGAAAAATTTATACCAAAAGAGGCATATGGGTGGTTTAGGCCACCTCAATTTAAATCTAAATGTCTTGAGCTGAATTCATTGGACAAATTTGGCAAAAAGTGAACCATTAACCCTGGCAATGGGGATCATTTTTCAGTGAGGAAAACAGTAAAAAACAAAGTCAATATTGAGCAGAGTTTTTACAGAGCAACTCAGTCAAAAAGTGGACCTGTAAAAATACTTCCAGTGAGCATGAGCTTCTGCTGAGCCCCCTCACATCTGGGCACAGTGGGCACAAAGGGCTGATTCAGTCGGGCCACAGTGGTAGGTACAGCCACAAACGGAGGTACTTTTGATATCTATTTTTCCTAACTATGTGTTACAGAGTTGGCTGCACTCTGGGTTGATCTATTTGTGGTGTTTACCCCACATCTAAAAACTGTAATGTCAGGGCCATTTAAGGAGGAGGAATATGAAGTGAAATGATTTGGCAACGTTAGTCATTCACCTTTCTGATAACATCTGCCAGACTAAAACCTGTGGGAGAGCTAGATACGTGAGAGGTGTCGGCTTGTGTACATATGCATGTTATTTATTTCATGTCAGTGCAGGGGGCTCATACATCATCTGGCATTCTGCGACAGATGCTTTTGCTAGATATGTGTGACAGAGAAACATTCAGCTTGTCAGTAGTTTGTCTTGCTGGGTGAGGAATGACTCCAGAAATGACTACTATAACTTCAGTACCTGTAAGAGGCTGGCATAGATCATAGCTGAGCACAGATCAGGTTCACCAGTGATTTTCTTTTTGGTTTGAGAGCAAGTGCACAAACAAGGCGAGAGTATCTTATGATGCACTGATAAAAGAACACAGCTTTTACATTAATAGGTAACTCAATTTCTGCAGTTATAGCATCAATCTGTTCTTTGACAGCTGGTAGCAGAGCTCAGCTTATATCAAGTCACAATCTAGGGTTTTTTTAATGCATATATATGTACAATGTTTTTGAGATTTGTCCTCTATGTGAGAGGAAGCATTTTAAAAGGGACATCCCCTAGTACAAGTTGTTAAAGAACTGCACCAGTATTACTACTAACAATGATAGCCATAAAACAGCATGACACTCTGCATGATCAACATTCATGTAAAACTTGAAGTTCAAAGACTGTACAGTCATTGCTCACCAATGTTGATGGCTGTTTCTTGTTTGTCTCCAGTCAGGATCCAGATCTTGATGTCAGCCTTCATTAGAGTCTCAATGGTCTCAGGTACCTTATCTTGGAGCTTGTCCTCTATCGCCGTGGCCCCCAGGAGCTGCAGGTTCTACAGCAGAGAAAGTCAGTAAAAAAAAGTCAGTAAGTCGGGACCATAACAGAGGAAGGCCTTTAAAACATCATGTGTCAGACAAACATCTGGGCTGGGCTTGTGTCACTCACTCACTTGTGTTTTTTCCCTCATCAACTGCTCTTGTTTATCGCCCAGAAAATCCACCATGGGCTTAAGGGGTTTTGGATCAGTTACTGTGCCCTGTGTGTGTGCATCTATAGATACAATCTCTCCCACACAAGCTCACCCACAAAATACGGTTGGTGTTTTTCCCAGGAAACTCTGTGGTTCTGTGGGGCTGGTTGTGGGCTTGTATGGACCCATCACAGGGCCATATATTTGACAAGACCCAGGGGTAGAAGGGAGACAGGAGGAAAGGCTGGGGAAGCTCTTTCACTTGTGACTTGAGCCCTGCTGCCTGCACGTCTGTGGCCCAGTTCTCTCTAATCAATGGGAACCACACAGCACGGAAAACTCAGCCTGGGGAAGAATATGTTCATATCTGCTGAGTCCTCATTTGTCTTTTTGATGTGAATCGTTCTATTGTTTCAGTGGTTGTTGTTTAAGGCACTCTCTGTGGATTATGATACGAGAAGCACTTGGATCAGAAATTCAAGCCTCTAGCCAAGGAGGAACCATAACACCAAGTGATGAGCCAAATGTTGGTAGATTGTGTCTGGTGTTGGTAAGTTAACCAAAAATTGAGAGTTGCATTTGCAGTGAAGGGTAAATATAGCTCTTGGAAAACACCTCTTATAACATTAAATCAATGCTACACTCTCTAATGTGTAAAAAGAGAAGTTAGCACTTTACAATCAAGGGCTGCAGTGTAGGAAACAGAGCGATCTGTTGCACGAAACAGTAACACTGGCCTCCTGATGATCTTCCTGGAAAATTCTGTTAACCTACTGGTAGATGGCCAAGCTTCAGTGCAAGTAGACCAGAAAAACCAAAATTGAAGCTTATAACAATCAGTAAAGTCAATGAGGAACGTTTCCTGCATGAAGCAGTTCACTTTAATCTGATATTTGGCAGAGAAAACAAATATAAGAGCAAAAATCCTACAGTCACTTAACTGAAAGATTAAATCAGGCTTGCATGAATCAAGCTTTTCTTGACCCAAAGCTACTGAAAATCATTAGTTTGTGAGAGTGACGATCGACTGGATAATTAGTTATTAAGAAAGTAACAGCTGCCTAACGTAAGGCAAATGACTAGAATTGCATTTTATCAAGAAGTACTTCCCATCAAGGAATTTATTTTATTTAAAATTGTTTTTACACTGTAAGTAATCAAACTTGAGCACTTTAGCTGAAAAATGATGTGAACGAGTCACTTCAGATGACTGATTTCACTCACTGTTGGACTGTCAGACTTTAAATTTTCACTGCAACTCCATTGTGCCCCCCTGTGGTCTCACTGTGTTCATTTTGAAGTGCGGGTGGCCCCGAGCGGCAATGAACCCCAAACCCTGGCAGCAGCAGTGCCACACTCTTCTAATTAGGCAATGCACATTACATTTTCCTTTCTGAAAGCTTTTAAATTTATTTCATGATTGATTGCCTCCATTTGTTTTGGGCAGCCAGCAGCAGCCACGAAGAACATGCCAAGTCGCTGATTTACAACTATGGCTTCCTGTGTTTGACGAACGATTCCACACAGACCCACCTCACAGCAAAACCAAATCTACCTGCTGCAGAAACTTTGAAACTCCCTCACAAGAATGCACACAATTTTGAACATTTGAATGTTTCCAGGCATGATTACTTTTCCCATTAGTTACACTTGAGTGTATGCCGAGTTAGATTTTTCTGCACGAGCCTATCAAAACGATGATGTGCATGAAATCCTGTTCGTAGTAAGTAGTAGTAGTAAGTAAATGCAGCGTGACTTGGAAGAGGAGCTGCCTCTCATTTGTCAAGTTCACTGGATTTGACAATGAAATGTCTGATAGAACGAGCGAGTAAAATGTTTAGTTCAGGGGACATAACAAGGTCATGGCAAACCTTCTCTATCAGTTCGTAGCTCTCCTCCAGTTTCAGGGCTCTGTTCTGCAGGGAGGTGCAGGCTCTGTGGTGGATCTCCTGCCACTGCTGATAGGACGACTCGCTGATGTCTGCCACCGCAAAGCACAGGGTGCGTAGCCCTGGAAGATTAAAAAGAGCATCGCAACACTTGGGTCAAAAGTCATGACTTCTGACTAGTTAGCATTTACAAACCTTGCTTGTTAACTAGACTGAGCTCTGCATGTCAGTCAGATGCATCTATGCAGGGTAAGTGTTGCTGACGTCCTCACTGTGCAGGTCAAGTAAATTAAATCATCAGTCCTGATCTTTTGAAAGAATTTGTGGGTGGTTGCCATGTAGAACATTACACAGATTAACTACTACCACCATGAAACTACAGTGTTACGGTGCTGTATTCTATTATTTGGGGATGGGTGTGTACTTGTCTATACATATTTAGGTTGTTGTATATATTAATTGTGAAGGATATTGTACTTTTATGCTATTTTCAGGATGCCTCTTTGAATACTTGGCCAGGAATAACAGATTGAATTTGGTTATCTACAATAAATCTATTTAAATCATCTCTTTTTTTCTTGTTTTTAATTTTAAAAAAAAGTCCCTGACAAATAAACAAAAATCAACGAAAATCATGGCTAACATAATAACTACATATCATAAAGTTTATAGTTAGTTCATTACTAATGCAGCTGAACCAACCAAACAAGGCATTCAATATATCCTCCACATATCTAGTCCTCAAAGCCGCTTAAATGGAAAAATTCTAAAACTATTTGACCAGCCAGGATTTCAGTAGCACATACATAATATACGTGCACTGTGTCACTATATTGGTTTTCTAGTTCATCTGAATATAAATAAGTTGAAAGTCCAAATTTCAAACAAAACTGATAAATTCTTCCATAATGCTAAAATCATTTAATGCAGTCATGGTTATTTCTCTGGAACGCCTAAGGATGTTGCCTTTTCAGCTCATACCTCTTCACAGTGACTGAAGATCTTCACAGTCTGTCCTGAATGCTATATTTAGCCAAGATCAAATATTCCAAATGACATCATTTTCCTGGTGTCTCACAAGGGGGCAGTATGAACAAGAACAAGAAGAAAGTGGTGTCGTTTCCTTCACCTCCACTGCCTCATGCTAATATTCCTGAAATGACTCACTAACTGTTCACTAAATAGTGACACAGGAGGAAAACCTCTTAGAGGGACAAAACTTGTTCTGTTCCGTCAACAGAGAATCAGGTTGACGATTATGACCAGAAATAAACAAGAAATGCAGATACAGTATGGTGGAAGCATTCTAAATGATGCTTTCGTTTTGGCAGACAGGGGGCGATGTTTGTCCACTCACCCTCAGTGGCAAACTGCTCCAGGTGCTTCAACGTGATCTCTTTGTACCTCGAGCTGTCTGCCAGACGGTCATAGATCACTGTGTCCTGAGGGGAAACAAACACGCTTTGGTTACAGACACCCAGAGAGGAAAGAAAGGAACCTCCTGGACTCCTGGTGCTACTTTGCAAATGCAGTTCTCAGGCTGGATGCAGCCCTTATGAGTAGCACTTTGTGTTTCCACCAAAATACAAATGGTCTTTTAGCTATTTGTCCCAATATAATCACGTGTTTTTAACAGCAATAAATGACAAATTTATCTGAAACCGTAATGGATAAAACATTCTGCTTTGATTGTTAAGTATAATTTGCTTTCAGCAATCAAATTATGCAAATGTTCAGTGAGGTTAAAATCATACTAAAATAAAACAGTCTAAGTGAAAACACAAATATTTGGAAAATTCTACATTTCTTTCAAAACCGCTAAATTCAACATTAACGTATTTTAACATATATATTAATAATCTTAAATCCAGCAGATATAGATAAATGATAATCCTGACAAGGCTAACTATACACATAATCTACTCTCAATTACGAGCTAAGCGGAAGTCACACCAGAATATAGAGAAACATGTTCTCAGATTATAAAAATGACACAGTAAATACTGTTTTATTTTGAGTGTACGATACTGTACAAATCCAGGAGGGTCTAGATACTTGATCTAGTGTGGATGGAAGCTAGTCTGGCAGCCGATTGCCGTCATATGAAACAAAATGTTGGCGTGTCTGTTATTTTGCAGAGAGGCACATGTGTGGAGTGAAATGCGGTGATCTTGCTTTATCCTGCTGCTCGTTGAAAAGATTTCCTGACATGAACAGGAGGCAATAAGGGGAAAAGAGCGTTCGGCATTTGTGTGTGTGTGCTGCAGTGATGGTGATGGGCTGTCATGCGTTGCCATGGAGAGAGACAGACACTCACAGCTCCTTTGCAGTAGAGGCGGATCCTCCCAGATGGGGTGCGCATGATGACTGACATCCTCTTCCTCGCGCTAGGAGACAAAACGTCAAGAAAGAGAGTAAGAGAGAAGAAGAAGGTGGAATAAAGGAGAGAAAGCAAGTGAGAGAAATCACATTACAAGGTGTTACCGCCACTGCAGCAAATTATGACATACTGTTTGAGCTAGCATTAGACTGCTGAAATAAAAAAATAAAAGAGGTGGTAACAAGATGTCACACCTCAGTCACACAATTAATTAGCACAAATCACAAGGCTACAAAAAAGCTGATGTATTCTTGATAAAATACTTCTAAGGATCAAATGTATCTATGTGCATGTATAGTCCGTATGGTCAACAAACTACTAAGCATACTGAAAATAATTACCAATAAAAATAACTTATCAAAAAAGTACCTGGTAAACTCCAGCACATGAAGCAGCTCATACTTTTCCTCTGTTCCGAGCTAAATCAAAGAGACATGCAAGTTAACATAATCTAAAAAGAGACACCTCAGTCTTCTGAGACAAGTTATCTTAAGTAGCACAAGCCAACCCCACCATCCTCCACCAATCAGCCTTAATTGCACTTTAAATGTGTTTATCAGTTGCCTGCACTGAGCTGATGGAGGGAGAATAACAAGGTAAAATTCAATTAACTTCCCTAATTGTAGAGACCACCAGGTACAAGACAGAGTGATTAAGTACATGCTGAGAGCTTTAGAAGGTCTAATAAAGATTAAGAAATTAGACCAAGGTTTTGGAGACGAGATGTTCTGACCAGAAGGGGAAAAAAATGACAATGGTTGTGGCCTTTCCACCTCAGGCTCTTTGAGTGCAATCATCAGGTTAGCCAACTAAGGAAACAACAGGATGGCTGACCTCAGCTTTGGAGAGGACACACTGCATCAGCTCAAGATGTAATCACAGCAAATGTGGCATTAGTCATTTTCCATTACTGTGGCCCAAGTGAATACAAACTGATTAATGTATATTAGTTTTAGCTCAAGGTCTGTTTTGAAACATCTTGGCAAAACAACAAAAATTGTTCATTAATTACTTAATTTACTGCCTAGAGCCAATTTACTGATTGTAGAAACTGTACAACTTCATGGAAAAATAATTGGGTCTCTATAATAAGTATGTAGCTGGAACCAGCAGCTGGTTATGTTTGTTTAGCTTATCATAAAAACTGGAAAACAAGGGGGAAACAACAGGTCAAAGTAGACTCCAACGGTACAAAGAACAAAAACTTCCACAGTCTCAATCAACACATTATGTCCCCTATCTCTGTGTAATCCAATAATGAGGGTAAAGACATAACAACAGTTTTGGTTTTTATTGGGGTTCGGTGCCTGGCTGTTTCTTCATACGGTCTAATAACTTCTTGGAGTCTCTGCTGAGGGGCAAATGCTTTGGGTCACGATTTCAGAATGTAGTTTGATGCCTTTGGGTAAAACCTGGCTAGCTTGTTTCCACCCGTTTCCAGTCTTTCTTTGAGGCTAAGCTTCATACAAACTGCACAGTCATGACAGTGGCACAAATCAAAACAAGAAAGCGCACAGGTGCATTTTTTAAAATATACACGTTTGTTAAATGGCCTGAGAAAATGGCCAAAATACTCTAAGATAAAAGCAAAAGCATATTTTTTAAATATGGGACATTAGCGTAGCTCACAAAGGCAGTTCTTTATTTGAATTTAGCTCATATCCTGGTCATTATTATCACACATTCATCATTGTCTCAGACTACAGTCTTCCAAATTGTCTTTTTTTTGTGTTTGAGGTCCCACTAGACCACGATGACGGCAGGATTAAAGATAAAGTAGATCCATCTATTAGTACAACAGCTTGGATGCCTTTCATTAAACTTGTCTAGTCCAACTCACCATTTCCACAATGACGCTGTCTGGAGTTCGACCAGAAAACACAAAGCCAAGGTTTTGTGCTGCTCTCACCAGAGCTCCTTCATCTTGAAAGCAAAAAGAAAACTCAAAATGTTACAGATAAACACAAATGTACAATCACACAGACGCTCAGCATACACTATAACCTGAAATTCGAACCCGACATTCATGATAAGAACCGAGTTCCCAATTGGTGAATAAACCGAGTTCACTTTGACACATTTTCACAATGAGGGCAGCGACTGAATGCTGTGGAGCAGGTAACCTATGCTACAGCTTGGATGAGGATGCTGCAGGGCGAGAAAAAGCTCTCTACTTGTTTTTTACAGTTCACTTAACTAGCTTTCTCTCTGCAGCCATTCCCTAAACTGCCTCAAACCCCAAAGCTCCAAGAGACCGTGATTGTTCTAAGCAATCAGGCAAAAAAAGTCATCTCTCTTATGAACAGCAAAATGAAGATGAATAGCAGTGGCGTTGCAATTCTGTGAAAACATTACGGATGTGTAGTGTAGTGAAAAGCATCAGAAAACATTAACAGCTCTGATTTACATGCATTCTACTGTATACCCAAAGAGAACCTGGCAGAAACAGAAGCTTCAAATTCCATCTTTTTAGTTTTTTTCTTATGAGAACTATTTCTTTGTTTACAACTGGATCACAGATTTGTGCCTTTAAGCAGCCTGAGCTCATTACGATGGTCCTTTATTTTCAGGAAATCTACATACTGCTGCTAGAGGCAACTACTATTCATAAGGGGTCAAACCAGTGTGGATAATGCTGCATTCTTTTATAATTACAAAGGCAACTTTGTTTTTAGATTGTCTGTAGTTAATTTTCACTTTACATCATGATCATCATGGTGGCGATTTTGTAGAGTTAAAAAGAATCGTGTTGAAGGGCATGTTTCCTTGACTGACAGCTGTCCCTGTCTATTACATTCAACTGTGAATGTGATAGACTGAGGGATCACAGTGAGGCTTGAACAATCAAAGTGACATACGCCATGCATTGTGTAAACAGGAGATTTCATTTTATAATATGATTCCTTGCTGTCTTGTGCCCTCATGATTGTATAAATGTCTTTATGAAATATCGGTGCCTAGAGGCTGTTGTGGTGCATTCCGTTTGCTAAGTCACAGAGGTCACTAGATGGAAAATTAAACACTGCAACAAAGAGAAATATCAAGGACATGCAGCATCATTTATGTAAAGCACCTGGAAACAGGTCCAGTCAGAGCTGCAGCACCAGCAGTTTAAGATCTGCAGTTCCAGGCCTGCAGTTTTGAACCTGGAGGACTAGACCACTTGTTCAGCAGCAGTTTGGAATTACAAATAAACATGCCGCAGAGCAGCATCGACAAGCCAGAAATGCAGCAGCTCCTGCAGTTTTGACACTTATGCCACCTAAAGGCAACACGTATTGCAAGAGCTAATTCTCTTCTATTTGTGGCTGAAGTGTGTGTGTGTGTGTGTGTGTGTGTGTGTGTGTGTGTGTGTGTGTGTGTGTGTGTGTGTGTGTGTGTGTGTGTGTGTCTGTGTAAGGAAGAGTACTAAGACCACACTAGTAAAAGTGCACAACTTGTTGTGTTACACATCTGTACAATAACCTATCATTAAAAATCACTTCTATATCTGTACTTTACTGGTGAAATCTGACTACTATTATAGTTAAAATTGCAGAAACTATTATGTTCTTTGGTTGCAGGTTTTGTGACATACAGGAGGTGCAAATTGGCAGTAATTAAACCACTACATATATGTGGACAATGTGAAGAATGAAAAAACAGCTGCAACATGCTGCAACATCAAGCCTTGATGAACAGAAACAAAAAAGAAGACCTATTTGCGATTTGGATTTTTTTTAGGCTTCTGTTTCTCACCTTTGCACTCCTAGACTGTAGTGTGTAAGTCTGGCCAAAAATAATGTTCCCAAATTATCATGTGTGAACACACTTCATACCGTAGAGTAATACCAGCGCAGCATACTTTATATCCAGAAGCTATATTCCACTAGAAGGTGTGACATACCTGGAGATGCAGCCTGGTAGGTGATTTTTCCATCCATGCGCTCAGGGACTGCAGTGTGACAGATGGCCATCATGGTCATGAACTCCAGGATAACAGCAGCTGTAGGCTACAGGAAGTGGAAAGGGCACTTTGACTTTTAACGTTCCTTCATAAAACATGTAACAGAAGCAAAACAAGCAGAAAGACCTTGATGATAATAATGCAAGGGCAGAGAGAACTCGAGTGACAGACTATAATCAACCCACATGATTCACAGCTGATGTACATGTGACAGACAGATGGCACACGTCATCTGCTACAGCAGTCATTGCATGTATTGAGCATGCAGACGCATTTACAGATGACTCCTTTAAATGCATGTATGCACCGTTGATTTGGGTGAATTGTGTGTCTACAAGAGGTTTGCTGCATCAGGAAGGTTCAGTGTAACACCTCTCATATAACAACTAGACAATAAAACCACGTATTTTTTTTAAAAATATTGTTTAGCCACATTTTTGCTTTACAGATCACCGTCTCCATTCAGTGCTATAGTGTCTTATGCTTGCTATAAGTAAACCAGAAGACATATTGTCAATGTTTTTAAATATTTGTTGAAGAAAACTTACTTTTGCTTTCTACTTAATTAAAAATGTATAAATAAGTGTTCTCCACACCAGTCACTGATGCCTAAACATAAACCTCACTTCTCTGGTACAAGTATGTGACTGTGACATTGAGGAGTAAATATCACTGCAGAACAACTACCAACACAGTAAAATCATAATCAAAATATTGCAATGTATATAATATGGGTTCCTCAAAGGGAACATTTCTTTTTTTTTTTGTGGAGTCAACAAACTAACAAAAAAACAATACTGGACACATTTCTTCTCAACCCTTTAGTGTCTAAAGAGCCATTAAATCTCCATTTTGGTTTAAACGCCAGCCTGAGGTTTGTCACTGCCTGAAATACACATGGCTTCAGTATTCACTAGTCAGGTTTGGCCAGACAAATGACTGCTGGTAACAAGCCAAAAGGATCGCACAGAACTCGCCAGCTGCTGACAGACATTTACTCGTGCCCCTTTATCCCACACACTTGCTTCAGTTAATGAAAAAAAAGCCTAACCTATATACTGAGGGCATTTTACATTAATGAGGGGAACAGTATGACTAACTTGCCAAGGGGTAAACCCAGACAGACATCTGCTGAGGCTCTTGTCTGGGAGTGGAGGACCACCAGCGTGTAGTCAGTGACCACAGCTGAGGCAAAGATATCAGCAGCCTCCAGGGCCACAACAGGCCTGAATAATACAGCAACAATACCGACTGTAGTCCGGCTGCAAACCTTTGTTAACAATGGCCAGAATAAGCTTATTCACAATCCCAGTTTGCCATCATTGTGAGAAACCATTTATGAATACAGCCGTCACAAACCTTTAGTAACGCAGAAAATATACAACAGCTCTTACAAACATAACCTCCCATGAATAATACTATAAAGGTGTAAGATCGAGCCATGCTATGAAGTGATTGCTCCAAAGAACTCGTTTCCTTCCCCTTCTCAAACAAAAAGCGATGTACTCGACACACAGTATTATTAAATTGGTTCCTTCTGCTGACTGTGAAAACTGTGATGAATGAATGTAGGGGGAGGAGGGGTAAATCAAAGGGCCTCTTGTAAATGAAAATACACAGAGTCTATTACAGTCCAGGTGGCGGTGACAGTCCCCTCTGCCTCCTAGCAGCATGCTAATCTGGTCCAGGCTGACAGGTATCCTCTGAAGGACATATTGGTGTGTGTGTTGTAACTGTACTTCAGTTTTCGACACCACGAGTGAGGACGTTTTTCAAAGTGCAGACATTGTGTCCAGCTCTATCAGTTTAAGGGTTTAACTTTGTTTCAGGTTACAAGTAGGTTTTTGTTAGATATACATAAAGGGATGGAGTCACACATACACAGTAGCCATTTTGCCATTTTTCAACTCTGTGCTGTTTTTAGCCTGGCAACTCCACAGTGATGACAAAACTCTAGGAAGTTACAGAACTAACTGTGTCAAGCCGTGAAATAGTCAAGCCAATAACTAATTGTAAAACCACAACGTGTTGTGTTTACACTTATGTTTTCACTGTATTTTATAAAGGGAGATTAAACGGTGATGCTAGTAGGGGTCGACCAATTATTGTTCAGGTTGATTTTCAAATCTAATGTTTATTATTCTGATTATCTGTCTGTTACTCTGTTAACTGATTGTCAATAAAATATATTAATTTAAAAATGCCTCTCTCTATCTGAGCAGATGTCCCACCCACAGCACGATCTGACTGATTATACGTCACGTGTTCTAGACGATCAACGCTGAAGGAAAAATCGTAAAGAGTCTTTTTTGAGTAAACAGAAGTCCTGAAGCTTGTGGTATTTGTTATAAATTTCCACACCATGGTTTTAATTTTTACTACAAATATAGTGTATGTTGGTTCGAAATATGAATCAGCAGTCACTTTGATTACTAAAACTTGATATTGGCCCTGGGATAGACGCATCTCCCTGATGTCTTTAGTCGAAGCTAAAGTTTCCTGGTTTCATCTGCATATTAAACTTGCAGATATTAGCAAACAAATTTCCAAAAGTTTAAAACATTTCACGTTAGGGTCCAGAGAGTGCATTATGTCACTGAGGGTCCTCAAAAGAATAGAAGTACAAAAATGTGTGAGTACGCTATCCAAGAAGGTGCTAACCTAGACAGAACGTGGCTCTGATGACACAATTAGATGTGACAGCTAATACTGTGCTGCCTGCAATCACCCCCACTGACTCCTGGGTAACCTATGTCACAGCAGCAGTGACAGACATTCATCACTTCAGACGTGGCCGGTGTGGAAACAGTTGAAGGGTTAGGGCACAAAGGAGCAGAGAGCCTGGGCGAGTGAGCAAACAAACACCCACGAAAGCTGCTGGAACTCTGCAGGCGGAGAACATGTCCAGTGACTCAAGAGAACATGAAAAGCACCAGGGGGGTGTTTATTTTTGTCAGTACTGTTAATTCCCTTCTCCTGTAGTCTGCCATCCTCCCGCAACACTGTATCAACATTACTCCTACAAACAGCCTGCAGCCACGCAAAACTGTTGTTAATGATAAGGATTAGTAGTGGTTAAGTAAGAAGCGCCCTGATGGCCGTAAGTGTTTGTATGGTGAGGGCATCGGGTGTTAATTGAAATACATCGCTTAATTTAGTATCTTATGACGTTTTCTAGATTTAAAGGAATATTTCAACATTTGGGAAAATTTGCTTATTCGCCTTCTTGTTCAGATAAAAACTTAAAACTTGCTCTCATGTCTGTGAGAGTCAGTAGTCAGTTAGATGGTCTACCAGAACCTTTGCTGAATCTACACATAAACAAAATGTGACTAGGAAACCTCAACAAGGCATTAGTACAACTGCAGCCCAACAGATTAATCATGAGCAGAATCTCCACCAAGAGATGCAGAGAGACTGCGGTTTCTTAACAGCAGTTGGTTATGCACCATAATTAGCAGGGATGAGGGGCTATCAGTATGAAGCTAGAGCAGATCTTAGACAAACTCAATGTGTGAAGAGATTCTGCTGTCATAACAAAGCAAACATCACAGTGGGATTACTACTTTCCCTGGGCGGCACTACTGTACGTAATTAGATGTGACATTCTGCCTCCCCCACACTGTTCTGCAGCTGAGTTACTCAAACAACCAATCAATCAGTCTTCACCCTTTCCATTACTACAGGTGGACATTACTGCTCCCTCTTAAGTCCTGTAAACGACCACAAATGCATGTGATAGCATTTATTTAGACCGTTTTCTTGCTCAATCTCCTGAGTTTCTTATGAATCAGTGGATGAAGGGGGTCTTAATCTTGTCAGATTTTGCCTTTTGTTTATAGTGCTGTGTAAGGAAACAGTGATCCACTCCTCAGCAGGGTTTTATTCAATCTAATATTAAATGCAATTATGGTGTTTGGTCTAAATTCGTCACAACGTGACAAGATGCGTGCCATGAAACATCACAGCCGTTCTGCCATTTTTAAGACTCAACACACAAGTCAAAACAGTCAACACCTAAAATGGCAGGAAGGCATTATACAACCACACACAATTAGATTCAAAATCCTTCTTAATTTTATCCTGATTGGCACCAGTCACCACAGGTGGGCGACAGGGAACCCTGACATTACTTACATGATTGCTTTGGAGGTTTTCCAGTAAGCTCGGGTCATTAAATCCTGCCTCGTCTGAGGAGTGTGTGCTGTGCCTGGAAAGAAGAGATGGAGACATCAAACCGACAGAACACACTGGAATACATTTATAGTGCCACTGACAGCCAAGTGCAGCATGATGTCCTGACAATAAGACTATAGGCTAGTTAGGAACAAATAGTTAAGTCCCTCCCAGTCATTAAAGACTCATTTCTGTGTAGAAGTTTTTATACACGGAAATAATGTCTTCCTGCCTTAAAATGGACTAGATGCCTCTGCACACTGTTTGTTTTCTCTACAATGTGTGGTTCTATGATGTCCCTGCATCAACACCTCCTGACAGCAGTTTCAGCTCAATAACTAATCAACAACTCTGCTCAAACATTGTGAAACTATTCTGCACTCCATAATGGCAGATCATAATGCTGAACTATTTTAGATATACATGTTAGAACCAGAAACCAATTCTGACACTTCGCTGTCTACTACTCTTATGTACTACAGCCTCTTAAAGATTGCATAATTTCTATAATTTCTGTTCACATTTTTTTAAAAAATGCTTTAGTTGCCTGTGACTGTGCATCTGAGCATTACATCAAGTACAAGCACACAATATTCTTTCTATTCCTCAAGACTCATCTAGAGCTTTAACTACCTTTAATTGTCATCGTCAGTTGGTTTATTTTTACCCAATTTATTTTGTCCATAAAATCTCAGGAAAAACTGCAAAAAGAATACCCAGTACACTTTTGCAAAGGCCGCACTGACATATTTAAATTGCTGATTTCATCTGACCAAAAGTCAAGGCCCCAAAAATATTCAGTAAATTATCATAAATTAAATCATAAACACACTTGAGAAGCCAGGACCGATCACTATTTGGCAAATTGGCTTGAAGAAAATGAAAACACAAGCAGAAAAATTCACTCCGTTTAATTCATTAGATGTCTGCAAAACCTAACCAGCCCAGTCTTGAAGTCGATCATTAGAAAGATACTAATGTTCAGTTTGGATTGACACTGCCATAACTATGCAGTATATTTACTGTGCCACTGAGGTTTTAGCTTGCAATCATGCTGATGACAAACTCAGCGACACAGTCCTGTATATCTGAAGATTATTTGTAAAGGTGAGGCTGCTTTATGGACAGCACAAGGCAGTAGGTGAATTATTACGCGGTGGTCCAAAGGTAGGTCCACATCACCAATCAAAACACACTGCGGGGGTTGGCAGGTTAGCAAGGTCGATGCTTTCTGGTCATTTTTCAAACATCACCTACTGGACAGAGGTGTTGAAAATAGGGTCGCCACTGACTGTAGTTACAAATTAATTTCTTGTCAACCAAATCATCTTCAGCTCTAGATAAAACTAATTTGCACTGAGACTGGCAGCACAAACCAGATCTCAAAGTGGTAATAATACAGCCAGTGCTGTGTGCCAACAGTATTGACATTTGTTGAATGAAGTATTAACCACAGTGCAGCAGAATGCAAATGCTAGCCCCCTGGGCTTCAGTAATGTGATGTACAGTGTGACTGCTTGGGATTCTGTCCACGCTGGCACAAGTAGATCATCCTTTGAGAAAGCAGTGTCTTGAAATGGGACATTATTAGTTACCAATGCACAAAGAATCTAAGCTCACACATTTATTCATTATCCCGTTTATATATCATATTCACTCAAGTCATTTCCATAAATAATAAATGGTGTTCCCCTTTGCTTTGGAAATTAAACAATGCATGAGGAACTGCTTACAGGGACAGCAGACAGGCTGAATTTCTGGCAGCTGAAAAAGACCACATTACTCACACACTAATCAAAGCCAAGCCCTAATAAATTACTGGAAACACAATTAGTCTCTTGTACCAGAAATACTTTCTATTTTTGGCAAGAAGCAGCATAATTCAATATCTTGAAGTCCATTAGGAATATGGCAAAATCAAAAAAATACACATCTTTCATCAACAACAGAAAGTCGTGCTGAACTGGACAATTTGGATTGCAGAGGACTTTTCATTAATGAAAGAAAGGAAGTTTTTATCCCTGTAACAGTGGCTTAGGGCAGTGATTTTATACGTAGCCGGAAGCGGCTCGCTGCCTGTCCAGCAGGGATCGATTCACGATTCTGTGATAAATAGAGTCCTATAGATCAGGCAGACAGCAGCTTTGTCGGTAGCATTGGGGCTTGATAGAAATGTTACTCAGGCTGCTATTAGCAACCATAAGTCTTTCTAATCCCACAGGATATGCTGTCCCTGAGAGCCAACCAGCCAGCCGGCTAGTAATACTCCTATCTACAGCACAGAAAATAGAAGTCTGGAGGAAGAAAAATATAGGAAAAAGACAGCAACACAATTAAACAGCATGACTCGAGTCGATACTGTGTTACACCTACTGGATGCACTGGAGGTTAGGGAGATTTATCACACTTACAGGCTTTATTGAAATGTGTCATGGAGAAATTGAAAAACAAAGTCTGCATTTCTAAATGCTCCATTTACATAAACAAGGAGGGCAAATATTTTTACCGAATAGACTTTGGTTTTAAGCTTTGCATAATAAACTGTAAAATATACAGAATGCAACTGGTTCAATCATGCCTGATTTCCAAACGCATGGAAACTACTCAGGTGCTCATGTGATATATAAAAACATGAGCAAACTGGCACAAAGAATGAACATGTCATTTTTTGTCAGAAGATCTATAGCGTCAGTATTACTGTTTCTAAGCCTTGTACAGGGAAGGAAGCTCTGAGCCTTTCTCTCCAGCAGCAGTAGCGTAGATCGCCGCAATCAATTGTCTTGATGAAATTTGTGAGGCACGAGGCTGGGCGAGGACGACGGTCAGATATTGATTATCTGCCAGCACACAGAGGTCCTGTCACTATGGGAACAAGGGTGCTGGCTGTTCACAGTCAATAACCAGGGACCAGTTCCAGATTAAACCTACACTGTCCTGTTGCAGGGAAGAGGAGGAAATGATAAACTTAGAACTTTGACTCACAAGCTTTCTTTTAAGTTCACCTTTATGTAAAGAAAAACAGGCCCATGGGAATATGTCTGATTTAGTGATGGTTCTGTTTTCTTCAACCTACATAACGCACTCAATAGTTCAGTTACTCCTGTATCTCTAACCTCTCCTGTGTACAAGTAAACCATCTAAAGGTTGTTTGAGAGAGCAAAAAATAGCGACTTGCTGAGACATGCTTTCATGAGAGCTGGCAACGTCTTTTAAAGCAGCAAGACTCGACATTTTGGCATAATAGGCATTAACAAACAAGCTCCAATCCCCCATGCAAAATGGATGAGACACGCCCATGCTGTTGCTGCAGATCTAAACCCTGTAGCAGATGGATCTCAGAAGTAGGACTGTGTGCGTGAGCTCTGTGTGTGTGAGGAAGACAAAGAATAAGTGGGTGTGTAGCTACCACCTCCAAAGTTAGTTTGATGTTAACTGGGGAACAGAAGAATGCACTGCACAGCTTCAGCCTCGACACGACATACAGTAAACACTGGAAGGTTTCGTCTATCAAACCTGCTGATGAACGCGTGCCTGTTAGAAAGCCACAACACTTAAATACTGATGATTGAATGTGAAGACTGCTACAGTAATGAGCCACAAATATATACAACAAATACTGCACCATTTGTTTGAAGCTGTCCTTTCACATCAACAGTTACACACAGTGAATCAAGGGGCCACAGTCACATACAACACGTCCCAAGAGTACTGAACGCACAAAGAAAAAATAGCAAACACACACTGAGGTATTGTGCTCAAAGTCACAGTTTCCACAAGGCAAGGCAGCACTAATACATCACAGAAGCGGAGAGCGAAAAAAGACGACCATCATTTCACACCCATCATCTTACCAGTCGTCCTCTGCAAAACTACCCTCGTCAGCCTCAGGGACGTGACTGTTGGAGCGAAGGTGGAGAACAAAGAGCATCTTGTTGACAGTCTTTTTTTTTTTTTTTCAACATGTGCTGTGAATGTGCAGATGCCAGGATTAGAGTTAAAATGGGATTGTTGGTGTTAGAGTATGATAGGTCAGATGCAAGGAGGGACTTTAGTCAAGGTGTTGGGGTTAGGTTGACAGGGGTGATTACAGCAGGCCCGCTAATGTTTTATTCTCAGAAGGAATATTTTGAAGATGAAAGGTTGAAACTCACTTCATTGTCAAAACTATATACCACCAGCAGTCGGTTAGTTTAGCTGCAGAGCCACAACTTTTAATTTTTATACTTTGGGTTTAGCATGGATTAATTAAACAAAATGCATTTAACTTCTGTGGTGCTAGTCGGCTCCCTGTTGCCTCAGTATATTCTGTTATTGAAACAGTAACTATAACATTAATTGCTAATGTTTAGTGAGTGTTCCTTACAATTCTATATATACACTGGCATTTACTGTTAAGTTATTAGTAACAATGGAAATCTTTAATTGTTGTGGAATTTTATTTAAGCTGATACAATTTAATCTTCCCTTGTAATAAAGAACGATACTTAGAGCTCATTATATTGGATGCTGTTCTTTTTTTAATTTGAGTTGTGCATGATTTGTCAAATGCCAGTCCAATAACAGCCGATTTTCATTATAAAGTCCCTCAACGAAAGAATTAAATTTATCACTAAAATCCTCAATTATATCCGTACCAAACCTCGTGCGGTAAAAGCTGAAATGTGACTGACATAAACTAATTCCATATGATTTCAATTTGACTGAGGGAGAAGCAGAATTCCTCCAGAAAGCTCAGCAGACTCCTTGCTGTCCCAAAATGTTGGGACGACTACGTATTTATCAACTACGACCACAGCCAATCCAACAAAAAAAATCAAGCCAGATTTAAGCAATTCTAATAACTAATAACAATACAACAATTTTATGACAGTAGCAGAAACGTGTCAGCTGTTAGCATGCTGTGTATATTTTCATGGTTATCAATTTACGTAGACATGAAAAAAAACAGGTATAAAAACGAAATGTGGTCAGAGAGCACTCTGTTCAAAAATAAGGCACCAAGTGATTTTGACATCTCCGCTCCAAGTAACTGCAGTGCAGGATTTTGTTAACTGTGAGGAGTGTAGCCGACCAGACGATGTGCTCCACTGAACATTATAGCTCTTCATTTGATTCAGACTCAGTTTTATTCACTCTGTAGAGCCGTCTGCTCTTCTTTACCTTCAGCAAAGAAACGTTGTGATTATCTGCTTTCTGTCTGTAAGCAGACGAATATTTGACATACCAGGTACAGCTGATGTATATTTCTACTGGGAAACAGAACAATCTCAGACAAAAATCTGTTATTTAAAAAAAAAAAAAAAACACACATTTTTGTGAGTTTCGTCATTCGAGTGCATCTAAATAAAATATGCTTTCACTCTTTCCTTTTCAATTAACAACCAGGAGGATTGTGTGAGCCGTTCTAACCTAAACACTGTCTCTCCTTCAGATTTGGACTCCAATCCAGTGAAATTAATTAATGTCTACACCCTTGGGGATGGCTTTATTAATTACAGCAGCACTTAATTTGTGGTGAGGAACACATGCAGGCGGCAGTGTCAGGGGGGCTTTATGTGTGTGTGCTGGAACCAAATTACAAGTCACGCTCCAGAGTAAGTACTACGCACATGCTTGTTCATTCATTTGTATTAAAACATTCAATGTTTTTATCTCTGTTCTGTAATAATCTCTTTTTTGGCATAATATTACTCCTGCATCTAGATGTAGTGTGAGATTCTTAAAAACAGTGTTAAAAAAAACTATTCAGTTATCTTTAGTGCAGAATTTAAAGTTTAATTAAACATTATGTACCTCCTAACTACTTTTATCCATATTTCATGGTTAACCTAAGGCAAGCAGACAGCTGAAAGCATCTATGATAGAAACAAGAAAGAAGTACCAGTTATCAAACTGTATAATAATGTTCAAATAGCTTCAAGCTTATCAAGCCGTTTTCGTGATGGGTCAATGCAACAATAATACATTTGTTCTGCTCTGTTGGGGTAGTATTAAAATAATACTTTCTTCAGGAAACACTACAGGCATTTCAATTAATTTATCACAGAACAAAAACACATACCTGAGGATACAATAATGCTTGACAATTTCCTGACAAATGTAAAGAAATACTGATATATAAAAAAATATATATATATATTAAGATTTTACATAAGATAAAATTCTCATTTAGTTTTTTTTTAATATAAAATTTGATCATATATTCTTCAGAAGGAGAGTAATCTTGGTAAATGGACATACAACATTAGATTTGTTTACAGTTTGCGTTGTGATTGTCAGGTGGATTATGAAGACTGAAAAATGACCCGTCAACAGTTTTTGAATCTCCAAACTCTTATTTTCGGAAACCCAGAAGAAAAAAGGAGACAAGGAGCTGGCCAAACGTTGGCATCATCAAAAATAGCCTCACCTCATTAGAACCTGTCTACTTCCCTCCTGCTATGAAACACTCATCCATATTTATCAGTTGCATAAGAGGGAGTCCTCGTTTCAGAGTATCAAAGAAAAACATCTTTACTTAGGATGAACGAAGGACAGGCTGCTGCTGAACTTCAGTCAGCATTCGTCCCTGATGACCAGCAGACTTGACCCATTTCTAACCATTAAAAAGACAAAAAAGGAAAAAAAACATTCTGCAGCCCAAAATATTACACCCCAGATATGTCACATGTGCGTTTAACCAGCATCTGCAGCAGTTAAAAAAGAAAATCCACAATGATTTAGGAGGTACCACATCATCAACATGTACATCATAACTGCTGAAGAGTGACTTTGTATTGTTGACCCAACAATGACAAGTTGTCAGTGTCTTCACTGAGCTCACAATCACAGCCTAATGAAACCACAAAGAACTCCTGATAAAATACTGTCTTTCTTCCTTCAGTCTGCACTTCATCAATCATCCTATTAATTGAATCGTAATGGGATTAATCATGTACTGTCACGCCTGCACTTGCTGTGGTTCTGTGAAGACGCTCTTCTCTCCCACTTGTTTTGCACCCACGGAGTTTAATTATCTATGCACAAAAATAAAATGAGGGATGAATAGCGTTGGCGCCGATCAAATGTTAAGATGTAACTGAATCTGCTTTTATTTCAGTGGAGCTGAGGAAAAAGTAAATTCTTGTGAAGTGTGAATTTTGCCTAAATCCTTGTGTTTATAATAGGACACTGTGTGATACCAACTCGTCGCTGTCCTCGGCACCGCACAGAGAGCGAATACTGAGAGGTACAGCCAGTTTTCACAAACACCTCCAACATGACAGACGATGGACGAGAGCCTGCGAAGGAGAGTGTAAAGTGCCTTTGCTTGCAAATGTCTGTCTGCCTTTTATTTATAGTTTCTGTTGAGAGGAGCACTGATGCAGCTGCTAATGAGGAGGCAAGGGGAGGAGAGAGAAACGCCAGATGTACTATGATGCACACTCGGCATTTAATGAAGGTGATGGGGGAGGCAACGGTTGAGGATGCGAGGAGGGAGGGGGGGGAAAGTGTGAACGGGGGAGGAAAATGGAACATACCCATAGGCCACACCGGCAATGGTGCACTTCTTGAACTGCATTACGTTGCAGGTCAGAGTTCCGGTCTTGTCAGAGAAAATGTATTTCACCTGTTCGGACAGAGAAACACAAATGAATGCTTCATAAACAGACAATTTATCCTAAATGTGAGAGACACTTCAAGTGAACATTAGAACACTGAAACATATAATTTGAACTGCATTGTTTACCTGGCCTAATTCTTCGTTCAGATTGGAGGTGCGGGCCATGGCAGGTGTGTTTGTGGGCTCATAGAGCATATCAGTGTCCTGAAATCAATAACAGAAGAACTTGAAGTGTAACATTATTTCAGAAACAAAAAAATCTGGTGCAACAGAAGTTTTCATCAAAGTTAATTTCACATCATTGCTGACAGTAAAAACAGAAAAACCCCAAACAACTGATGCTTCACTTCACTCCCAATGGTCACTATGCCCTTAAGAAAATACTGAACCAAGTGGAGTTGCGGGAAGAGAAACCAACTGAGAACTGCCCTAAATGTTGCTAAAAATTACTTGCCAGGGTTTCATTTAAAATTTAATGAATAAAAGGGGCTGAGAATAACTTTGGGCAAAAAACTGTATGATTCCTCAGCTGAGATATTTGGTGGGGTTGACCTAGTTACGAAGTACATATAAGTGCAGTATTTTCTTGGTGCTTCAAAATATGTTTTTTTGGCTTTTCTATGGTCTTTACAGGTGTGAATACATGTTGTTTACTTAAAAATATTTAGTAAAAGCAATGCTATGCTACTTGTACACCATCATTTTATTTTGATAAATGTTTACATCTACGGTAGTTCTTAACCGTGCAGTACTCAGGATTTGGTTTCTTTGAGGCAATGCATCAAGTTGTGAACACAACAGTAATAGAGGTGACATGGCGCATGATTATCAAACAAAGACTTCTCTACACAGCTATGGGGCAACATTAACATTAATTTAGAGTCATGTCCATGGTGACAATCAAATTTGTTTCTTTGGTAACATGTCAGTCTGGTGTCTTCATACGCTGGAAGATGCATCATGAGCAAAATAGGCAGTCAACACCATGGCAAGGCATTTACAACTTGAAACAAAAGTGCACCGAAGACAGTCTGCAAAGCACAGATTAAGTATTCTGATGTTTCATAAGTACCACACTTAAGGATCCAATCCTGTCAACTTGCAGGGTCGAAATTTCCACAACAGGATTCTTCTTCAGAATCAGTTTCGTATTCAAACATGAATGGATGAATTAACCAGTATGACAACTTGCCATTATTTAGCGTAGAGTAGTTTTGCTGCGTTTGAGCAAAGGTGTAGGTTAGCTAGTGAGCTCGAGTAGCATGGGAGGACAGAGAGACTGGGACTAAGGACATCCACGCATTCTATAGGAGGCAATGGTGAAGAGTTAAATGAAAGTCATCTTGAGGCATGAAAGGATCATTTTCATGGAAAAAAAATCTTCTAAATGTCTATCTTTGACACACAGAGATACATTTTTTTAAAGGTTAAATCCACAGCTGGAGACAGACTTTGCTCATTTATGTTCACTAGCTAGTTACTGGACTCATCTGTCGTCATTCTGGTGCTGAGTATGGACTGCATGTTTTTTTTTTTTTCCAGGTTTGATGAAAAACCAGCAGTACCTTGAAACAATGCTAAAGACAGCGGCAAGACCTTATTAAACTGTGAAGAGGATAAAATGCTCTGCACTGTAGTGCATGATTAATTGCGAGGGCTCACTGCCATCTCCCATTTGACATAAACATAATTTGATTCAGTGTTAACATTGATTACAGCAGTGTAGTGTGCTATGTAGAAACAGTCACCACCCATCTTGCTTTGTGTATGTAGCGATTAACTGTGCTGCAAACATTTTCCTCTCAGACATTTTGCGCTCAAAGCCCGCAATAATATAGCACATTACATGTCCTCTTTGGCATATTTCTTTCTGGAAAGTATGGAAACACAGCGTTAACAACATCTAATCATTGTGTTCCTTTTGAAAGTCACACCTATGAAGAAAAAAGTGTATTTATCTCAGATTTAGAGTTTAGTTCAGTTCAAGTCTACAAGGTAGCTTCAACTCACCCAGTTGATGAAAAAGGCTTGGATGAACTTGATAACCTCTAGTGTGACCAGGAGACTGATAGGTATCAGGTTGTTGAACAGGATAATGAAGGTGAGGAAGTTGAGGCCAAAGTTAGCCGCCCCGCCATCTATCAGGGGATGAGTTTTGGACAAAGGGAAGTGATACACAGGAGACTCGTCAGTGCTGATCTGCAAATATCAGTTAGTTAAATGAAAATGCCCAAAGCTACTTCCAGCCAATTATTAACATTATCCCAATACAGAGAATGTTTTGGGCTAATGTCATGCATTAGCTGGAATTAACCATTTCTTCCACCCAACCTCATCCTCTTACAACTCAACCGATTAGCAATCCAATTTAATGTCCCAAAGATTTCAAAGTAGCGAACAGGGACTGAAGTATCTCAAATGTCATTAGTGTCACAGCAGCAGCCTTGGCATCCAGCATGATCCAGGCAATGAATTCCACAAAGCACTATGCAAAATGATGTTGGTTCCCCCGAAGCCCCAAACAATTGGCAATGATCAACATGTAAGCCCACTGACACCAAACATGAAAACAGGAGGGATGTGATTTACCTTTCCTCAGCTTGCAGGAGTTGCAAATGTTACCTTCCTCAACCCAAGCCTTGATCTTAGCATAGCGGTTGAGAGGGCCAGCACTTCCCCATGACAGAACAATTGCAAAACAAAAAGCTGAATGGCACAAAGAAAGTGGCAGAATGGAAGCTACTGCTACAACAACACAAACAAGAGGGAGCACTTTTTCAGAAGTGGGGGGGAAGACAAACGTATCGGATGCTCTCAAGACAAAGGAGGGAGATTCAGTCCATAGCACATTCTCAACCAACAAGGAGTGGAAAAGAGTGGGTGGATTATGTCAGCAACAAAGTTTGGGTGTTAATGATGATCACTACATCACCTCATTTCACTCATTTCTAGAAGCCAGCTCATTATGTTACACAGAAATGCTGCTAGTAGATGAGAGAGTGACACTGGATTGGACCAGTAGGGAGCCATTAGAGAAACTATCAAACCATAGCAAACCAGGACATGCACAGGTAACATACATATTTTATTTTTGTTTATTCAAGCCAGTGAACATAAAAAAATTTCTAAATTCACATAAATGTGACTGTAAATTCTTATTATTATTATTGAACGACTCGTGTTTGCACGGCATGTCTACATTAGGGTGACAAAACCACATCCCTTCATGCTAAAAGTAGAAGTGGGACAAATATGTTTTCACCACGCTGTCAGTTAAGCCAGCAGTAGTTTGCAGAGACACTGCATTAATTCAGTAATATGGTGATAAGTACACAGCTATCTACAAAAACTAACTGTGCTCACTGAGCAAGCTGTGGCTGCTCACACGAGGGCAAAATAAATAAGCATACATTTTAGCACTCAGAGCCTGCATTCATTAAGTTGTCACAATGTATGTGTGTCTGGCATGTGTAATTAAAGCCTTCAGTGACACATGAGCTTGTGTGATGTGCGGCTGACTAAAACTAAGACTAAGACTCGACTGCACCTGTCTGTATGAGTGAGTGAAGTTATAGTAATTTAGGAAATTACATCGAAAGTTTAAGATGTGACAATCTCCCCACCTCTCTCTTTTGTCACAGGTTGGATAATATGCACTGGACAGAGTCTCAACAACTCCTTATGGAAGTAAAATCAGTCTCAAGATGGACGCTTGCTTTATAACTTACACTCCCCTCACCGGTTTGACATCGGGTCTTTTAGGTGTGAGTTTTAATGCCACTTAGGACGATATTAAAACCCTTACAAAAAACAGTAGAAGCCAATGCAACATCTCATCAAAAGGGACAGTGTAAGTTGTAATGCAAGCTTGAACTGACCAGGGCACAACCTCTCCTACACAGGCCTATCAGGGTACAGAGTAATGGCCAGAGTGTCACGATAATCACTTTGCATACCAGGTTCAGAGCTTCATCACAACAGACCAAATGTCAGAAACTAAGCCTTTATTTTGCATTGGGTTAATGTCTGTAATAGTAACTTAAAATAGAGGCATTTTCAACGATGGGTTGGAGAATACATGTAAAAACCGAGCAGGTTTTCACCTCTCCCCCTCCTCTCTCTGTCTGTCCTTTGAAAAATCCACACAAGAAAAGAAGGCGGCAGAGGCATTTAGAAAATGTCAGCTCGTGCCCCTCGGGTTGCACCACATGTTGTGTTCGAGCAATAAACACGTATAAGCCTCCTGCTATGAAAAGCTTCCTGAGCACAACCTCATCTCCCTTGCAGTCAAAGTAATTGCTGCTATTCATTTCTTTTAGGAAAAATAAAATGGGGGGGGGGAAGTACGGTCTGAAGCTTGGGAACTGCAAAGCGTTTAACGTGGCACAAAAAAAATGGAGGAAAAGTGAGACACTGTTTTCATCAGGCACTGAAAATAACTAGACGAAGGTATAAGAGAGCTGGAGGGGAAAAACCTATTGTTGGATCCCTGGTATGTGCTTGTCCATGGCATGGGCCCATACAAAGTAGGGCAACCATATAGGGGGCGAGGGTAGGGGGCTTCATTTGCTTAGCATAGGCACAGCTTCAGTAAAGGGTTAGTAAGGGAGGGTCATTCACGGATGGCCAAGGCTTTTAAATGGTTGTTACCTGGAGCTGTTAAAAAAAACGACAACAAAGAAAACAACAAAATCAAACAGAACATTAGAAAGGAACAAAAAAGTACAGCAGCGCAGTGATATTCAACCATTTCTTTTTCAATCAGACTCATTCACAACACATTTATGCATGTCACGGCTGTCTTTTCTCAGTTAACAGGGAATTCACTTATTCCCACATTGCCACATATTTCACTTGTAATGCGAAACATTGTTTAACTGAGGCAACATAAAAACGACACGACACATACCAGCATTTAAGAACTTAAAATGACAAAGAAATAAGCTGATATGAACAAGTGAGACAAAATGTGTGGAATAAGATGTGCAGCATGGGCTGCTGGGACTCTTACAGTTGAGATCCATGTACCAGGCATCATTGCCGTACTGGTACTTCCAGATGGTTTGGCCAATGGAGCAGACCAGAGAGATGGCCAGCAGGCAGCCAAACAGCACAAGGATCTGAAAGTTGGTGATACGCTCCACGTTGGACAGCTTCAGAGGAGGCCGTGTGGAATTCTGGGTAACACATGACAAGACAGTTGTGGTAAAAAATGAAGTAGGACAAATGGTGGAGTTCCCTTTCTGTTCTGTGACAGTATAGAAAATGTCATTTATCTAAACCTTTGAACAGCTTATGGAGCATGAAATGTCTGAATACTTACTGAGAAAGCATAGTAAGGGTTGGTGACATAAAAGCCTGCAGCCTGACATACAGTTTGTTATACTGTATTAATTTAACAATTAGTTGAACACATTTATATTAGCACCAATAGAAAGAAAAAAAATAATGCTTAAGTTTGCTCTCCATTTGTGATAACATTTATTACAGTAAATACTATAAAAATGCTTTACCTGCATGAGCTTTGTGTCATGTCCTGTGTAGACCACCACACCATGGACCCACTGTGTGTTCCTAAGCTGGGCTCCTCTCAGTAAGATCTGGTCTGGACCCAGTGGCACCGTGCTGGATTAAGAAACATCACTGCCATTAGTGCTGAAGCATCTTCCCATCTCACACCGAATCAGTAAGTGCACTAATGCAAGTCTTGACCTTCCATACAAGCTCTGATTTTAGTGTTGACCTTAAATACAACCACTGATGTAAGTCTTGACCTTAAATTAAACAACTGATTTAGGTGTTAACCTTACATACAACCACTGATTTGAGGTAAACCTTCCTGATTCCTTATTGATAAATATGCCAATGGCAACAAAAACCAACAACCAATGTTATAGCACTAAGTAATGTGTATTGACAGGTTTTAGCTACACAGACAGAGCACATCATCAGAAACTAGGTCATTAGTATTTTGTTCACATCAATAATATTTCAAAAACAACCAGTCAAAATATCAGCCTCTATATATATTATGCTGCATTTTTCCATTTGCAAGCTAACAAATATGTCGTTCAGACAAAGAAAATACAGTTTGCAAAAAGATTAATATGGAAATGTGGTACATCAAAACTATGAATCCCCTAAAAGCCAAATGTAACGTCCAGCAAAAGCATTTACTCGAGAGCTTTATTGTGCCAGACTCCTAGAACCAAATCATGATGTCCTAACTGCAGCCATACAGATGGAAATGCATTTTCTTTACAATAGCAAAGCCTCCGAACAAATGTCATTAACTATCACTGAAGCAGGTCCTTTCATTTGTTTAGCTGAAAGATTAAATATTCCCTAAAACCTCATAATGTCCTGCTTCTGGCTCTGCTCCTAGTTAATGGGCTATTGAGTTGGTAATAGAGGCAGAGAGCCAGGCACGACGCTCTACAACTGAGCCCACCTGTGTCCATCCAGGCGGATGTTCCCAACAAACTCGTACAGATGGCGGTTGGGGCTTTCACACTCCATCCGCCCAGACAGACGCATCAGGCTGTCGATTTCCTTTATGTCCGCAGTCATCTGGAGACCCTGTTGATGTAATTAAAGCAATGTTACTGTAACTTGTAAGCTCACATTGTTTGGACAGTAACTTGAATAAAGATGGATGAAATAAGGAAAATCACCTGTCTGATTTTAAGGTTTGTTTCTCCATCCAAGTTCGATGTTTCAATGTAGCACATACCCTGGGGTTCACTGTTGCGGAGGGAGAGGATACAGACACTTGTAGTAATATCACAATAAAGAAGACTGCTAGTCAGTGATATACAACAGTACATCTAACCTCAGCTGTTCATTGTTTTAAATAATCATAACTTTACATAATGTTGTACAGCATAAAGCAAAGAGTACTGATTGGTTCCCAATAAGAATAATAATTATCACTATAAATTCAATCACTGCTGGATAATTATAAACTAAATATGACAGAGAAAGGGGCTACAACAACAATAGCAGAAGACTAAGCACTGCAAACAAAGATGCCAGCCAAAAAGACTCAGGAACATAAAACTAAATCGTTTTATAAAGTTATGTGTTTAGTGTACAGTGAACATCCTTAGGACAGACATAGCATCTTTGTTTGGTGCTGCCCCTGAGCTTAACCGTCACTCAAGAAGGGCTAAAATACACTGCAAAGGGACAGAAAGCAGAGAGAGAGAGAGAGCAAATATCAGAGTGGGGTAACATGAGCACGCAGGCATATCAAGCACAACAAACAAAGCAGACAAACAGGCCTCTGGCAGACTCTGGGCACAGGGACAAAGAGTTAGAGCATGCCGGTAGTTAAGGTGAGCTGGGTCGCTGGTTAGCTACTCCTTTAATAGAGTATTTTTTTCATACTTAAGACACTGAAGCCCTACCACAATCAGTGAGAGGTTTGAAATGTGCTGCTATTAGCCATCAAGTGAGAGCTCTGTGTCATGGAAATGAGCCGAGGTCTTTTGTGATGGCAAGGAAGTGAAGCAACGTGTTGTGGAAAGTTAACAAAACTATAAATCCAAGCTGGATCAACCTTTTCATCTTTGAAGATGACTGCATGCAAACTGTCATGCCTGCAAACTGTTGCATTCAGGGTGCCATACAAGCCATGCAAGGGCAAGAATATGGAAAATATGTTCACACCCAAAACAAAGTCCAAAAAGGAGGAGCATGTGCTCTTGTGGTATAATACTAGATGTCTCCATTCACTCTGAGCAGTGTTAGACGTTTCAGCCAAACATTTCAAAGGGTCTATGGTAAATGTTATGTTGTAAAACAAAATACAACATAATAAAATCACCATATAAACAGCCAACAGTATGACTACCAAACCACAAGTAGAAAAAGTAAAGTGAAAACAAGGAAAGGAATGTGGTCTTGTTGGACTGTGCCACTCCACTATCTGGCTGTTGCCAAAATAATCCCATGCCCCTTTCTTCCTCAAGTGTGTCAGGAGAGCTAAAACGCCTCATTCCAGTAGGAACACACAGCCCCTATCTCTCCCACCGCTGTTTTGTTGGTATTGTTGCTGGTTTCCTGACCTGGACGACAGTATGACGAGGTCAGCCGGGAGGTGATCCCCATTTGCAGCTCTGACTACTTCCCCAACAGCCACCTGATATTACCAACCACACACCAGCAGGGGGCAAGAGAGAGGAGGTGTGGCAGTTGCTCGCACAGGGGGCAGGAGAGGAGAGGATGACAGGGGGGAAAAAGGAGGGATGGAGAGGATGGAAAAAAAAATAGACAAACAGCAAACACATAAGAGGAGAGAGACAACCGTTTCAGTTTGAGGGAGATGAGAAGAGCACAATGATCAGTCCTGTGTGATCAGAGGTATGGTTGGTCATCTGTTCTCCTTTTCACAAAACCATTTGGATAAACACATCACAGCGAAATTGCTGGTTGTGCTTGAATGCTGTGCCAGCTCAGGAATTTCTTTTTTATACAATCCAGGCTTCCCAGTCAGCATTTTGGGGGAAACTGGCTAAAATATGCACTGAAGTCGAAGTAAAAACATCTTTAAAGGTGTGTAGAGAACCACTCTTGGCTGCCTATTAACAGTGGGTCCAAATGGTTTTTGAAAAGGTGAAGGAGGTAGGTAGGTTTATGCCGATATGATTGGTCAACTCTAGTTCAAATTACCACCAACTCACCTAAGGAAGTGATGGTTGCCACATCAGGCTGCAGAGCACTATACCATATTCAAATGCTTAAAAGTCATGTTTTGACATTAGCATTATGATAGATTAAAATCAAGATATTTTAAACCATTTTTACTATACTGACTTGACGTAATATCTAACCATCACTTCTTTAGGGAGAGCTGAGAGAGCAAGAAGAAGAAAAGGAGAAAGAGGGAGAAGTTCCCCCACAGTCTGGCAGCAGGGTGGACTCCAATACCTGGATGATAAAATGACAGCATCCGCAGGAACGAAATCACTGCCATTTACTCTAATAATATCGCCCACTTCGACCTGTGAAAATAAACTGGTTACTGCTGTGGGTTGCCTATAAAACAGCATAAAAGAAAACACGAGCTGAACATTAGAGGAAAAATCCTCAGCTGGGAAGGAAAAAAGGTGAGTACATTGAAGTGCCAAAACAGGGTACAATACTGGTGAGAAGACACACTGACAAAACTGCTGGAGTCTTCTTTCCATTACAGCTGAACTTTGCAAAACAGGTACAAGCACAGATTCAATCATTCAGTGACTTCAGCAAAAGAAGAAAATTGCATTTGAAATAAGCCATGCGATACTCAAACACTGTATTTCTTACAGAATAAAAAAATACATTACAGCTACACAAAAGGATTACATAAAATGCATAATACATAACAAAACTATTTTGGTTCCAAAAGCATTAAGACTGACACCGTTACTAATAATTACAATCTACATGTTTGGCAAAAAAAGCAAAACACAAGTTAATCACTTTGACCTTATTCAAGCTTCCCAGTAAGAGTAACTATTTAAAGAAATTTAGAGACCAAACCGAAATTTGGGACAGAGGCCGCTTTTACAATATGCATGATGAAGATGCAAAAAGCATTAATTATTTAAAGCTCAGCTTTAAATAAAAAAACTGAACTGAAGCGACTTTTTCATATCAGCAAGTAGCACAGTGATTTCCTTCCTGCTGTGATGATTTCAGTGTATGACTCGAATGTTTTCTTTGGTACAGTAACAGTGTATTTTGATTATCAGAGTAGTCGCAGTTGATGGAATCATACAAAAACCCTTTAGCTCATTCTTTAGTACCTGCGA
The DNA here is from genome assembly GCF_022539595.1 of Amphiprion ocellaris. Lineage (NCBI taxonomy): Eukaryota > Metazoa > Chordata > Actinopteri > Pomacentridae > Amphiprion > Amphiprion ocellaris. The sequence continues at coordinate 11,584,976 of NC_072778.1, read as the reverse complement.
TATAATACTCACTTTACTTTAGCTGCTTTGTGTCTAAGTATGTGATGCAACTAGGTTTTCTCTGCAAAAACTAATGCATAACTGTACATCTAACTGCAGGACTATTTGTCTGCTCATTTTAACACATTAAATATCCATTGTTGTACAATTATCAGCCTGGGAGTTGAAGTGGTAACATGTTTACAGACACTACATATGCTGTTGTTAATTTAGTTCTGAGGAACAAATCCACATTTCCTTCCAGTAACAGATCCATTCGTATAGTCTGTCTCATAAATACTATAGCAGAAACAAAGATTCAGTTTATACTGCACCGCTACATGCTGAATGTTTCTTCTAACAGAAGGAGCAGTACTACCACTCAAGTGTTCTGCACTGCACGATGTTTGTTTCTCCACACCCTCTGCTTTTAGCCAAACTGTTCCAGCCACCGTAATAGAAAAAGTTTTATTATGAAGGAAGAGAGGACGCGGCTCTTTGTCCTCCAGCATGGCCTTGTAATGACCGTCCACATGGATTACTGGATTAATTAGTATATGCTGGATACCAGAGGGGTCAGAGTGTGTATTATGTGTGCATAGACTATGTCAGTGTGTGTTGTGTGTCTGAGGTTTCTACAAGTGACGACAGCACAACAGGTGCTAAAAGAATGAACGATATGCTTGCTGCTCCAGATGAACAAAATGCAAACTGGTTAAAATGACCATTAGTGGCACATTGTGGGTACATACCTTCTCCCAGTGCACAATCTCCCAGGCACCATTCCTCAGTACTGTGGTGGGTAATGACAGTGATGGGGGAAGTTACAGTAAAAGAGAAGGAGGAAGCAACAAAGGAAAAAAGATGAAGAGACACACAGAACAGTGGTTAGCAAGTCTAGCTGCTTGCTGACAATGTAATACTTCCACACCACACTAAATACAACAGTAGGTTTTCTGTAACACTAAGAATGAAGGAGGAAGCATTTTCAATACCTTGACATTCCTTTTTGTTGACAACATTGTCGGCGTTGTGACGTTTCTGTAAGGAAAACAGACCAATATTCACATCACACATGCTATGAACTGAAATACAATATTTAAGAAGCAACGACCCAAAACAAGTAAGAACACATGAGAGAGAATTCTCCAGGTGTAACCCTGGAAGTGCACTATTCCACAAACAACAAAGAAAAGAAACGTATCATATAAAAACTAACTGTCCTAGATTACAAAAGCCTCTGCTTCTCTGATTTTATAGGCTGAAGAAGCTGATACAGTGTATCATCACTGACTACAACAGGAGAGAGGGACACCCAAGTCTGCAGTTACAAGCTGAACAAAGATTAGACTTGCATCGACTGCAGAGTGATATTCTCACAAGGACTACACAACTGTATGAAGCAGTGTTTCGTATAGGGTTGGGTATCATTCATATTTTGATGGTTTTGATTCTGAATTTATATGAATTCCATTTTTCAAGTAAGAATTCCTGATTCGTTGAGTGGCAGGTGGCTTGCGTTATTACAACAGCAAAATCTTGCTTTATAATAAAAAAATCTACTGATATAAAGTAATGTATTGTAGTCCATTTTTTGCATTACATTTTTTATAAATGAAAGACAATAAAACATACAATATGGGACTTTTAAGTTTTTTAGTTCTGAAAGAAAAAGAACACAAAATTAAAACAGTTTCTTTTTCTGAAATTTCTTATATCACCATCATTAGTTGCAGCCTCACAGCGTCTCACATAGTATCTACCACCAAACTATACAAACTATAGTACGTACAGTGCGACCACATCAAAGCACAAATCATCAGCATTGCTTCCTTCATGTCCCTGTTGTTGGCTGAACAGTCATGCAATCAACTGTGACTTCAACAGCTGATTCCAAGGGACAGCTTGTCAGCTAGCATCACGCTGAGTGATAATGTGTTGCAGCGTCCATCTCATATAAATGATAAATGTTTTGTTTTTGTTTTGTTTAAAAGCTACATGTGTTCTACTTGATTAGTAAAGAGAGGACACATCCACTGACATTGCTGCTAATAATCTGTTCACTAGAAGAGAAGACCCAATCTGTAATTACAATTCAATTTAATTCAAAATGATTTTTTGCTTTTTGTCATTCTACGTTGTTCTTCTTAGGGGACAAAAAGTCTTCGAGCTTTTCACTGAGAAAACAGAGATTCTAAAGATGAGGTGGGTTCTATCACTAACATTTGTTAGGTTTCCTCTCTCTCTCTCTCTCCTCAAACAGAATTTCTTATAGTCCCAAAATCATGTGTTTAATACGACTGCTGCTATCAGCACAGTCATATCAAAGCCAACATGGCAAAGTTCCTCTGAGTGTCAGTGATTTCAAACCATAAAATGAATCTGCTCTAAAGGTTTTTTCTTCCTCTTTTGTTTCCACCTTTCTCTTATTTTACGTTCCAGTTTATCACTTTCCTATGCATTCGGTTTGTTCCTTACTGCCATCCCTCGCCACCCTTCCATTTCAGGCTCCAGTTGAATCAAATTTGATTTAATATTCCTGCAACATGCTGTAGTGTCTAATGAATAGGCTGGCTGTGTCACATGGCTTCAGCCTCTCACCAGCTGCACTATGCCCAGAAAAAGTTTGCTAGTAGAGACCTTTACAAAGCTCATTCATCATCCCCTGTGCAAGAGCTGTCAGCTAATTTCATTCACCCACACTATTAGGTCTGGCTGTGCGGACCTTCCTCTATTCAGAGAAGTAGGAGGAGCTGAACTGTATTTGTATCGGTTACGCCACAACTTTTCCAGCCTTTCACCCTTCTCAAATTCGCTGTCCCTGCCTATTTCGCTCCCTCCGTCCCGATGGACATGGAGAAAAGGAGATGTTCAGTATTTAGATGATGTGTGTAATCACAGTGCAGTAGAAGGCGAGTGGTGCGCAGAGGTTATGCGTAAATACTGCAGTATCAGGCCTCTGTAGACTTCAGCCATAGAGGGGAAATATAAAAGCAGGGGAAGATAAAAGCGGCATCGGCAATGTTACCTTGATTAACCTCCTAATCCTGCATAGCTTGAACATAAACCTAATGAAAATGTATGAAGTAGTGAAGGTCATTTTACCATAAAAGGGCTGCAACAAGATTTATTTTGTTCTTTCAACTGCTTTTTTCTTATCAATTTCATTATAAGATTATTAAGAAACTCTGTTACTGAGTAAAAGTGCACCGCATATTATTGTAAGATACACCGCAGCTGTAATTAACATCATTACATTTCAGTTTATGGAATATTTTTAGCTAAAAGAAAGCTGAACTTCCTGTAGCAGAGACATCCAGCAACAAGGTAATGTACGTGCTGTACAGTGTGTGTCTGTGGTGCATGATTCATGAAGTTAGGGGTCGATGCTGCCCTGTCAGGTCAACTTGTGAGGGACAGCGCAGCACAGGGAACAGACATGTGTGCAGGTGACCTTCAGCAATAAAGACGGAGTCATCACCACTCTGTTCCCATGTTTTTCACAACAGGCCAGGAGAAAAAGTGCTGCGCTGGTCCCTTCAGCACGAGACAGAAGCTAATAGTATAGAGTAACTGTCTACTGGGACCTGCATAGAGGATCGCATTGCAGGGTCACTGCAATACAGTAGAATGCAACATTCTCTCACTTAGTTCAGACAGACTTAAGTGGAATCTTGTGAACACCACAGCACATCTATTTTGAATTCAATTTCAGCCTAATAAATTTCACTGCCTTTTTTCATGCATCTGTTCAGACTTGCTCGAGGGAAGACAGTTGTTTTGTTTTGTTAGTACTAACTGTCTTTGTATATGAGCATTCAGTATCTAGGTTAATTGACTGAATGAGTACACCGGGTGCAGTAGCCACAGCTGTGACCTCTGAGTGTGTGTGTATGCCTGTCTATGTCTGATGGAGTGTCTATATGTTGGGGAGTATCCTGCTGTGGTCATATAACCATCACTGCCTCCTCTTTGCTTCACAGGGAACAGTTCAGCACTCAGAGGACACACTGTACAGCAAGAGACAAAACAAAAGCCCTGCATACTCTGTACAGGAGGACTGTCTATTCCAGTTAAGGTATGTCACTTCGAACGAAGACTATTGGCCTGTTCTACTGCAAAATACTTTTTTTTTGAGAGAATTTGATTTTACTTCAATTTACTCTGACTTAATTAATGGCATGCTTAGATTAAAAAATGAACTATCTTCACAATTTCAACACACATGGCCAGATTGTCTGCATTCATTGAGGACCACAATGTTAATAGCTGTGATGTGAGGGTTGCTGTAAACTAAATGCAAATTAGGCCTTCAAAAGTATGTTGATTGCCTTTTGATAGTTGCTGACTGCCTGATTTTTTTTTAATCAGGGTCTTGCTGATGGCCATGTATTAATGCCTGCAATAATGGTGTTCTTTCTGGGTCAGCTAGTGGCTCTCAGGTACTTCTAACACAGAATCACATGACACACACTTTTGTACAATTTATGACACAGCAGGGGTCTGGACTAACCTTGTACTGGAGGAAGTGTTCATACACTCTCCAAAAAAAGGCTGCACTTTCAACCATCATTCTGAGTGCAGTCTAGAGTCCTTAAAACCAGAAAATCTAGAAATAGTTTGGAGTAATAAAAGTCCTTTTCACACTTAATGTATCTGGTCCATGTTTCCCACTTTTTAGTTTACAGGTGGTAAAAACATCCCCCGGGCCCTGATAAACCAACCTTAGTCCAACAACAAAAGGTGGTCTTCGTCTGGACCAAAACGAACCATGGTTTGGTCTTAATAGTGTGAAATTTTTTTGGAGCGATTACTGGACTAGTTACATTAAATAAAGTTTGTTTTTTAACTGAAATATGGTCATACAATATTATATAAAGACACCTGGAACCATTTCCATGTATTTTCAGGGCAGATGAAAGAGAGAGTATATGAGAGGATGGAAGAGCAATGCCACTTGAAGATAAAGAAAATGCAGCTATAGTACAAACTTGCGCAATGCCATAAGAAATGAGAACAAATTTCCTTATATATAATGGGTAGTATTCTGAGTACTTTTCTATAAATTGATCGTCTATAAAACTAGCCAGATCAAACATTGCAAGTATGCATTGTAACAAAATCCTTGGTTTGAACTCTTAGACAACAATGCCCATGAATCACAAGTCATAGATTTTTTTCATAAAAAAAGAAAAGACATTAGAAAATGTTAAACAAAGTATCAAATAATATTTGGAGTTTGTCTTACCAGGTCCTCAATGATCTCCTTTACAGCAGCCACTACCAGGATGAAGAGCAGCGGCACCAGTGTGGTCCACCGACCAGTGGGAGACACATCAGGAATTTGCTATAAAGAAGAAAAAAAAAAAAAAAAAAAAAAAAGCCACAGCAAGAGTTCAGTTCTATAAAATCTGGGCAATTTCATTTCTGGAAATACGGTCTGGTTGCTTTAATAGTCAAAAATAAAAGCCAGTATTCCCCAACAAGGTCGTGCCACAACTCATTCATGTTGCCTAATAGATTCGCTAGCACTCCTTAAAAGGATGACAGAGCCCAAAGGAAAAATGTGGCTCTACAATGTTTTTTTTTTTTTAGTCAAGTTTTTTTCAGCTCATTGGCAAGCTTGACTTAGCTGTACAATAAGAATGGTGAGTATTTCACACAACAAATAGACAAACATTTGCTGGTGTCATAAACAGTATCAAAGGTCTGGTTCCAGACCTATGAACTATCACCACCATTTCAAATTTGTGAACATTCAACTCAAAAATAAATGCCAACTCTGAGGTAAAACCAGAACAAATAACTGTCTTAGTATGATTAGAATGCTCTCATTACCACTGAATGTTTAATCATTTGGCTACTTTAGGCTTTTCAAAATTAAAAGTCAAATGCCAGCATAATTAAAGCCGAGCAGGGCCACAAGAGACAGTCACTGCTATACTGCTCAAAGGAAACTTGAATGAAATAGATCTCTCGTCTTTCTCATCTGCATAGATGTTTTATTCAAGGTCGCAACATTGACAGGGCAGGTAATGAAGATTCACACTGGCTGCTTTTCAAAGCAGCTACTTCAAGGTCACTGGATAAAGCCCTTTCCCATCCTCAGAGCTCTCATGAACATGGGATAGCTTGTCAGCATGAATACAGGTAAAGACAGAAACTGAGTATTACAGAACCTTCCTTTTCTCCATTACCTAATCTTTTCTGGTAAGCTTTGAATGCACGAGATATGGATTTAAACTACTTTGAATCACATAGTAATAATTGGCCATTGAGGTTTGTTCTTAAAAGGGATTAATATTGACCTATACAAGTAAACCACTCCAAAATACCTTGAGGCTGGAAAGCCTTTGTTCTGCTAAATCAAAGCAGTGCCAGTAATGATGAGAAATGTGGCCGTTGTTGGGCTGAAATCAAAACATAATCAGATGAACACTGAAACCTCCCGCCCAGTAGAAGGCTATTTCTTTAACAAATTCAATGCAAAACATCTTCGCATCATCCCTGCTATCCTTTTTGTGGTTCTAAATCATTAGAATATTTGTGTGTGTTGAAGTACAATGGAGTTTCTGTACTGCAGTGTAGTGGTAGGGGTACTAAATAACAGTAATTCATGGCACCGCAAAGTATATCTCATGCATTTCCAAGGCATGCAATATGCAGTTTTAGTGTGTTCAGCCTCGGCAAAGGCAGTTTCCTTTTAAAGGAGGCACACGCAGTATTACATGTATTATTCATTATCAGGATATATATAGTATTGTGTCTGAATGTGTTTGTGTGAGTGAGCCTATCTATGTGCATATGAAATTACAGACATGACGGAGGAATAGGGATGTCTAGGTCACATTAATAGGGAAAAATGTTCAATATGAGTAGAGCAGTGATGTAACTTTAATTTTGGAGTTTGTCGGTCAGCTTCGTATTTCAATGTATGTCACAGAAGCACAGAAATGACAAAACACCGCATCTTACCTGCAAGAGTGCAATGAAGAGAAAGAAGGCGTTGGCTGCCCTCCTGAACTGTGAGTAGAGGAATCGAGGAAGGAAGGTGAGGACATTATATTTGGCTGTGCTGAAGATCGCATCAACGGCAGAGCGAGAGAGCGAGGAGACAAGAGAGAAAAAAAATAACGTTAGTTATCAAAATCTGGTGATATGAACATAGACAAAAATGAGTCCAAAATGATATCAGACTGAAATAGACTCCTTCTGTAAATAAACACATGTTGAGGCATCATACTGAGATAACTCCGGTCATATAAATCCATTCTCAATTACCACCTCTTTGGCACTCAGCCCACCCATTTCAAGAGATGCTTTGTGCTGTAGGGTGTCTGTGTGTGAGGCTGGTGAACAGCAGAGACCAGTGGACTCATAAAGAATAATTAGGAGGACGAAGGGAGCCAGCAGAGGGGGCGTAAAGACCTCCTGGCAGATGTGAGCTATGTTGCCTGTGTTGCTATGGGGTTGTTGGTGGCGGTGGTGGTGAATTGAGGCTGGTGGAGCTCTCAACAAGCCCACAGTCAGACCTCCAGCAGTCTGATTTACAGCTGCGTTAAAGGGCCAGTCAGAGCAGCCACTTTGTGAGAAGACATACACCATGATGTCTGCCAAGCTACTGGCAATGACTTGCTTACTCACGCGCACACAAAAGACGTCAAACATATACAAGCAGATTATCAGAGAATATGGCTTCCAACTCGTCTAAAGGCAACCAAGCATATGGAGCTCAACATCAGCCATAACCCTGTTTTACTTCTGTATATACAGACCGACCAGTATGCCATAGCATAGTTTTCCTCTCACTTCAAACTGACCGAATCTTAACTTCTTGGAAAGGCAAGAATGTAGCATCAATAAAAGATCTCATTAAAATCAAAATAGCATAACATAGTAAAATATCTTTTTAGAGTGTGGAAAAACACCTAGCTTGTAGAAGTTGCTAAAATGTGAACAGGCCTGTTAAAATAGCCAATCTATGGCATGCAGAGCAATTTATTTCCACCACTGGTAACACACAGTGGACAGTTGGAAACATGCTGCATATGTTTATTCCACGTTTGTTAGATTTTTGCAGAATAAATCATGAAAGAAAGTACACGATTTATTTCAGTTGTTATGATTCATGGCATTCTAACTTTGTGGATTTGTGAGTTCTCTCTACTTGTAGTCATGGTTGCTTTACGGTAAAGTGGAAACGGAAGCCACGGTGTGCAAAAAGATGACACCCAAAAACTGCTTGGGATTCAGAAGGTGAAGTCAGTTTAAAGCTTTACATAGGACCCATTATGTGAAATCCAGACTCTCCATTATTTTCCCAGGGTTGTCTCCACTCTGAGAAAAGCAAACAGGAAATAGGAACACTCACTCGCCAGCTTTGGATCTGTCCAAAACTGAAAATTTTCCAGTCACTTAAACATGATTACTTGTCAAACGCTTTTTAAAAATGCATTACTCAAGACTCCATGTATGCTATATTTAGCTACATTTCTGCCAGGTCTCTCTCTCTGTTCTTTTGGCCAGACAAATTTTGCAGAATTAGAAGATAGGACTAGTCCCAGGTTCCATATTTGGGTCATAGAGCTGCCAGGTGTACTTCACTCTGAAGGACAAAGGAAACCTGAGATTTTGTTGACTAAAATGTGGCATTCACACTTAATCACTCGTCTGTGAGACCCAAAGAGACTAAAGTGTCTATTTTTCCGGTATTTTTTTAAAATTCCTTTTTGGTCTGGTTTTCCATAACATTTGAATGTTTCACTGCCTGCATCTGAAACTCCATTGAATTTGAGTCTACCACGCGAGAAATGTTCAGCGAATCACATAAATACAATGAACAAGGGGTTAAGTATACTTTCTTCTTTTCCATGTTGAACAATCTAAAACAATGGTAGCTGATTTTACTCCCATTAGGTTCTCCTTTTTCATCAAGAAGAATAACAGAATAATATTGGACAAGCATTTTTTTCAGCTCTTATAGTATGAACACATATTAAACTTATGAAGAAGTGGAGTAGCCTTGAACTGAGTAAAGAAAAGAAAGGGGAAAAAAAAGACAGCCACTGTCTTAATAGCAGCCTGGTACAGTGACGTTGTCTGGGACGAACTGAAAGCAAGTGAATAAGAGCAAGGCATTGTTCTGACAGCAGCAGAGTGTAATACCAGTCTCCCTGAAGTGCCTGATGAACCTTGTCGAACAAGCTGCAAGAAAGAACCAGCTTTGTTTCATTACACAAGGTTCAATCTTAAGGTTAATCACTTCAGTTTGTGTGAAACAAAATAATTCGAATAACTGAAAAACCTGTAAAAACTAAGATTAACAGAAATTTACAGAGTAGTGTTAAAAATACATTTAGATTCACAGGAGTGTAGAAAGCATTGTAGGGGTTTCCCAAAGGTTCTCCGTAATAAGGTGAAAAGCCAACAAATAGGTGGAGTGAGATATGCCAGGAAAAATAAGGAAGTGGAATGATAATGCAATATGTGGCTTTGTGTGAATGCGAAACAAAAGCGTGGGCTTGGTCAAATGTGTACAACAAGCTGTAGTGTCCTGTTTATTGTTCTAACCTGCAGAATCTACGTAATTTCTGGATTTTATTTAACCAAATGCTAGATGCAAATTTAACTGTTTCATTCTAGTAAGAGTAGGTAATTGTACATTAAGCACAGTCACATACATCACCCAGAGCCTTCATGTTTATAAAAAGTATACGACCCAGCTAGGTATTAAATACATAAGTGCTAATGCATAGTTACAACCACAGTCTATTCCCTTGAGATATAAACAGAGCGCAGCTGCGAAGCTCTGATGCAGGTGAGCCTGAAAGTCATGGTGTTGTCTTTTTTTGTCTTTCAAAGCATTTTCTCTGAGACCATCCTTCTCTTTCTACTAATCATTTTATTTTTTTTCACTCTACCATTTTTTAACAACCTCATCTCATGTAAGGCACACTGTGTCTAATCTCTAGTTACTCCTGCCCATGATCATGGATCTTACATTTTACTTCCTAGCAGTGTGTTGATGATTAAGATAAGAGGTGATCACTTCCTCTCCTCACTCACACAGATTTTAAATTAAATTATAGCTATGAACCAGAGAACAGAGGACATTTCCACCATAGTGACATCATGAACACTGCGGTACGTCACTATGAACGCCTATTTTGGTGTGTATACCACTGCTATTTCGCTGGACTGTCTTCATCTTTCAGCCACACCATCAATTGACACATCACATCTTTTCCGAACAAAACACCAGGATGGAACATTAACACCAGCCACTAGCCAAATTCTCATAAAATATTAATATGGTGGGTAATTTTCAGACACAAAATAATGACTCTGTCAGTAGCTGTTGAGTTTCAAGTCTATTTTTGATAATATAAAGAATTACAAAAAAATCTGTATATTTCTTTAAAATAGGCATTTTTGTATTTCTTTCGATATCCAGACAGACAGACAGACACATACAAACATGGGTTTATTTTAACAGTAAACATAACCTAAGATTTGATCATTTAGCCTTGAGTGAAGCGTTACAGTCAAACCAGATGCCCTGGACTGTGTGTCTGGCTTCATTACCTGTCAATAAATTTGTCTAACATCACTGATCTGGACAGGTGCAGGTGTTTGTGTATCATAGCTCATGGGATGCTTTCATAAATATGATGTGGATTTGGAGGCATCAGACAGCACAAATGCAATGAGATCACCAGCCTCTCTCATCATTACTGTCATGCATTAAAGCCGACTATCCCCTCTGTCTGTCAGCACACAGTAAATACTTTAATGCTTTCCTGATTGCAGACCTTTGCGAAGCAGGTCTTTCTTTTATGCGACAAAAATCTGATTTTAGAGGCTGTAGCCGTAGGAAATGCATATCTGTGTTTTTTGTCCTAATAATAACAAATTATGTATACAAGAAACGCATAAATTAGCCTAACATGTTTTTAATTTCAAATTGCTTTGTTGTTGGTGAACTTTTTTAGTTAGGAAAGTCTTTCCCTCCCTTCCCTGAGAAGGCCAAGCAGTATATTTGTGAATCTCCCTGCTGAAGACAAGCGTTATTCTTAGCCATGAAAGCAAGAATCACATCAACAGTCAATCAACACTAATCAGTCAATTCACACCATTCAGAAGCTTTGTATGAATCACACTGTTATTTATATTATATTTATCAGTTAAATGCATCATAATATATACATTATTTCTATAGGATGCTTGTATAATCAGACAGGTGGTTAGGTAATGTCTGCTGCAGCATAAAGAAGGACAATGCAGGTCTTTTCTTGTCCAACTAGTTTCACCTGTAAATACAAGCACACACATAGCTTGGATAAAGACGAACAACTGGTTTGACCAGTAACCTCCACGGATGAATGGCCTTATGTTTCGTATCCAAGATGTGCTCATATGTGTTTCTTTAAATACACAAAAGAGCAGCAGTCCAACTTTCGTAGAGGGTATCACATTGCGTAGCTTAGTATTTAATTAGATAATAATGCTTTTTAATGACAAGCATGAATATAATATAAAAATCCAGCCAGTATATTGAGTAATATGCATAAATATCAGTCAGTGAAATGAATCGTTGTGTGGTTAAGATCCACTGCACAAGACAATTATAGCCATTTCTGTGTGCATGTGTTATCATGTGTTTGCCTCTGTGTGTCTATGTCTATTTATGTCTTAATTTTTCCTTGTTTTCCACACAAAATATCAATATTTCATGGATATTCAACAGTAAAACAGTTTGCACAGACACTCCTGTTTGCCACAGGATAAGCTGTCAACATCGCCGCAATTAAGCACCTTTACATTAGAACCAGATCTGCCATCAACCAGTGCAGCTGAACAAACAGTCCACAGCAACACTTACATAAAACCATGGTGCCTGCCTGTGATGGGGTAGGAATATTACATGTACATCTTTATGATGGCGAACAGGGAGTGATGCTGCCGTGGGAGAAGGAGATCGAGCGAAAGCAAGAAAAGTGTGAGTGTTTTCTGTGTGCTTGTAAGATTAGATTCATCATTTATCACAGACCTTGCTGCTGTAAGTGTCTTTACAGGTCACTTTGAGACAGCAACCAATCGTGATGAACAAATGAGATGTTTAGAGCAGCCCGCAGCTGTGCCTTCACGTCCTGACGCAAATGTTTGGCCACATTTGGAATTTAAAATGTACAGAGACAAAGAAGAACTCAACAAAAGCCAAGTTAGCTGCAAGCTGTGTATTTTATTGCTGACACAATGCAGTGTTCATTTCATTAATCATATGAGAGAAAACAAAATGGAAATGTTGCAGTCACATCAAAAGGTGGTACATCTAAAACCAGTTGGAAACACTTACTGAGTGTTGTAAACCTGTGTTGCAAACATTTAAATTTCTACACATGCACTAATTGATATCTAATTAAATCTGGAAAGTTTAATACAGTATTGGTATTAAACCATTCACATGCCAAGTGATTCTCTGTGTGATTTAGCTGGAAGGTGGACATCAATAGCCATACATATGCTTCACACCAGTCTAGAATACTGAGGAATGTATAACAATGATCTATTATTCATAATTGCCTTATTTTGGCCATAATGTGTGAGGCGTTTACAGAATGAGATTTAGCTGAACAAACTAACGTGATTTTTTTTCCTTTATTTTTCAGTGTGGGCAGTCTTCCATTGAGTAACTGCCTCCAGCAAGGTCACAAAAATCGAGGTAGGCAGAGGTGTTCTCTGACTGCAAAGGCCATACTAATTAAACTTTTCTGATGTAATACACTGCAATTTCAACATCAAGCACCTAGTACTCCAAATAAAATAAGCGGTCCTGAATGCAAATCCTCAGGACTGTTGGTAACTAATAACAAAACTAAAAGTAAATGTGCTTAATGTAATATCTATCCAACTGTAAAGGGAGGTTAAGAAAACAAAGTAAGGTAGAATCAGCATCCATTGTCTTACGGTTGACTAATTTAAAGGAAACGCATCCTGCAATTCTCTTGCTTGCATCTATTATTTGTCATGTCAATGCATGAAGCTGACCTAACAAATGGAATTACACTATGCACACTTGCATTCATGGGCTTTTTCCATTTACTATTCCTGTTCAGTTTATAGCAGTGCCTGTGTAAGCACATACATATCTCAAGCTGCTCATGCAGCAGGAATGCTAACAGTAATATTCCTTGACAGAGGACGACCTGACCCAACAAACTTGACCTTTAATGCTAAAAGCACTGCACTCTTCCAAGAGGAGCAACAGGATAAAGAGGCCAGTCTGGAATATCTGCTCTAATGCAGCGCTGATGATACAAATCTTGCAGGTATTTATCAAATATCATGTGGCTGGCGGTGCTGTTATGGATGCACATGTGGAGCAGCTCTCTCTAGTGCACAACAGAAGTGGCTCTGTACACTGTTTTCACTATGGTGGATGTAATTAAAGAAGGCTGCAAGCAAAATTTTAACATAAAGAATATTTTAAATGAGTCTGCCTTTTTCTAGTATGGCTGCAAAGAAGGAAGTAAATTATAGAGTTCACAAAGTATCTAACAAATTTTCACTTCAAGGCATTCATTGGAACATAATCTCTGCAAGATGTGTCCAAAGGGCCTTTAAAATGTGTTCAAAATTTTCAAGATTTTTTGCTATTGGGAAACTCTCACCAGCCTGACATTTCAGTGGCCGCTAAACAGTCAGAGCATGACTTCATTCAACTGTTTTGCTTCCAGCTCTGAAGGTTAATGTCAGGTTAAAGGCATGGTTTGCTGCTGGTCACCATGAAAACCACTGATGGCCTCTGGGTTGCCAATACCAGGGCAAAAATAGCCGCATCTTTCCTTCAACAGCAAAATATTCAAACAAAAACTCTGAGTGAATATTTAAAGCAGCTGACAGAACATTTGTTTTCAGTGGCACAGGAAAAGCATGTTCCCCTTAAATAATTACACTGGAAATGCTGGATATTAAGTATTGGCGGTCAATCTTGTGTGGCTGGTATGAAGCCTTTTTATTTTTAATGGTCTAAAAAAAACAGGAGCCAATACTGATCCGCTGAATATTAAAACCCTACAGTCCATGTTGGCTTCACCTAAAATCTCACAGAGGAGATATATTATTTGTTGCTTATGTTGCATTCTGAGTTTAGTGATAAACAATACTGCGTTTGTCCATTGTTTTGGTATTTCTTTCTTAGGCGCCATTGTAGCTGCATTGAGAACAGATGTCATTTTGTTTCCCAGAGACAGAGAACAGGCAGCAAAGAGCACAATTTCCAGCTCAGTGTGTGTAGTTGATCAAGTTAAGCTATGAATGTGGGCCATTTATCTTTACTACATGATAATCACTGAATGCAACTTGCTTCATAATTTTGATGTCCAATCCTCCATCAGTTCATACAATACACGAACATTTCCCTCTCAGCACATTTCTGTAAATAATCTTCTTACCTGACTCGATTGCTGCAAAACTTTGTGAACTGTGGCTGGTTGAGGTATATCAGTCGGGCATCTTCTTGGTCAGCCAAGGAAGTCTTTTCTGATGTGTCCTCTGTCTTTTCATATCCTGCAGAAATAACATTTTATACGTTAAAAAAAAAATGCCTTGAGCACAAACAAAGGTAAGATGAAAAGGTGTTTTGAAGTGTTTCAGTCGGTGCATGTCGAAAAGTCCCCAAAGGAGTCTTTGGAGTCTGAAAGTCAGTAACTCTTCCACTCAGAGAAATCTATAGAGTTTAGTTGACCTTGATGCTTCAGCTGACTTAGTCTTATATTATACAACTTTTTCTATATATCTTAATGTAAGCCTGTTGCCACTGTGTTGGATAAAGTTGGCATTGTGAGATTATTTCTTGGAATACTTTTCCAATAAATAAGTCTGGCACTGCAAATTACGTTCAACTGTGTATAGCTAAAACACAATGCTTGGATTTCATTGCAGCCATGATGGAGTGCACAATATATGAGTTCAACTGTTAATAGTAGGTTACAATCGGAATGCACTGAGAAGACATTTGTAATTTGATGAATGCCAAACTTGAATCAGCTCTGGAGTCATAATCTGATGGCAGTATAATGCTCAAATTATTATCTTAATGGAGTGAGATGGTGCTTTGGAAAATATAACAGCGGTCCTGCCAAATGACATGTCACTGATAATATACTTCTTATTACTACCGCCACAGTAAAATGCCAACTAGGAGAAAAACCTTGTTCTATAATAAGACAAGGAATCACCTGCTTCGTGTATAAAGCATGACTCATACATTTGTGGAGGAAGACAGCACTAATATTCGTCTAGCTGTCTGAAGGTACATCCTACATGTTGCGTCTTCCAGCCAAAACTGGATGTGTGAACCTAAATCCTAAACCCAGATTAAAATAAAATAACAACTCTGACAAATCCAAAAAGTTCAAGAGTAATGTCCATAGTTGAATTAGCTATGAGACACTCAAAAGGTTACATTTCAGCCATTGGACCTGTGACAAGTCTGGGACTTTTTGTGGCTGGAAATGTGAGATTGGAGCTGGGAATTTCCGGTCAAGAGTGACATCCTGCAGGCAAGAGTACACAGAAGATATTTAAGGGGATAAACTGGTGTCAGATAACACCAATAAACAGATACTGTAAATGCAAGACCTTTAATGAACTATATTACTAAAAAATACACTTTTTTAAACTGAAAACTATGGTTAAAAGTACAGGAACATAGCCCAACAACAATCTTCCAACCCACTTTGTTGCGATACACAAAAGAGGAGTATAGAGAACCCATTCATTCCTCAATTAATCATCTCACCTTTCTCTGCCTGCTACATGAAAAAAAAACAGAAACACAGAATTGGCAGAAGGCACCACTCAGTGCCTCTCCCTGGGTAGATCAAACTCTTTTTCTTTTTCTCTGTCTCTTAAAAGCGAGGCAGTGCTCTGCTCCCACCAAGTTCAACAAAGTAGGATGGATCTATGTTGGCCAAATCAGCACTGCTGAGGGCTGTAAGTGGGTCGCAGAGATGCTGATACATGTAACACATTTTTCTGTTATTTTTTTTAAACCCCACACAAATGATTTTTTGATTGGCAAGAGGTATCTCTGTCTCTTACTTTGCCTCTATTGGGAGGTTTTAGTACATCAGGAGATGCACACCCTGTTCAGCGCAGCTACGCAATTAACATGTACGCTTTCCATGCTGGAGACAGATGCTGCATCATGTGGAAAAGATGTGAAGAGATGCTGCAGGAAAATCTCAAGCCTAAAGCTTAAGGCTGATTGGTGCAGAACTGGATGGCCAGCAATAAATACACTGGTCAGGCAAGATCCAGAGGATGTACAGGGTTCAGTCTACCTCAACATATTAAGGAAGGGACATTATGACATGGTATAGCATTCACATTTTTTACTTTAAAAACTTTGTCAAAAGCCATGCAATATTCTCAAATAATCAGTTCAGTCTTTTGAACTGTTCAAAAAGAAATTTTAGCAGTTTGATGCTGACGATATTAAAACTAATGTTGAAATAATTGAATTAAATTATTTTTTTATTTAACTAAAGGAAAAAACTATCTGCACAGATTTTGATAATCAATTACCGGCTTCTGCCGTTTTAGGCAAAAATAGTGAAAATAAATACAATCTTATCTTCCAAGTTATCAAATAACAGGATTTGCTGCTTCTCTTTGTCATGTATGATTTAAAAATTAATGCTATTCAGGTCTGAATTACAACAAACCAAAATGTTTAAGGTATCACTTAGGGGACATTAAAATGGGACTTTTGATACATTTTACTGACCTAATTAGTGATAAAGACATTCTTTAGTTGGAGCTTTATCTGACAGCCAGGTTTACGCCTGCTATTTTGGATTTACAGCAGTTCATACTTTGTGGACAGACTGAAAAACAAATGCTTTTCCAAACTGAAATTCCATCTAAAGCTGCAACATCTGACACTCCTATAGAGGCACATTTTACAGGGATCATTTTGTTTGTTAGATGAGAAATGTTTTTTTAAAAAATTAAGGCTCCTGGGTTTCACATTTCCCTTTCCTCGTGTTTTAATTGATATGTCTAGATTAGTGCCTTCAGCAATGCCAAGAGAGCACTACTGTAAAACTCTCAAGTCAACAGTATTTCCAGACTCTCAGATTGCATGCATGTGATCCAGTGGGTGCAGAACGGCCTTCCTTATCGAGTAGTGGTTGCATTAGGGAATTGTGAGGTAATGAATGCAAAGCATAGCTTCCACAACTACAGATATAGTAAACCCTGGAATTTACCATGAAAAGAAGGAAGCACAGACAGAGGGGCACACTAGAGAAGGGTTTCTGGAGACATCAACAACAACAAAACGCAGTGTCATGAGGTACTGTAACCAGAGTCCCTGCTGGATATGCCCCAGTTGCAACAAGCACCCCAAGCCCCTGCCTGCAGTATTTCTTTCTTGTCATGTCAAGCGGAAACAAAGTAGAGGGCCGACACAGTCTTCAAAGTCACACTTCCCACTTTCACCGCTCTTTATTTTCCTTCTTATTCTCACCTTACACTTAGCACTTTCTCACTCATGTTACACAAACCCTGAATCTTAAATTACAGCTCTTGTTATTTTAATGATCCACTTGGCTTTGAACAGCGGATTACTGAGGAGAGTCTGCCAAACATCATCTCCTGAAAGTTTCTCTTCTTAGCGCGTGCTCTTGGGCTAAAAATAAATGGCCCCCTGCAGTCATTTGGTCACAGGGGAAAAGATTCGCGATCCTAGTCCTGTTATGCAAGACGTCAGACCACCATAGGTGGTTTATTGGATTAGTGTGGCGCCAAAACGGTGTGTGGACACAGCAGCAGGGGATTTAAGAGTGGTACCTACTACTTAAGTAGGGAAACATTCATCCTGTTGACAAATAAAGGCTATATGCTTCATTTCTCCAATATAATGTAGTCAATTAGTGATTCCTTCCAGTTCAGTTTTTTGTCTGTAGCAAGATATAAGTTGCTTGTTTGTCAATGTTGAGGATAAGATGCAATAATGAAAGAGATTTGGGAAATGCATGTTTTTACCCAGAATTCACTAGAATCAGTTCAACAGACACAGCTACAGCTTAACGTGTTTAATTTGCCACACAAAAGATGAATTAAGGTATAAATTAGACTCTGGAGGCACAGTCTAATGAGCTTTCAGGCCAGGTGATGATTTAAAAAAAGTGGTCTCTCAAAATCTGAGAAGTTCAAAAGCATTGCCAAGTACCAAATGTCACTATACCACTGTATAGCATTCCTGAGGAGTTGATCGACTGATCCTACACAACTTTCGGTACTTCCTTCTTAAGAGGAGATAATTGCTCTCCTGTACGTACATCAGTAGATCTTGATCTATCCAAAATAAAAACTGAATTTTCATCCAAAAACTCATCTGGTCACAGTGGGATGACAGGTGGTTAGCAATGAGTAACAGCTCTGAGTAAAGGTGAGAGAAGAGACACTGACTCAAAGGCATCCTGCCTCACTGAGTCTTTAATAGATGAGGGCTGGGCTGCTGGATACAACTACAGGGGACTTTCTCATTTACTGATATGTATTAGTCATTATAAAGAACTGTTTCCTTACACTTTTGATCTATTAGTTTGGCAGTTACAGCACGGTAGATTTTTGCAAGCAACATTGTTCTATAATAGCAGCAACTATGGGACATTAGTCCCTGCAGAACGTAGGTAGAGAGTTTTTGTAGCTACCTGTAAAGCTCCAAAATAAAGCATCAGTGTCAAAAAATATCAGAAAATCAAAACATCACAAGTTCAAGTCTGGCTTCTGGCTGCATGTCATTCCCATTTTTTCTATCCTTGCTTCTTGCCCAAAAACAATTTCTACAAAAATTAGCCTAGTTTTGAAGGACTATCACAGTGTTCAGGTGATATTCTAACCTTCAGGCTGCTCAGTGAGATGTCAGTGATAATCAGTTATATGTCAAAGAGAGATCTCTTGCACACCAGGGAATAAATCCAACAAAGTTAGTCAAGAAGCTAAGTCTTTAAGCACCTTGGGTAATCAAGGAATTAGTGTCGGCAATGACAAATGAAAACCGGGGACTGGCGTTGTTGGTGACTGCAGCATAAGGCCTGTGTGAAACAGCAATCCAGAGGAACTGGCAGAGCAGCTGTGATTGATGCTGTGTCTCTGCGTTCTGAATGAGCCTTCGCAGCAGGAGTCCGCATGCTGAGGTAGGCCAGGTGCTGCAATGCACCAGTTGCAGCTGGTACTGCTCCTGCTCAACTTAGTCCTTTACTTCTCTCCTTTCAGCAGCTTTGACACAGAAAGTTGTACACCACGCACAAGTAAAAGGTGACAAATATTATGTATTTTAATGTGTGCATAATATGCTGGTATTGCTCCAAACAAAGGCCCTAATATCATAGTGCAGTTAACAAGATCTTTTCCAACATGTTTCAAGGCAGGAGTTTGGTTTTAAACATGGGGTAGAAAAGACACAGGAGCAGACCAGGAATGAAATGGTGCATATACATCGATAGGCTTCAACATGAGCTACTGACAAATAAAGTAAATAACACTGATCATCTCATTACCATGCAATGTGCTACTGGAAAACCCTGGGCTCTGACATTCTTGTGGATCCTACTCTGACACGTGCCACCTACCTTAACAGTGGTAAAGACGAAGCAGGACTCTAACATTTAAGCAGCTAGATTTAATGTGGCGAAGAGTGGACTTGTTTTGGTTGATTATGCCGTACAACCTGGTCTACTAATTACAGTGTATGTCTTGTTATGGTACATATTATCCATGTAATTTAAGTGAGTACTGAGTAAGTGTAAGTAGAAAAGTGCAAAATTTCTGCACCGCTTTCAAAAATTCCCACATCGGAAAGAAAAAAAAAGTTTCTTTAAATGAATACTTCTTGTGCTAAAAATCCCCTAATGATGCGATTCACCTTTGACAGGTTTGTATAATATGATCATAGGACAGTATAATATGTTGATTATCCACAATCAGATTTTTTGACAGTCCCAGAAAGCTGAGAAAGTGAGTCAGTGGTTGCTTTTTAACTAAATCATGCTAGTCAGGTGAGTCCAGTCTCTACAGCCAGCATTAGTGATAAGGCAAACCCACATGAGTGGCTACAGAACTGTTTATTGCTGCAGATATGCTGCTTTACATAGCCATAAAATACACAAATGCTTTAGCCCCATTACACCATATCACTGAGCTTTGCATTTAAATTACACCAATACTGGTATTTGTCTTTTGTTTTATCAAGTTTCCTTTAGATCGTGTCCAGACCATGTCAATATAAGATAGAAAGCTTTCATTTCTACACAGCTTATACTCTACGTTTCACACTCTACATTATGATCTGCTGTGATCAATGAATGTTTCAACTCACTACTAAAATGGCATACCAGATCGACTATTGTAGTGAAAATATAGTGAATTGTACTGCCTCTTAAAATATATTTTGGAGCAGGTCTTTGAAAACATATGGGGACCCTTTGTGAAGTACGTCAAAGATCAAGATTTAGCAGACCCTCAGATTGATGAGTGATTGATGGACCATGCAGCTTCTGCACCTGCATTTTTATTTTAGTGTATATTCTCATAGGAATGCATGTGCACTTATGTACTAATATAAGGGCACTTAAGTGCTGATTTTGTTGTGTTATCTTTGAAATAGACTGTAACTGGACTTGCACGAAAGTTTATAGAGGAGAGAAGCAGTTTGTTTATTTGTTTACTGTTACTTTTTGTTTGTTTTTTTGTTTGTTTTTTGTGTTGTTGTTGTTTTTTTAAAGCAGCAAAACAGTTTGTATTCAAGTTTCTATACAATGTAAAGATGTTTCCATTGCTGTGAAAAACAAAATAAAAATATTGTGGAAAAAATATATATATATTTTGGAGTAAATCTACACTTTGTTGCAATATATGTCAGTGTGGTCTCTTGATTTCTACCAGGCTGTGTTTTGCCTAGTCGGGAGCAGGAATCTTTTACAGTCTTATGGCCATTTAAGAGTTCCGCTCATCAAGTCCTCTAGGGCTCACCAGGTTTTTTGCTACAGCTACTATTCTTGCACACCTGATCCAATTAAAGGCTACATGTTGAAAACTATAATTGGATTTGAGAGCAAAAGTAAAGCTATAGCCAAGAAGCAGTCAGCTGGGCTTGAGAAGCTGCCAGGGAAACACTGGTTTAATGTCTGGCCCATCAATACCACAGTTTAAGTTGAACTGGATGAAAAAAGCAGTGCTCCCTTCTGTGGTATAGTAGGGATGGTACAAGAACCAATACGTTGGTATCAAATCAATGCAAAAATTCTGAAAACATGACAGGATTTTATTTGGTATCAAAAGTATCAAAAGTACTGCAGCTGTCATATGTCTCACAGTAAGTGCAGGTGCAGCAACAGGTCCACTGTAACTAGTTTTAAGAAAGTCGATGATCAGGAACCAGTTACAGATGAAAAAAGTCAGAATCCAAATGCAGGAAACACCCTGAACATAACTGAAGAGCTCAAACACAGCCAGACAGATTTGTACACTGAATTCAAGCTGAGAGTTTGAGTTGTTTCTTCATTTTTATAGCATGATGTTACAATGATCAGAGTCTGAGCTGTAACAGCTGCATCTGTTGTAGCAATGTTCAACTCACAACATTCACAGAGACAAGCTGAGCTTGTTTAGGCTAACATTACAATAGCTCATAATGTGAGCTAGGTACATTAAAAACAAGAGACAGGTGCAAAGTTCACCAACACACACACATAGTACACACACAGTAGCGAGAACCCTTCAGGGGCAATGAAAGTATGACAAAACCTCACATTAGAGTTCTCATAAGGAAAATTAACAAATGAGTTTCATAACACAGTACTTTCTGTTTTAAATACTTAAAGATTTTGTGAATATTATTTACATCAATACTATCTATTATTTACAATCCTTGTATATATGTACACAACCAGTCAAAAGTTAGGACACACCTTCTCATTCAATGTTTTTTCTTTATTTTTACTACTTTCTACATTTTAGATACATACTAAGGACATCAAAAATATTGTGAAATCATTCTAAATATGTTTTATTTATATTTTAGATTCCTCAATGTTGCCACCCTTAGCTATGATCACTGCTTTGCACACTCTTAGCATTCTCTCAATGAGCTTCATGAGGTAGTCACCTGAAATGGTTTCCACTTCACAGGTGTGGCTTGTCAAGGCAAATTTGTGGAATTTCTTGCCTTCTTAATGGGGTTGGGACCATCCGTTGTGTTGTGCAGAAGTCAGGTTGGTACACAGTTGACATCCCTATTTGACAACTGTTAGAATCCATATTATGGCAAGAACCAATCAGCTAAGTAAAGACAAATGACAGTCCATCACTACTTTAAGAATTGTAGGTCAGTCAGTTCGGAAAATTTCAAAAAACTTTGAATGTATCCCCAAGAGCTGTTGCAAAAACCATCAAGAGCTACGATGAAACTGGCTCACATGAGGACTGCCCCAGGAAAGGAAGACCAAGAGTCACCTCTGCTGCTGAGGATAAGTTCATCCGGGTCACCAGCCTCAGAAATCACAAGTTAACAACAGCACCTCAGATTAGAGCCCAGATAAATGCCACACAGAGTTGTAGTAGCAGACACATCTCTGCATCATCTGTTCAGAGGAGACTGACCAATCAGGCCTTTATGGTCAAATAGCTGCTAAGAAACCACTATTAAGGAAAAGCAACAAGCACAAATGATTTGTTTGGGCCAAGAAACACAAGGAATGGACCAGTGGAAATCTGTGCTTGGGTCTCATGAGTCCAAATATGAGATCTTTGGTACATCCACCGTGTCTTTGTGAACGGATGTTCTCTACACCGTGAAGCATGGAGGAAGAGGTGTGATGGTGTAGGGGTGCTTTGCTGGTGACACTGTTGGGGATTTATTCAAAACTGAAGGCACACTGAACCAGCATGGCTACCATATATAGTGTAAAAAAGTGAAATTATGTGCAAGGGTAAGGGTCAAAGTAACAAGTTTGACATCCATGTGAAACTGACCATAATTGTGGCCTAATACCAAGTAGCACACAAGGCCAGCAAGTCAACAATACAACCCAAAGAAACTAGGGGTGAGAGGTGGAGGAGTTTAGTAAAATAGCCTTTTCCCATATCCGCTTCATTTCCTTAGTTTCTAATGCACTCTGTGGATAATATACTGAGTCACAGATGTCACAGTGGGAACTGCTCTTAATATTCCCTGGTGGACACTGTGCTTTTCTCTGCACTAATTTCATTAACTGCAGGCGTGTCACGGCTCAACTACCCTGACATCAATAAGGAGAGCAAGAATAGGAGACTGGGCAGATACTCACTGAGGGCATAATTCTTAGTCCTGAGTCATATTAGGCTTCACAACAACACTTTTCATCTATTATTTCAACCAGCCTATTACCATTACTTATTGGTCATATAAAAACAGCATAAGAGGCATGGAAAAAGAAGACAGAATAGAGTAACAAGGAGCCAAATAAAGCTCACATGGAGTAGAGAGCAGTGGCACACAGTTCTGGAGGAGAAGCCTCTAGAGGAAGGATCAATGCCACCAAGTGTCGTAATGAGTTTGGATGCATGCCAGATGTCAGGATTATTGCTTGTGTCAGCCAACAGACAGACGGGTGGAACAATAGTCACAAGGGGGCACGTATTTTGGAGAGGGTGCCCACTGGGCAAAACTGGGCCCAGAAAGGCTTGGCAAAGACAAGCTGGTCTTCCCCTGTCTGTTTTTGTATCCCTTGCTGAGTGTTGTAGGTTACAGAGACACGGGGAAACCACCAGGCAAGGAAAATCCCTGTTGTATACGAGATGCAAAAAGGTATGTCAAGACTTTTTTTTTTTGTATCTCTTTTTTGTGTCTGCATAAAGCAACTTCCGAAAGTCACGTTAAAACCATAGCTCACCTTAACTATATGTCACAAACTTCCAAATCCTGGTATCTCTAATGGCAACTTCCTGTACCTCAGTGCTAGTATGATGGAACAGTGTTTGTACATAAAAACAGGTTAAAGATAAACCCAGGCTCTGCAGATTTATGATATCATGGGTGGTGATGTATTTCCTCAGGTCAGGCAGAAGTGGTGGAGGTGGAAAATTATTGCTGCCATGACTGTCAACACAAGCAAGATTAAACGCATCTAATGGCAGCAATGACAGGAACAATAATGACCTGGTAGTCAAGCATATTATCTAGCACAGCATCTCATGAAACTCAGGGCTAAAT
This sequence comes from Amphiprion ocellaris, assembly GCF_022539595.1. Lineage (NCBI taxonomy): Eukaryota > Metazoa > Chordata > Actinopteri > Pomacentridae > Amphiprion > Amphiprion ocellaris. The sequence continues at coordinate 11,560,732 of NC_072778.1, read as the reverse complement.
ATCAAACACAAAAACACAACTGGCCATACGTAGCTGATCAACATCTGAAAAATATGACTGGTATTTTGGCTTCCTATTTCTGCAGAAACTGCCCTAATCCCTGTTTTAAAATAGATGATCAACTGGACAGAGTTAATGTGGTATTTTTAATAACCATATCATAATTTCTGACCTCAAGTAAAGCCTTTATAACCAATCATAAAAGATACTACGTCATAAACTGGCACCTACTATATCTTTGGTTACACAGTGATGTTTCAATTGGATCCATGGCTAATTCTTTAGAAAGGTCCGCCAGTAAATTCCCAAGGGAAGAATACAAATCTAGAGGAGAATCAAAATGTAAAAAGGCTTTTTGTTCTTCCAGAAAAAGGTCTGAGCAGAGTCCGGTCTAACTCTGAGATACAGAATAAGCACTAATGAGCCTGAGAGACTTGTAGGCTGGTCAATAAAGTGCAGATGAGGAGGCACGTGATCTGGCCAGATCCAGGCTCCCACATGATTTATTCAATAATAGCTGGGTAGGAGGGGGCAAGCAGCTTGGGGCTACTGCCACTCATCTAACACGAGCAAACGAACAGCAGCCAAACCACAGTCAAGGAGATTTGTGAAGAAAAACTGCATCCAGTACTTCACAAAGCAGAAAATGCAGAGGGATGACAAGTGACTTTGTTTCTGTAGAAATGTTTTGCTTGCACCGATCTCTGTAGCAAGTGTCAAAGAAGGAGTCAGCTAAAAGAGTCAGGCATTACATGGAGTTCAGCATCCTTAGTCTGCACATTGTTCACCTTAACCTGAGGCTATTTACCATTGTTATTAGGCTCAAATTATCACTGGACTTCAGGGTGTCTCAATCTCACAACCTAGTGAGCCTAATGTGCCATTTATATCTGCTCATCGCCAACACAGAAAGATCTCTACATGATTCATTTATGCCAGATAAATATTTCAGTAGACAGAGCAGCTACGCTCTATTCATGGGAATCAAGGTCTCAGAGATGAAAGCCCCCTCCCTATCTCCTACCATTTGTGAATGAAGGAGAAGAGCTTGAGGGGGGGTGAATATAGATACTGCCTCAATCTAAGCAACAGCAACATCCATAAGTCGCTTATCAGATCACAATGCTGTAACCAGCACTCACAACAACAACACCAGGGCAGCTGCAGAATTAATCCCCCTCCCTGTTTGGCTCCGTCTGGCTCCTCATAGGCTCAGGCCAGCTACAGTGGGACAGGCAGTCCAGGGACAGCACAGGCAGCTGGGGCTTGCAGTGACATCACAGGGGATGGCTTGGCTTAGCTTAGTGAGGGATCTGCAGAGAGAGAAACCTTTCCACTGTGTGCGACTTTATGAATGATAAACGCAAAGGGCATATGGCTTGCAGTTCAAAGGTCTGAAAACAGGAAATGGACCTTTTGAGTGTCAGTGACTCAGTCAAAATGTCCCTTATAATCATCAAAACATCTTCAAGATGCATTATGAGGATGTTGTCTCCTGTCTCACAGGTATAGTAAGACTCTTGTCCAAAGACAAACATGAAAAGCTGTTTATTCAGACTGCCTAAAATGACATGCGTTTATGTACACTGCCATATAGGACAAACGAGTGACGCTGTTCATCAGAGATCAAAAGGAAGAAATGCACAGATCAAGCATTTAACCTTCTCACTGGAGATGGAGAAATTCACCTCCCGTCATTTTCCAACAGTCAACACTTGCTATCTTCACAGTTTTACAGTTGGAGCTCCTATTCATCACTGTGTGCAGAACTAGGAGCTGACCAGTGCTATTATATTTTATGTTGCACAAGTGTGCAATGCACTTGTGTTTGGTGAAAATCAAAATATATACTATAGACAAATATTCAATAATAAACTTCAGGACTGAGATTCAAAACGGGGGCAAGGACAACCACACTCGTTTCCATCACATACTCTCTAATATAGCTGCATATATCCAAATGGCTCAGTAATGACAATGAATACATGCCAGTGTTACAGTGATGCTTTTGGTCTGATGCGTCTCAAGTTAAAACTGGCAGATCGGCACCTCCATCATGCAGAACTACAGTGTAACACATGCGCACAACACAGGCAGCCTTCCTGGCCTAATAGAGGAAATAAAAGATGTGGATGCTGTCCTTGTCTAGAATCGATTCAGACCAGGCCATCTATTTATATCAGTTACAGTGCTGCTGTTATTGCAAGAGCACGGGTATTCATGGAAGCGATAACTTCATGTCTGGTAAGCACCACCATTCAGAGAATATTACCCATATGCATCAAGCATTATAAGATTAGAAACAGGAAATGCAGATTAAGCTACATCCTACTCCTGTACAATGACAGTTATCTGCTTAGTTGTCTACAGTAGTACCTGATCACTAAAGTCCAAACATTTACACTCAAAACTTTCAGGTATTCTCTAAGCAAAGCAAAAGCATAATCTTGACAGGGGCGTGTCGGCTGTATCATATTTTTTTGGTGTGTGTAAAGTCTGAGCCATCTATCTCTGGAAGCAGCGCCGTGGCCTAGTTGAACACAAACAGAGCTGAGACAGGATCAGGGTCATAAAATTCACGAGCATGTGGGGTCAAGGGCAGCAGGAGTTTCATCTTCCCAACCATTGACGGTGTTGCTTTCCTGCAGAGTGCCTGCCGACACCTCTCTATCTGACCTCGTCATCCCGCTGTGACACGTTCACATTCACTGTCTCAATGCAGAATTGCTGCATTTTCCTGCTGTTCAAGTGTCTGCAATGCACAGACAAAAACAGCCAGGCCAGAAAATTCTGCATACCAGCAGTTTAGAGCTTCTCTTTCAGTATCTGTAATTATTTAATGTTTCAGAGGAACAGAGTGGGAACGTATTTACTGTAAATCTACAGCTGATGGATACATTGAGATATGGAGAATTTATCTCCCTAGAAGTAGAAATTTATAATGCAGCATTTCAGTAGTTCATAAATAAGACTTGATCTGTGCAACATTGCTGAGGATCCTCATCTAACCCGCAGACCAGAGATCTAATCATTTCCAGAAGATGGACAGTTCAGGGACTCACTCAACCATATAGGACATTGAGACATGACAGGGTTTGAAATGTTTCTTATCACAGTCTTAATATATTATTTAGATTTTGGTCATGGCAATAATGCCTTGTTTAGTCCTGGTCGTAAAAGAGTCAATGTAGCTATTCCTAATTTTCTGAGTTTTTTTCAATCTGGAAAAAGCCATCTCATTCATAGAACATTTTGTTAAACACTCAGAGGGACGACCACTAAATCACCATCTTGCATAAATACAAAACATTGCTAATTTTCATTGCTAAAAGACTAAAAGGATGCAGCAGTTTATTATTTGTTAGACTTGACACAAAAGCTCTGAGAATAAATTATAAAGAACAGCAACACACTGTAAGAATAGAGGCTTTTTTTAAGAAAAAAATCTGATAATTAATTGTCATAACATTTGTTTAATCAAGCCAAATTGGCAATTATTCTCAGGGTCCTGCTTTTTAGGAGCCATTTTTCTGGGTTATTACTACACCAAATAGAATATCTTTGGTTTCCAGACTGCTGGTCAGACAAGCCACCTCAGGCTTTCAGGTTTTCCACATATATTTGACATTTTACAGACTAAATTATTCATGATAATACAGATTAAACTATGATGAAAATAACCATCAGCTGAAGCCATAAAGGCCAGTGCAATTTCTTGTCAACTGCATGCTCTCTGCAAAGGTCTCACTCATCAGCTCATGGGTCTTCCTTGTCTGAGGTCGATATAACGATAAGCATGAGCAAACATTGGAATAGGTTCTGTGTCTCTGCATCACATGAACGGTAGGTGCTTTATCTGTGCATCCGTTCCTGTGTGAACATGTGCACACAAGCGTTTTCACATCTCCCCTTCCTCACAGTGACCTGCCACATCCACTTTGCCTTGCAGACAGAGAAGAACTATTGAGGTGAGAGAAATTGAGTATCAGAAGAAACGCATATTAGACTGGCTACAGGTTAGCGATGGAGGCAGGACATGAAGTGGAAAATAGAGGAGAGGAGATGTCCCATGCCGGCACATAGAGAGGCCCGAGGGGACTTGATATGACACACCAGCGGCCCCAGACAGGGGATTTAGTGGCGTGTTGGGCTTTTGTGCCACATTATTATCAGCCAGTGATCCGCCAGGCACATGGGCAGCTCTCGATCCCTTCAGAAGGGAGCAGTCTATCCCCCTCCAGTCTCCCTCCCCATGCTGTTACCACTATTCAGACAGACTCGAGCTTAGCTGGTGTTATTAAAATGCTACAGGGGAAACATCCTGCTTCACTTACGCTTAAAAAAAAAAAAAAAAACAACTCGAGAATGACAGAAAGGTAGAGAGATATTGCTTTGAGAAAAAGCAGCCTACTTTGTGTCTCTCTAAACTAGTTTGTAGGCAATCAGCACTGAAGAACACCTCTCATGTGAGTCAGCTGCCGGAAAAACAAACAAGTATGTGGTCCATTGATTGATTCGTGCTCACAGAACAGACTTACCTGCCTATCTCCACCTTTAGCGTCAATCGTGAGAAGGGATTTAGCCTGTTTGCAGATAAGCATGCAAGCTAAGATGGCAAACAGGATGCTCATTGCCATCTGTCTAGCTTTAACTTGTGTGGCTTCCGTCAATCAGTTTTCCCATCTTGACAGTGGAGTCAGGTATTAAGCACCTCCCCACAGTCATGGAAATTTGTATTGGAGAGATCAGTGTCTAAAGGTGCCTGTCTGTCACTGCAGGATCACGTATTAAACAGGTTGATAGCTACTGACGTCACCTGTATCCCAAGTGTCCCAGATAACGTTATTTTGGCCACGCATTTAGGACCAGGCTGGCAGTGATGTCGGATGTTTCCACAGCGCACAGCGGAGGAGAGTGACAAGGAGCGGAGCGGCACGTGGTGGCCAAGACCAGGGAGTGTGCAGCATGGAGAGCTGATGGACAGGCCGCTGATGGATTAGGTGGTAAGCCTGGCAGAGGGCTGCCCTTTCTAGATGGAAGCCTGCCTGATGCACTGTGGTGATTAAAATATAACACTGAAGGGTGGGGAGTGTGCTTAAGCTCTCATAAAAACAGGCAAAAGAAATGTTGCAGAACACACTCGTGATTGAGCAAAAAGGGGAAACAGATATGGAGCCATGAAGCTGGAAAATACATGATGCCAGAGAAGTGTCACAGGTCATCAACCTGGTAGCACATGGGGTGATCAAATCCAACATTCAGAATAATGCTTGAAAAGAAATCCTGAAACCGTTATTGTCACTCAAGCAGGGGGGATAAGAGCACACCACAGTCAAGTGAAGTGAAAAGCTAAACAGTTTGCTCTTTGTAAGCTCAAAAGGTGGTGTGAGGGTGACAGCAATAGCTGATGCATAATTCATGTGTTCGCTCTTGTGACTGCAGCAGCCGCATTGAGCAACATTTTAATATAGAATCTATATCAATATTTAATTATTTAGATTTGTGCCAGTGGGACTTGAGTGGAAGACTACGGTAATTTCAGTTGTGGTGCATAGGATGACAAATTGTTTTACAGTTTCCATCTTACAAGTGGCATTTTAAAATCATCTCACCAAACTACCAACAAATACACACACTTTCAACAAGAGAACATCAAATCTGTAGAGTGTGATGCAATCTGCTTACACTATTATTGTATTTTGGCTTCACTAGAATATTTTAGGTTAAACCACCTAACGTCAAGAGTAATTTTTTTACTTTTCCACATTCAAATCAGATATCACTATTACTGATCATTATTATCTGTCTGGCAACCATTCATCAGAAAGACAATGTTACTGCACTATAATTTGTTCTGTCCTGTGAAATGCACTGTTTTGTTTAGACTGGTGACATCAAGGCCACCTGCTGTGAATAAGAACATATATATGTATCACTGACATAAGATGGAATTCGTTTTTAGTATACATTGTGTACATGTCATCTATCAGGTTCAAATGTATTTAAATATCTGGATGATAAAGATTAAATATTAAAATATTCAGAGATCCAATATGAAATATTTGTGATTCAGAAAAATGTTAGTTCCACTATACTGTGTTGCACTTTCGTGACCCTTCTACTGTCCATATGAGGTGTTTTAATACTGCTTGAGAATCTGGCTAAACTTCTCTCATCTTAATGATCTATAGTAGGTAAAGTTTTTCTCTTAGATGCTGACAGCAACATTATTGTCCCTTCTCTTCACTTACTTGTAATGCACAAAAACTTTGATGGTCAAATTTAAAGAAAAGTCATCAATCACAGCTTAAATGCATGAAAATGTATGCATTTGAAATTAGAAATGCAATCAATAGTTCAATATATCACATACAAATATGATATTGGTGCCAATACTGGCAATAGATTTTTAAGCAGTTTTTTCCCGTATGGATAAGCTGACAAGTTGGCCTCAGTTTTTTAACTTGTCTGCAGCAGCTTGCAGAGTCCTGTATGTACACAAACACTGAATTATTAAATCAAGTTGCAAAAAAAATAAAAATGCGTTTCCCTCTGCAGTCCTGTCATTTGGGATGAAGGATAAAGTTTCAGAATACTTCCTGTATGAATGCAACAGTTCTTTTACACAACAATTAAAATGTCTTACTCAGCAATGTTACCATTGTAACATGGCAGCGATTTCACAATTTCTAAATCATATACAGGACTATCTAGATATTGAGAGTTAAGATGGCCTTATCTCCAGTTTGAGTTATGGAACAACTTACGTAGAAGTATATAAAAACCAAATGAGAGAAAGTTCAGTCTAATTAGCACTAAGAGACCAGGCTGCTTCCTTTAGCAGCCAAATTATGTACTCAACAGCAATAACTGAGACTGAGATATTACCCTGGACCTACAGTTATAAATCCAACCTAAGCCATCTAAAATCAAACCACAGCAGCACTGTTGCATTCACTGTGAAGGGAAACAGAAATTTCAGTAGGCATCATAAATAATGTGATTTGTTATTGATCCCTGCAGATAAATTCTACCTGAGTCCTGAGAGGCCAGAGGTCAGGGTCCACTACAAAACAGTGATGCAAAGGATTTAAAGACTTCATAAAGAAACCCTGTAAGACTGTGCACCTGCAGCCAGTAGCATGTGTCCTACCACTGGTGCTCTTCTGGATAAACCAACACACCATGGCTTAAAACCCAAATCTACATCCAAACAAGGCAAACCAATTCACTCGTGAGCACAGAAAACACTTAAGGAACGTGTCCGCATCCCTTTTTTTCCTGGCAAACACAGCAGAGATGCAGTGGAAAGTTACTGGTGCAGTGAAGGAGTAGGGGTCCCAGCCGAATTACAATGGCTGTATTATCAGAGCCACACCGCTGTAGATGCCAGGACACGCAGGACACTTGTTATTGAAGCCAGACTTGTGGCTACAGTCAGAGAGCTACAACTTCACCTGCTTTCTAAGGTGATGCAAAGGGGGCAAGACATGGCTACCACAGGCTAGATTGGCATTAGATCTGCTGCAACCTACACTACTTTAATTTCAATTAAAGCTGCCAATTTGGCAAATCCTTCGTTAGGCAGACAACGTTTCATCAGCAGGTTTAGACACTTTCACTTTTGGTTTAGTTTTTCTTAGAATGAGACTCCATAGAGTTACTTTCCTGGAGACTCCTTCAGAAAACTTTCAAGGCCCCGCGGGGTTTCCTGGACGCCAGTTCGGGGTTCAGTTAATCACAGCTTTAGCTAGCAAGTTACTGCACTTCCACTGAGCTGCCGGCCGGCCTTATTGCAGTAACGATGAAATATCCGTAGAATGGTGGTTATGGTTTTCAAAGGCGTCTCTCACACACAAAACCTATTAAAATTGTCTTTACATACCCTCCGATCGGCTACGAAGATCTGACATCGTTCTCTGGACGGGCGGCATCTCTCCACGCAGAGCCGGGCGACGGCACCTGTCAAGCGGCCGCGGCTTGTTGGTTTTGGTCCCTGCTGCTGCTGCTACTGCTTCTCAACCGTCAAGGAACTTCAAAAAAACGGCTGAAATTCAGCGGAGGAGCCTCTCTCATGTGGACCGGACTGCTGCGTGTTTGCCGCTAATGAGAGACGTAGACGAGTGATAAACAACTTTAATTTCCCGGCGGTGACAGAACCACGCTCGGCAGCCCGGAGCTTCATGGAGCCCCCCGCATCCTGGTTCACACGGCGGAATAAAGCCGTACGACGCCTTCGGTCGAGCAGGAGTGGACACGGACTTACCATAAACTGAAGCGAGGGGGACCGTGCCGCTTCACATTATGGACTGTACCACATGTAGCCGCAGCAGGAGGGGGACACTGAACAAAACAACTGTCATTTCAGCGCGGCAGGGAGCAAAACAAGTCACGAAAACGCTCTTGTTCTACGATGTATGAAGGGTAAAGTGTTTTTATTTTCATCGCCATGGATGATAATGTTTTGAACGCGGACATATTTTTATAATTGGCCCACAATATGCAGGTCGGTGTGAACGCCTCCCCCCTCTGCGGTAGATGTTGTTCACAGGTTGGGAGTTGGCTTTTCACAGTTGAATCGTGGTTTTGAATAAAATGTTGTTATTAATGTATTAATAGTTATTGCACTGTCAGCAAATGACAACCTCCGCCACCCAACGAACGGATAAGAATTACAATATGTTCAAACCTATAAAACAATACATTTAAAACATTTTTGATAGCACGGAAAGCCTCCACGCGTATTTTACAATACACACCACAATATTGACGTCTTTCTTTGTACTAATAGGCTATAAAACCGTGCACTTGTTTCGCACATACCATCTAAAATTACTGCAGTGTCTGCAAATAATGGACAAATCATGCTTTGTGCAATTAAAAAAAAAGACACAAATGTTATAATTATGTATGTTGGACGATCAGAAGCATTCCATAACACACTGGAAATGTATTGTTAGATTGCATGATTTTTAATTCTCACTTTAAAAATAAATAAATGAATGAATGTTATATAGGCTAACAGGACAACCTAATTTTTGAATAAAACATAATTGTAAAAAAAAAAAAAAAAAAAAAAGATCCTTGGATTTCATCTTGGAAAGTTAGCATCTGCTAGCATCTGTACTGTGGCCAGATGGAGAGGGAGTCATTCAGGTAGTTCAATGTCAGCAGGGACTATTCAGTAGGAGGAAATACCAACAAATAATGATGAGCAACAAATATAAGATCATGAAAGTTTTACTCTGCTCCTCTACTCTTATGCTGTCTTCTTTCATCTGGCCATATGCTTTACCTTAGCTAACCTAATCGTGTGGTTGTCTTTACATTTCCTCCATGCATTTTGTAGTCACTATTGCATGTTATTAACTTCATGTGTTTTCTTTTAGTTTGTAGGATCGTAATTTTAATTTTAAATTAATCAGATTAATGTTCAGAATTTAGAATACTGTAGGGCCTTAGCCTTAATATATATTTTTGTCTGGTAAATTTGTATCTTTAATAATTTTGTAGGGTTTTCACTGTAATATAAAAAAAATTCAGGTAAATTCACATCTTACTCCTCAATATTCAAACTTGTTAAGTAAATTCATAATGCCAGTCTTGTTTCTATACTGAAAGCACTTCACCTCTGATGTTTTAAATGGGCTGCATAAATAGTATTTTTAGTGATTTTCAAACCAGGAATTTAAAGCTACATGCTGCTTTATAGTCAAGCATGCTGCTTTTGGTTTACAGGTTTTTACCAAAGCGTCTATTATTGGGCGATAAAGTTTTTTTTAAATGAACATGCTACCAGTTGATTAGCATGAAAAAGTTGTGCACTCAAACATATGTGTTTTTGATATGCTTTGCATTGCTTCACTGGAGACACTAATTCCCTTGTGAGATCTTCCCTGGGGTGTAGCGTGGTGGTGAGCACTTTGCAGCTAGAAGATCCACAATTCGCGCCCTGGCCCCTGACCCTTTGCCCCAAGTCAGCTGGGATAGACTCCAGCCACCCTGCGACTCTAATGAAGATTAAGCGGTGTAGATGATGGATGGATGAATGGACCTTCACTGGTTTATACTTCTAATAACATTTATGACTGTTTAAATTAGTGTATGTAATATTGTTGTGATTTTGTATCTAATTTGTTGTCAGATGGCTGTTGCAAAAGAAAGCTTGATATTTGTGGTTAAAACTCAAATTAACTACCAACCAGGAAAGATGATTCCAATATTTTTTTTTATCCAGAGGGAGATAAGAAAAATATTATGTATCTAAGTGCAACGCAAAAGACTGGAGGAAATCTTCGACCCCTCAGAAACAATCCACCTACAAACATGTCCAAAACATTTTGACTTGTATCTTGCTAGTAGGCTTCTCTCTGATACTGCAACAAAGGCAAATTGTCAAACCCTCACTATGACTGCAAGGTTCACAGCTCAAGATGCTGCACTGGGACTATTGCTCCTTCACACTTTTGCCCTTAACAGAGCAATATACGATGTGCAAGCAAAAAAAAGTGTCAATGCTTCATCTTCATTGACACTTTGACAGCTTATACAACGTTATCTGTTGCAAAGAGGAAGAAACTTAAAACAGAAATTTCTCTCATTGTCCGTTTCCTCCACTGTATGTGACAGCAGTCAGGCATGTTATTAAACGGTTAATGTTGCACAGCTAACGTCAATAAGTAGTATTTTTTTTACAAATCATCAGTCCTGCCCATAAAAAAATCAGTGGAAGTCATTTTAATTGTGTCTTTTGTAGTTTTCCAGCGACAGACCTGTACAGATACGGACCACAACAATGGAATCAAGCAGTTGTAAGCAGACACTAGTATCAGTCAACATGTTATTATGTGATTATTGTCTAGGGACGAGCTCAGCAGAAGATCTAATCCGGGGTGACTTACTCTAGCTCACAGTTTCCTCTATACCCCTCATCAGTGTGTCACTCTCCTGTCATGTATCTGCTCTAACGCTGACCCTAAATAGGACGCATAAAAAAAGCAATATACATGCAAATACAAAGCAGAAAGCAGCAACAATGCCGTCTCTGCTGCCCGTCCGCTGTACTTAGGGTAAATCAAAGTGTGTTCTCATTCTCACTGCAGTTGAAATGCAAATCACACTGGAGACGACATTTGTACAGCAGCAGCACCACTGCAGTTGCCTGAGAGAACTGCAGATACATTAAAGCTGTTTGATGTGTATGTTTCACTGGCAGCATTTTCACAATGCTGAGTGTCCTGCTTGTGTGTATTCACAGAGAAATTTCTATTATTGCTGCCAGACTTGCATATTTTCATGCGATCTGACACGCCTCATTGGTAACAATTTAGGAAACTCTCCTCCTATTTTTGTCCCCATTCCCTTTAAAAATTAAAATGTTTTTACTGTTGTGGGGATTAGAGGAAAATGAGATTATGCCTCTACTCCTAACATACAGAAAACAGTCAGCAGGCTTTGTGTATGAGCAATGCAGCACAACCAGATTTGTAAAAATCTTTTCTTAACAACCAAAGAAAGCAAATAGAAAACACAGAACGATTGTGTTACATAGGAGGTCAAGATTCACCACATCCAAAAATAAGAAATGAACACCTGAACACCTTCGCCTCCTCCTGCGCCTGCTAGAGACACATCTCTCCCAAAGATTTCCTTTCTTTCCCCCACTCTGCCTAATTCAACATCAGCTCGCCACCACGGGGATTTGGCTCTGTAGCTCCCACGGTTGCTAAGCAACAGTGACAAGAAGCCTGCCTCTTCAATTATGTGTGAGTTGCACTGGTTTTCTGTTTTATAGCATATCTAGTCCAAACAGTGACTCATTCAACCAGCCATCCAGCTTCCTACTGCTGTCGAAATCTGTGTCAATTACAAACAGCAGTTTTTCTATCACTTTATTCATGTCTTTGTCACGGTGACCTACAAAGATTTCACTGATACTCCTTCCTAACATATTTCCTCTTTGATTAACTAGAGCACTGTAAGTATATGTTTTGGCTGTCACAGTTTAAGTGCAAATAGGATCCAGCAATGCATGGAGTTAATACAATTTTCTAATAAATTTTATAGAACAACTTTGCTATTAATCAAAACTGCAATTTATTATTACAACTACTTTACAAACAACTGCATGTGTTGCATCTTGCAGTCCTGACTGTATCTAGATTGTAACTACCAAGTAGCAAAAAAAGTCAAAAACTATAGTCAGTGAAAACTTAGTTTCCCCCAATTTTTGGGTCAGGATGAGTTCAAAGCATATAGTTGCATAAATCTCATTGGAAGTTAATTTTTTAAGCCATAGTAGCTGCATGATTCAAGTTTTGGCAGTGTTGTTGTGCCATCTGAAATAATCTCTCAGCTTGATTATCAGTAAATTTGGTATAAACATTCAAGTCCCCTCAAGAGGAAATGTAATTTTATGACCCCTTAATATTTCTGTTAACACCATTATCTGGTTAGAATCTTCATAATCAGATCACCACAAGCCTAATCCAAGATAAAACTGACCAGCTGTTAAAACATATGCCCAAGCAAACTATTTTTCCAACAGCTGTTAAGCAAAATTGTAGTACTGTATGCCACAACATTTAAGAAACACGGAATAATTTGGTGGAAAATGATAAAAACAGGGACTGAGATGTGGCTCTACATTGCTTCTTGATGAATAATTCAAAGTGCTCAGTATACTGAAGTCTTGCCTTTGACTGAAATCAATCAGAAGTAGCAGAGGAAAAAAAAGCAATAATGAGCGCTATCCTTGAACCCTGAAATGCCTCATCAACCTGCCTTTAAAAGCCTCGCTGTCAACCTTCCCGACATCAAGCTGCAATGAATTTGCTGCGTCCTTCAGAGATAGCTAACGAAAATCAGGTTGAATAACCAGCTTATAAATGAAGATGTGTGTAAGCCTCTGCCTGGGGGCCTTTTGCTTCTGCAGGAAAATACTTTGAGCCACTTTGCTGCTGCTGAGAGAGGAAATACTAAGGAAAGAAGTAATGCAGCTTAAACCCTGCAACAGCTTTACTGGATCTCATCCCAGATGCTTTTAAAAAGGTATCTAGTTGAATGTAGAGGATGAAGTGCCAGCTACTTCCCTCGCTGGTATCTTTCCCATGGCACAGAAAACTACTATTGTGAAACCCCTCTTGTGAGAAGCCCCAATCCTTTAGCGCTTAACACTTTTATAGTAAATTAACATATTTATAAAAATTAAATTATCACACAAAAATTGTCTGCTTAATATTTATAATTATAGAGTGTTTAGTCTGCAGAATGGCTTACATTTTCTGTAAGGGTACAAATGTGTTCAAACCTGTGGTGAAGCTCGGCATGCAGATCTTTATGCTGATAATTGAATCTCATACATATACTTGGAAATTTTGTTATCAACTTTATCATGAGTCATGTTGCTTCTGTTGAGGCCGATCAGAGCGAGCTGATGGATGCAGCCATCAGGCCTGCAGCTGCATCTTTCATTGCCTGCCTGCAGCTCTTGAGCGAGTGATTGGGCAGTGTGACATTTAGCTGTAATTGAATTGCATTCTGCCCCCTTGTGGATGCTGATCTGTAGTCAGGGGAAGGGTGAGACGGTTCGATGGCCAACTAATCACAAATGGTGAGTCACTGCAGAGTCACATGTCCAAACCCTGTTCTCAGTGGTTGATTAATGCATGCTGGTAATCACTTATAGCTTGCACAAGGACACATTTCATGATCTATATGTGATAAAGTAAGTTGGATCACTTGATATATTATTTTCTCTCAAGCATCCAGACACGCAGAGCTGTCTGAATATGTTTCATTACAACAACTCAGAAATGTACCATATTTCTTTCATATAATGAAGTAAAATCCCGCTGCCAATCTATGACTATATCTGTTTAATCAAGCAGCACAAAATTAAAACCATTTATCACCCAGCACTGTTTGACTTTTTCCACTCAGTCACAGCCAAGCTGACAATCAGCAGTGAAATTAAAGAGCGTTAAAGTATTAATCCTTTCAAATGGCTTTTTTAATAGCAGCTGAGGTGGCTGCTGGGGCTACATTAGCACGACTGATGAGCAGGGCTGAGAGATAAGCTCTCCAGGTTGAATAGACTATCACCATCACAGCGTTCTCTTGTCTAAATGTGGTAAAGCGTGATAAAATGGCTGCTTGACTCAACATGGCGTGGAAACGTTTCACTGAATTCTAGATAAGCATGTCCCCGCCTATCTTTACAGGAGGCCAAACAACGTGCCCAGCTTGTTTTTGTGTTTGTTTTATCTTAATTCATCTACTGTAGTGCTGCTTTTATCAGTGTGAAGCTTTGTGCTGGAAGAAACCAGCTGAGGAGGTTTTTATTTCAGCTGGAAGTTACGTGGCGTACGGAGGGGGGAGGATGATTGAGAAACTGATCCTTTGTGATAGAAAAACCCTAATTAAAATGAAAATGATATGTAAAGACCATGACTGATTTATTCCAAATATAAGAACAGTGTGTTCGACTGGCATGTAGAGTAACATAAGCAGCTTTATCTAGACACTGATTGCCAAATTTAAAACGTAGGGTCTATAATCCATGCAGGACAAGAGCTGAAAATAATATAATAATATTTCAGTATTCAGTGTGGCAGAAATTTTACATGGAGAAACAGAACTGCTCATATATCTCTAACTAATAAATCACAACCTGGAAAATATTCTTCACCGGTTATTAGCTCATTAAGGCAGTGTAACCCACTGCAGTTGACAATGACCTACATTAATGGGCATGATCATAAAATGCTAAAGTTGTTAAGAAACATTACTGAAAAGATGAACTAAGATGGTTGTTGACCTACTTTTTTTAATGTTTGATGCTTTTTGTTTAATTTCCAAGGCAAAGAACAGTGTTTCAATACAGATTTTTCAAAGAGACAAATATGTTAAAAGTAAGAGGCTTCAATAAGAAGTGACAGTCAGAACTGCAAAAGCTTAAAGCGCCTAAAATCTACAAAAACGTTTTCTCTTTGACATTGAAATATTAGTAGTTTAAGGTGGGGGAAAACTCTTGTTTACATCTACAGCTCTTCTGCTTCATCAGGCCTGTGTGTCTTTCTGATCAAACTTTATCTTAATTAGCAGGTGGCACAATTCTTGCTGCTTTCACACTGTTGTTGTTAGTCTACAGATGGCAGTAATGTGCTAAAAAGAAGCACAAAAATGCATCAGTACAGATAGTGAAGAAGAAGGAATGCTACCTAGAGTACAGAGTGTGTTCCAATATAGTCTGTCAAAAAAGTATTTAGCATGTCCCAGTACTTAGTATGTTAAAAACAGTGAGCTAAAAATACTTATATATATCCTACTACTGCTGGTCTCATTTTGCAGTTTGCAAGGCTTCATGCTTTTCTGACCATTCTGACCCACAATCCTTTGCGCAGTGCAAGATGCATCCCATACATCAGGGTGTCTCACTGGAGTAATGAGTTTATGCCCCAGAGGGAGAACAAATAGGCGATTCAACGCTGCAGACTGCAACAGCTACATGAGCAACACAGTCAAAACGTAAGGCGCAATATTATGATGAAGTAGTATGTCCCAATTGTGTGCATGCTGCACGCAACAGTACACATTTTGTCATGACAACTGTAGAATGTGCAGTTAGAAAATAGGAAAAGTTTGCAGTTTGGAGTGCAAGCATAAAACAAATCTCAATCTCCACCCTGAGGTTTAATCACTAAACCCTCACAGACTTAATTAACAGTTTCTGAGGGCTCAAAATGGTATAAAAAGGAGGAATGGGACACTATTGGGTCAAAGCACCGAGTCTGTGTAAATCCCATGCAGACGTTAGACTAAAAATACAAACAACTGCGGATACAAATAACCACAACAGTGAGCAGACGGATGCTGTCACCTAGAGACAAACTTCAGATTTCCCTCCGGCACCGACCATGTTTTGTCTTATTTTGAGGGGGGCAGGGCAGCCACATATATGTCAGCAATTTCGCTTAACTATATTAACCATTGGCTTAACTGAACTTATAGGGAAGTCCTTCTGGAAAGTGCCACAGAAACAGTGCATAATAGTTTTAAAAAATTCACAGCAGAGCCCTTGTGCACTTGAACATTTGAAAGTGGGACGGCATTGAGGCCTGACAGTTAAGAAGAAGCTATCTCAAAGTCTCTGAGTCTGTGAGTGTGGGGATTGAGTCATAGATTTAAATAATATAATAAGTTCTAAATTATTTCTTAAAAATAGATTTTAGTACAATTTCTGAAAAAGCAAATTCAACACATGTAGGCCTCAGGGATACACACAAAGCATTCTGATGAGTAACACTAAATGTAAACAGAAACCTTGTTTGTTCACAAGACGCTCCTTTAACTGACAGATGCCATTAGAATTGACTCAAATACGGTTAAATGCTCGTTGGTGCAGCGAAATATGTTTTTCCAACTGAGCCTTTTCAAATCTGTGAGACAAACCAATACAAAGTGGGACCAACATAATTAACAGATAGGTGCTGAGAAAGTAGGTTTTCCAGACACTTACAGACAAAAGTCAAGGACAGGCAGAGATCATAAAGAATTAAAAAAGCAAGATGAAATTAAGTTCTAGGAGCAGATTCAAAATATAAAACGAGGCACCTTCTGCTCTCCAGGCAGTAATTTGAAAGTCTAGACACCTGAGTGCAATCTATGCATCCATTAGCTGCAATAATATACAGCAAGTCTGCACAGGCCACACTGTAATAGCTACAACAATGACCTTATCATAAAAGACAGTTTAAAGGAGAGTTGGGGTCACTTCGGATCAATAAGACCTGGAACCAGAGCCAGACTCATAACACTGCTGCAGCCTTGGGATGTCACTAAATCATAGTTTGACACATCAGACTTTCTCAGATGGATTTTCTCTAATGATCAGCAGGAGGTGTGTTGAACAGGTGATGACATGCTCAGTGTGTGTGTGTGCTTTATGTGTTCGTGTGCAGCTCTTACCTCAGGGCCAGCACTCAAACAGAGTGGTGCTGTCACTGCTGTAAGCTGACGTGTCACATCTCCAGGGAGCTGCTT
Source organism: Amphiprion ocellaris (assembly GCF_022539595.1). Lineage (NCBI taxonomy): Eukaryota > Metazoa > Chordata > Actinopteri > Pomacentridae > Amphiprion > Amphiprion ocellaris. The sequence goes on along the minus strand of NC_072778.1, from coordinate 11,543,689 downwards.
CATCACCTGTGACACAGAAAAACTGGCCGAGACGTCTCTGCGGGCTCGCTGCTGTATTGTGCTGCCGTGACACATTATATGGTCTGGTCCTCTGGTGCTCTCTGAGGATGCCCAATGAACACCTGCATGCCCACTCTGGGTGGAGCACAGCTGGTAGTCAAGGAATATCCACTTGTGTCATGCTGCCATGTGCATGGAAGATGTCACTTTACTTTACCTAAGTAGAAAAAGGCAAAATTACAGAAAACTCAATGCAGTGACAATACAATCTAGTGTAATGCCGAAAGTGGAGACATTAAAATTTTAGAATAAAAACTTTATACTTAAATGGAAATTCTTCACTCACTAGCTCATTTTCTATGTTAATTTATCTTCATATAGTTTATGTCGACACACATTTTTGCCTCTGTTTGTCCTATTGGCTATGCTAAAATGAACACAGGTGCTGTATGCATTTAAAATAAAGTAAAATGTGCTCACATTTTGGGGGCTTTTGTTCCATTTTAACTGTAAAATCCATCCATCCATTATGCTATACACCACTTAATCCTCATTGGGGTCATGGGGAGGCTGGAGTCTATCCCAGCTGACTTAGGGCCAAGGAAGGGGACACTCTGGACAGGTCAGCAGTCTATTACAAGGCTACACATAGAGACAAAAAATCACACTCACATTCACAATAAAAGATGGGAGTATGTTCAACCAGCCTGCAGTACACTTCAATGAAATACTTACACACGTGCTTTAGAACAGTTCTGCTTTGAACAACTTGTCAACGTCAGCATGTATGCTGCACTAATGCTACTTTGCTGCTGTTTGACAGGTGCTATGCTAACATTTGCCAGTTTGCGCTTAACACCATTTACTGCATTGTAAATATTTGTAATGTATTTTGTTGTCAGGACAAGCTGGAATTTTTTCCCTGATGAAGTCAAAAGACCACCAAATTTACTGGAAGATAATCATGTGGGAACCATGAATGTCTGCACAAAGATTCTTGTCATTCCTGCAAGTAAATGTTGAGATATTGGAGAAACAGTCAGGTCATCATCCTAGGCAAATCGTTTAATCCTCTGGTGACCATGAATGTCTGAAGAAAGTTTCACAAGACACAATCCAGCAGGACAAATATTTCAGTCTGGAATAAACAGGTGGAAAATTGATTTTGCCTCTAAAAATTATGTAAGGTAATGATGTTCTTTTATGTTTGTCAGCTGTGTAGGTGTAGCTGTTTTGTTTTATTTTTTTAACTGAAAAACCCATTTCAAGTTTGAGGGGAAGAAGTAGCTACATAACAGTAATTAGTCTGAAAATGCAGCAGATGTAAGTTTCCTCACAGTGCAGTCTGTCATCTCATCCCAACAAGGGGAAATGTTCGTTTGTTTGATTAAAGCATATGAAGTCAGGCCATTAAAAGTCTTCTGTCAAAGCTTTGGTGAAAACTGTAAACTGTGATGAATAATTCAAAGGCAACTATCATTTTACTTGAGATTAGCTTGCTAGGTTGCCATGGTAGAAATGCATGTATTATTTACCGGCTTGGAGTCTGACTGTGGGGCAGCTTACAGGCTCTCAGTTGTTTTTAGATCTGCTCCGACAGCGAGGATTATACATGGTAGTAATCCATGGGAAACAAAATAGTGTGTCTGAGCTGCATGTTTACCTCTGAATGAGAAGCCAGGAGCCGCTGTGCAGAGTTGTGGACCATGTAATGTGGCAGAAGGTCTGCAATGGAGGGGACAATGATGACGGCAGGGCAGGAGAAGCCACAGAAGCGGGTGAGGTTCCGCGTGGCTTCAGGGAACAGCGGCCGGGTGCTTAAGGAGATGTTCAAGGATGAGGGGCCTTCAGACTCCCTGGATTCAGACTGCACCAGCAGCTCCGACGCAGAGCGAGCCAGCACCCCTTCTACGACTGGAGACGTACAAGGACACCCGTTTGGATACCTGGGCTCTGAGCTGGATGACAGTGAGAGTGAGCCTGATGACCTGCTCATGTATGCAGGAGCCACCAAGGACTGGATGTTCACCACCAAGAGGGTGAACATACTCAGTAAAAATGGGACTGTGAGAGGGGTCAAGCACAAAGTCAGCGCAGGTCAAGCGCTGTTTGAAAACCTTCCCAGTTCCAACAGTGTAAGTACATCTGACTGGGGCTTTATCTAACAGTTTGAAATGACCTGTTGAGTGAATTCACATTATTGCTTGGATGGTCTCAACACTGGTTCCCATCAGTGTCAAGTCTAGTTACAGGTAGGAGCTACATGCAGGTGTTTGACTGGGATAACAGCACACAATAGAGGACAAGGTCACAGAGCAATTAAAGATTAATGATGCATTTCGTTAAGTGTTTCAGGAGAAACTAATCAGGTTAATGAATTCCCAGCACTTCGCTTTCTAGTATCCCTGCTCGAAGTACTACCTGAGGTAACTCTTGGCCACTTTGCTGATGTAGAGGTGATACAGAAGGTCAAATCTAAGAAACTACTCTGAGTATGATAGTATTAGGTAAAGACGCAGCGTCATTAAACCAGATATAGCTTCTCATCACGCTTAAGTAAGATTATCTTCCCTTTGGGGTGAAGTTTAAATGCTTGTCATGGTGAAGCAGTCAGATCTGATCCCAAATAAATAAAAACATATGAGAATATAATAATACCCAACTGTATAACTGCATTAACTTTTCTTTCACCCTCACAGGTGGAGTTATCTGTTGAGTTTGGGCGGATTGTTATCTACACCACGAGTTTCCGTGTGGTGAGGACAACCTTTGAGCGCTGCGAGCTGGTCAGAAAGATTTTCCAGAACCACCGGGTAAAGTTTGTGGAGAAGAACATTGCCCTGGACAGCGAGTACGGGAAAGAGCTGGAGGAGCGGTGCAAACGTGTGGGAGAACCTCCTTCATTACCCGTCGTGTTCATCGACGGACACTACCTTGGGGTCAGTTCTCACCGCTCACTTTTAATGATACCTGGCATCTAAATGTTGTGCAACTACTCTGTGTTCATTTAAGACTGAGTTTTGACCTTTAACTTGTGTTGCAGGGTGCTGAGAAAATACTTGGCATGAATGAATCAGGAGAGCTGCAAGATCTTCTGACAAAAATCGAGGTTGGTTTTCACAGTGTTTGGGTTGAGAATGGGAATATTTGACGTTTGTCATATTTTCCTGTGAATTCACTGAAATAGACCACTTGGTTTGACTCTGACACTGATGTTAAATCATTCAGGTGTTTCCTCTTGAATTTACTGGAAAATATTGCACTGTGGACGCTTTGTAGCACATATAATATTTAAGCACAAGGTGTAATTATGATAAATGTACAGCTTGTACTTGTCCAAAGTCAATGTGAAGAACACAGTGCAAATTGGAGCAGTCATTGCCCACACTAGTCATGTCATCAATAAAACATGAGCAAACTGCAACGTAAAAAATGCATGCACATCAATAAGCGACCATCAATAATGGAGGGCTTATTATTGATTCTGCTGCTAACACATTTGTTTGAACACAGTGACGCAGAGCACATCGCTCCACAGTATCAACTGAGACTTTATGAACTATTTCTGATTCTCAGTGAGCTAAAGCAACATCAGTTACTGGCCTTTCCTCAGGTTCTGGCTGTAATTTGGAATTCAGACCCCCAAAAAGTCTCCATAAACAAGCACAAAGCACTATGATGACATTTAAGTCATGCATTCCAGTCACTGCAGGCTATTAAAAAGTACGCAGCTCTGAAAGGTCATGCATACACTAATCATCCAGAACTGGCTACCAACATGACTTTTTGTCTATTAATATCTGCAGAGATATGAACCAAAAAACAGGAATTGAAGTTGTGTTTAATTAAATGTTTTGGGAAATATGATTTTCTTTGTAGCTGAGGGTAAGATGTCTGTCCATTAATTATGAAACTAAAGCCTGAAGGTAAATAGCTTATTCTAGCATCAAAACTGTAAACAGAGAGAAAAAGGTCAGCCTGACCCCCTCCAAAGGTAACAAAATCTAAAAACTAACACCTCTAGAGCTCACTAATCACCATGTTACATCACTTAACATGTTTATTTAATCTGTGCATAAATCAAAGTATAAAAAAATGAATGCTGCATTCATACAGAAACCATCCTGTTGGGGGTGTTTACATGAGGCTAATCCTACAGCCAGTCTTGTGCTCAAAAAATGGTTGAATTAAACTAGAGATGTTGTTAGGACCTTGTCCAGGTCAGAAATCTTTAGATTGCCAAGTTACTTCTGAGTAAAATTCACTTTAAATGTGAGACGTGGTGTTCTCTGCAAAGCCAGAAAATGTCGTTCTCTGCTTTGCCACACGAATATACAGAGAGTATAAGCTTGCTAGACCAGTGGTTTTCAGACTGTGTGCCTTGGAAGTGGTCTTATGATGATTTACAGAGCCATAATCATATGTAAAGGTGTGCCTTGTGACATAAATTTTTGTGAGCCGCTGAGCCAGGCCAGCACTGCCAGTTTTCACTGCCAGCTGGAGTCAGATCAGTTTATCTTATAGGGTATTAATACTCTCTAATCAGGGTGTCTGATCCCTTAAATAGTCCAGGATGAGAGATGCAGGTGCAGGTGAGGGAAAAGGGTCCACCCATAAAGTCTGATAACACAATAAACTGAAATAAATAACTAATAATAATCAGAATCTTGTCCAAGTTAAACTTGCCTAACTACAGCAAGGAGAAACTCTTCCTGAACACCCTCTAGTCTCATCTAGATCTTGTTGAGTTCATCCTTTATCTTTATACAAAAGCTTGTATCTGATATTTTCTCCTACCTTAGTGAATTTAACTAGCTACCACAAGTTAACAACAATGACAAAATGTTACTGGTTCAATTTCAATTCAATTTTGTTTATATTTTATTACTGCCATTCAAAAGTTTAGGGTCACCCAGGCAATTTCATGTTTTCCATGAAAACTCACACTATTATTCATGTACTAACATAATTGCACAAGGGTTTTCTAATCATCAATTAGTCTTTCTACACCATTAGCTAACACAATGTAGCATTAGAACACAGGAGTGATGGTTGCTGGAAATGTTCCTCTGTACCTCTATGGAGATATTCCATTAAAAATCAGCCGTTTCCAGCTAGAATAATCATTTACCACATTAACAATGGCTAGACTGTATTTGTGATTCATTTAATGTTATCTTCATTGAAAAAAAACTTTTCTTTCAATAATAAGGACATTTCTAAGTGACCCCAAACTTTTGAACGGTCATGTATATATAGCACAAATTCACAACATATGTCATCTCACAGCAATTTACATAGTAAGGTACAGACCTTGTGAATTTTAAACAGCACAGAACCCAACAACCCAAAGTTGCTTTTGGGTTCCCCATGAGCAAGCAGTCAGGGACGGTGGCAAGGAACGAAAAAAAAACTAAAATAGGGAGGGGAAAAAAAAACCTCTGACAGAAAAAGGCTCAGGGAAAGTGGCCATCTACCTCAACTGGACTGGTGTGCTCATATATAATGTGCTACATAGCATAAATTAGATCGGCTGCTTAAATGGAACACAGGACCAGAAATGTAGGCTGTTCACGTTTTGGATCAACCACATGAACTTATTTTGTAGGGGTTTAATGAATGATTGAAATATAAAACATTCATGGCTATAGTGTTGGATGCCCAGGCCTAACAATGCTACTGTAAATTACTCTAGTGTTATCATCTAATTGGAGGAGTTTGTTAACAAGTGACACTTGATAGTAGCAAACTATACATGTTTCCTTTTTAATTTGACAGAATTGATTTTGTTAATGTTGACGCTGGGTTTTATTTAGATGTAACTGTCGGAGATGATGACTTTGGAGCTATTCCAACAGTTGCGACTCAGACTCAGAACTTAACAATACAACATGAATAGATAGATAGATAGATAGATAGATAGATAGATAGATAGATAGATAGATAGATAGATAGATAGATAGATAGATAGATAGATAGATAGATAGATAGATGCTTTTATTTCAGCTTGAATTTGCCTATAAATGCAACTGCAGCATATGTTGAATAGAATTTCTCACTGCACTCTGCAGAAGAATAATACAGCACATTGCTCACTATAAAAACACAAATAGTCTTTTTACAGCTCAGTTTTTGCACAAATTAAACAAATGAGATCTTAAGGTATGAATGATAAAGTTTCTAAGTACCGGTAGTAGGATTTTTTGTACCTTTGGACAGCGATAGGCATGCATTAGAGTCAGAAGGAATGTACATACTTTGGGTGTTAATGTTTCATATTGGGTATCTTATCTAGAACATTAAAAGAACGATCTATGCATTTTTCAGAGGGTACAGCATCCCCAGACGTGCCAGACCTGCGGGGGCTTCGCCTTCATCCCGTGCCCAACGTGCCATGGCAGCAAGATGTCCGTGTTTCGCAACTGCTTCACGGATTCCTTCAAAGCCCTAAAGTGCACTTCCTGCAATGAGAACGGCCTGCAGCCCTGCGTGAGCTGCAGCCAGTGAGGACATTCAGTGCCTGAACCAACATCCCTACTTCCCCGTTCAGGACCCAACACAGGAACCTGAACTGGACTGCATCCGGGGCGGTGAAACCCAGCACAGCAGGACTCTTCCTCCATGGCCATTGTTGTTGAATTTGTAATAAAATCAGTGAATTTGTGGATTTGGTGTCGTTGATATGGGTGTGTTGAATCTGTGTGTAATTTACGATGTGAATGCGTTGGTGCAAATGTGTTCATTACATCAGGTTTCTCACCTGAGATTACTCATCGAGAGGTTTTTGTCTGTAAACAATCCTGCAAGTCTGTCCGCTGAGGAGTCGTGGACTAGTTTCCCCTTTTGCAAACCTTAGCTTGTTAGTTAATTAGTAAGGAGGCTGTTTCACTGACGATGCTCTCATTACTAATCCCATATCAGACGGAGTTAAGGTGAACACACACTCAGGACAGAGAGTGAAAGCCAAGGATTCAGTTTGCAGCCAGCAGAAGGCAGGAAACTGGACCGTTGTTTACAGCAGAGCACAGAGCACCATTCAAACCTGAGATAATAAATGAACATACAATAGCATGCAAGTGTTCCAGGCACTTTAAATATTTAGATTCTTTCCCATCATGCAGTAACATCAGAGAAGCATCTGAGCAGCCTCAGATTTATTCTACTTCATGACCACAACTCCAAACGTACATCTAGAACTTCAGGAACGAACAAAGACTCCTGCAGCAGATGTTGTTGCCCCACAGAGTCCTGCACACAGGAGTCTGTACCTTGAAGTTAAACCTCGATTATGTGCGAGTGTGCCTCTGAACTGGTGCTGTTTTGAATCCAAAGCATGGTAACATCCATTATTGATGGGTTTTCTGTTTGTTTCATTGTGTATGAAGTTCATAGATAAAAAAATAATTACCTTTAAAACTTTACTTTTAGAGCCTGAAGCTTCTGCACTGTGCTGTTTATATCGGAACAAATCAAAGTCACACACTTAAAGTGAAGTAAATCAAGGGAATCTTTATTAGCATATATACATACAATCATATTACCAACACAATAGTCTATCATGTGTTATCATTACATTTAAATTACAAAGCTACACGTGTGATTATGCTAAAATAAATACCGAGCAAGTCTAGGAACACTTCTGAAGGTGTTTATTCTATTTTCTTAATGATAAAATTACCTGTCAATGATCTTTCTCTAAAACAAATAGACTATTAACACAGCATTTTGTATGACAATGTAAAATACTGGACAGAGACACCAGTCAGTACAAGCTGTAAGAAAAAAAAATCTAGATGATGGTTTTGCACATGTTGTACAATTCAAGCAGGAACGACAAAAATCTTTAATTCACTCGTCTTTAACCCCACGAAAAGCAAATGCATTTCACTTTCTGACTGCATCTGCATGAGCATTCAAAGGCGAGTCACTCCGGAGCCAGCAGTCGAGCCGAGATCTCACGCAAACCCGCGCCGTTTAACGTGCCCTTTTTCACGGATGATGTCATTTGTTGGCCGATTTCCACGGGGTCAGAGAAACGCAGCACAGCTCTCTATGCTGTCATAGCCCTGTACAATGCTGCTTGAACATGATCAGACAAGGCAGCACTGTAAAGAGGCTAAAAGCGTAGAGCAGGGTGATGGAGATGAGGCTCCTCTGCGCCATCACACACCACCTGGATGCTTCCAGACGCTGCTGCACCTGTGATTGAAACAGCAACCAGATCGATCATTTTTGGAGGATGAAAAAAAAAACAGCAAACACAACAAAATCTAATGCTGATGAGGCTCCTGCATTGACAGTGAGAGGTTGCTGCATAGAAACCCTCGCTGGCTTAATTCAATCCCGCACTGAAGAGTGATGGGGGGGTTTGGGGGTTTTGTAACCACGGGCTTGTGGTGATGGAGGGGAGGTTTCAGGAAAATCTGAGACCCCAACTGTGCAGGTTTACTGCGCCCCCATCTGTGGGCTGCTGGAGACGAAAAGACAGTATAGGAGGGGGGAAACAAAATGCACCCATAAAATGACAGAAACGGCTTTATTTTTCAAAAAAAAAAATAAAACCAACCAATTAATGATCGAGAAAGCGGCGGTGTGATGTGCAGGAGAACTGGAGATGTGAGAGGAGATCTCCAGACGCGCTTCGACGCGTTTCTTTTCAAAAATAACGAGCCAAATCTGCCCCGAAGATCTGATTGTTCTTTGTTTTGTTTTTTTTGTTTTGTTTTTAATAAACGTGCACAAGCGAGCCTTTCTTTCTCCGTGGAAAGGGAGACATGGAAAGGAAACAGGATGGGCAGTGGCACTGGCACAATTGACTTGGGAATGGTATGACGAGACATGACACTGATATGCGCGCAACACCCCAAAATGTTAAGACAACATTCAATGGTGTAAAAACCTGCAATGGAGATTTGTCCGCATTGTCTCCGCTCTCCGGGCTCGGCGAAAAAAAATTATTTCAGTCGAGTAGTCTAGCGTGGTCCGGCCGCGATGCTGTGCGTAATGTTTTGAACGGTCGGTCAATGCGCAGACTGGTTGGAAATGACTGTTTTTATTGACGTCAGCATACAGCCTAGTGCCCCCCTCTCTCATCCCCACAACTGCACCATCTAATGGACTTGGGTTTACATTCCAGTCAGCCATCTGAGCTCTAAACAGGAAACAGGCCTCCAAGTCCATGAAAAATTACCTCTTTATCGCTCCATATGCGTAAAGATCTTCAGAGGAGCGTTTTTTCTTCTTCCTCCAGCTGTCTTCACAGTCCAGGGAGAAAAGTGTGGAGCAAACATCTTAATTAGTTCACGAAGCCAAACAATTAAAAAAAAAAGCCTTAAATGCTAATACAACCACACAGTATGCACGAGATGGTTGGGGGGAAAAAAGAGTAAAGCAAAATTATTTAATAAATTATTTCAAATTTATTCCAAGTCCTTCAGCAGTGGCAACGTAGTTACAACCAAAGGGGAAATATTTCACTATTAACACCTTCAAAAATATATATCCACCCTCCCAAGCAAAGATGAAATGGCTGTGGCCCACCTCCTGGAGTGGAACAAAGATGTTGGCAGGCAGGCTGGTGTGTTCCATGCTGCAGCTGTGACTGTACACGAAGCAAGAAACACAGCTGATGTATGTTTTATAGAGATTATTGAGCAGAAACACTGTGCAGGAGACGGTTCACTTGATAATTTAGGCGCACGGACTGTACAGGATGACGTCCTGGATGATTTGTTTTGATTTGAATGATGATTTGATCAGTTTTCAGACCTAGAAAATATGCAGCAGGTCCATTTGTTTTGTCACTATCAAGACCACTTATTTACACATGTTGGGGGGAAAAAATGGGGTACAGAAATCCCTTTCAGTACTTCATCTTTGGATCAATACAATCTGCTGATCGGCTGGAAACCTGGCAAGAAGTGTCTGAATCTTAAACTTTGAGAACACCCGAGTTTGTGGAGAAAAAGGAAGCGAAAGAGAGGAGATGCTTATGTTATTTCGTGGCTTGGAAGACGTTCAGTCTTGTAATCTGTCCAATAAATCATTTAACTTGTTGTCATATGTCACATGTTTTAATACTGTTTTCTAATAGTTTATTTGCATAAACTGATGCTCATTAGATGCTACTGTTTTCAGCATCAGTTTACTCTTTAACTCTATCATACAAATCAATGAAACTCTCAATAAAACCATTTAATTTGCATATTTTTCTGTAACAGCAATAAAATCTATTCATCAAAAAATTCCGTCTTCATTACAGAACCTGCAGCCCTGAGCCATCTTCAGTTTCTCTTTTTTTTTTTACATTAAAAGAAAAACATCTAACATCATCTAGGTTTTAAATAAGTCTGTTTGAATATGTAGCTCTTCGGTTTCCTCTGTGCTAATGAAGGAAACACTATCACTGTGGTTCAAGCATAACATTAAAGTAAAGTACGAGCTGAGTAAATGATACTGGTCCTTGTTCGTGGTTTTGCTTTTGAAACGGACGTGATCTCAACCACATCCAAACACATTTATGGAGGAATGTGAGTTCACGCAAACACACCAGGAGACTAAGCTGTCGGGAGCTGTGTATGAATTTCTTTTCTGAAATTCGAGGAGGCTAATGACAGACAGTCTTTCTCCAGAAACACTCGAATGTGAAAGTGGATCACCGGCAGGCTGAACTCACAGCGTTGCTAACTGGAGTTGAAGCACTGCTCAAACGCTGTCCGTCGTTCTCCTTCTGGACTATTCTACAGTAAGACTTGTGCGGGTTTGTGTGGTGGTGGTGGTGGTCAGAATGGGAAGCAGATTGCAGAGGCAGGCTTGGCCCTCCTTTCATCTTCTTCTACTGCTCTTGGTGGTACAGCAGGATGGTTCCTCAGCGGAGTATTATAGGATCTCCAAGTCTACATGACGGACCTCCGGGTTACGTTGCTATGGAGGCACAAAACAGAGTGAATCCAGCTTGCAATTCTTACAGAATACTTCTATGCAAATCAGCCATATTGTATTATGTGGTGAAGATCAGAGTAAAACAAACCAGACGAGCAAACGGTTTTATGTTTTAGTACCTTGAGTTCTTTCTCTAAGCGGTCCACCTCGGCCCCCAGGGTGTCGATGATGTTCTCCCCGTGTTTCAGCATGAAGTTCTCCAGCTCCTCAGGGGTTTTTACCTGCTGAATGTCCTGCAGAGACACACACACTTAGCTTTGGAAGTAAAGAAGTCAGCAATATAGATGCAAAGTGAATGCAGCAAAAGCCAAACCACATACAGGCTTGCTTCTATTGTGAATACATGATTTCTGATGCTTAAGGTTAAGTAACTAAGTCAGCACAAATCCTATTCAGGTTTTAACACATTTGGTTGGGACTACTCTTACTCTGACTAGACTAAAGTTCAATCTAGAGGCAACAGATTCTATCTTACACTTTTGAAATTACTAGATAATGTGGAGAACACCCACTCTGTCTGACCTATAAACGAGGCATTGTGGTGATCTGGAGACGGCCCGAGCGGAAATCATAAAAATCAATCAAAATTTTCCAGACATAAAGAGGATGTGCATTTGGTACAGACTATAGCAAAAATCCATGATCATTTTAATGTTCGTTTCAGTGTTAAAGAAAAGCAAAAACGATCACTCCCACTAAAATTAGGACTATAATGTCTCACAAAATAATCACATGATAGTTCTGCATATCGTTCAGCTCTGTTCTGTATGCTGAAGATACCAGTATAGAAATTTACATACATGTAAAAGAAATCTGCTTAAAATGCTGCTTATGAGGGATTTTAAAGAGTTGTATACATTACAAATACAACTATAAATATTAGAATTGATTGTAAATGTTGATGCTGGAATGAGTATAAGACATTTCTTAATAAAATGGTGTTTCTTCCAATGAATGTAGCAGGGAACCACTGATTAGCAAAGTAGACAATGAACCCGAGTCTCATTAAAGTAGACTAACTATTAAGCCCCTTTCAGACCTGCACACCTTTCTGTAAATCTGACGGAAACTGTCTGAATGAGCAGTCTGAGCAATTTTCTGTAAGAACTGCTACACTACTCTTGCTATATCACACCTAATAACTTTTCAAAATGGCACAACTCTGACCGACATGCAGTCACATTGACGGATAAAAGTGCAGATCCAATGAGCAACAAGGCCCTGGAGGAACAAGAAGAAAGTCGCCACAGAGATCTCTATCCATTATCTTTTTGGTGGCACTATTGCCACTGTTAGCAACAACACGATACAGTGCTCGGTGAATAGTAAACTTGCTTGCTAATATTAATTCTGAGCTATCCACAGTTAATTAGATGGTTTAATAAGTTTGTTCTTCGGTTAGTTTTACTCTTTTGTTTATGAGCAAATCCTTGATGTGCTGTAGAATCTTGCAAATATTGTGCTCATACCGTGGCTCTCTGTCATCGTAGCGGGTTTGTCTGCATGAAGCCGTGAGGAATATTAATATAAAAGTGACCTTTGCCTCAATGACAGAATGTCGACGCTTTAACAGACCGATGCAGTCAGCAGAGTTACGTATCCCATGTGTGACAAGGGCTGCCATAAAAGACTATGTCAGTGATACTGCATTAAAAGATGACATCCTGAGAGTTGGAATAAAACATGGTGAAGCAGCATTTTGTTATCATGCAGCCGAGACCTGGAATAACCTTCTAGTTGGTGTTAGAAGCTACTCTGTAATGACAGCAAAATAATTTGATCTCAATTCCAGATAATGGTTTGATTTCATGCCTGCACTTTTTATTGCAAATTTTACATGACAAATCATTAAGTTTATCTGAAATTTAAAATCTGTGTCCTTTACTGTTTTTAACATGTTGTACAGCACTTTGCCATGAAGTCCCTTTTCGCACTTTACAGCAGAATACAGGCACATCAGCTTATAGTGTGATAATCCACAGCAAATGCTAATAACTGATATGTAAATTGTGTGATTTTCTGTTATACCAGCATAAACAATGAAAACTAAAACTATAATAGTCCCTTACAGAATGAAATGTCAGTGCTTTGTTTGTCTTTGGCAATAACTTAGGAGCAACAAGCACCAACAACTAAAAGACAGAACAGGCACGTATTATTATTGAAGAAAAAATTAAGAAGGATGATGGCTTTTCTTGACTAAATATGTACAAATATTTAAGTCGAGCAGACTGATCAATTATACTTACATTTAGGATTTGGTCAATGTCTTGTTTTTCCAGATAAGACCGCGTCACGACTCGGCCATCAAAGTCAACTTCAGCCTTGAAGCGCACTTTACTCAGTCCCATATCAGTGGCCTTCACATCATGGATGGCCCTGCTCACAACAAAACAAAGCCGCTCTTTAAATCCACAGGATAGGAAGCGCTAATGAACTTAAGTCAGAGAGCAAAGCATCACAAGTGGACACTACAGGGGAAGTGCTCAATATGTGGCAGTTAGAAGAACCTGGTTACAAAATGAGAATTTAAATTCTTCAAAAAAGGAAGGTTTGCCATTCAGACCTGCATTTTTTACCCTCCTGTTGTCTTCATTTATGGACACCAAAAAGTACTGTTTCAGTGTCTGGAAAAAATCCAAAAATTCAGCAAAAAAATCCAGATTTCTGTAAATTTGAAAAACTTCAGGAAGAAAATTCCAGTAATTCCTTAAAAGTTTCGCTTAAAAGTTTTATTTTACAAAAATCCCCCAAATTTGGCAAGAAAATTCTTGTAAATATTTTTTAAAAAATGAGTACAAATCTTCTAAAAAAATCCTAAAAATATCTAAAGTGATTACATATATATCAGTAAAATGTCTAATATTTTCTTTAACCCTCATGTCATCCTGCGGGTCAAAATTGACCCGGTTTAAAGTTTGAAAATGTGGAAAAAATATAGATTTTAACAGTGAAACTTCTGATGTCCACATTTTCAAAATTTTTCGGTGGAAAAAAAGAAATGTTAAAAATGTTTCTTAAGAACATTCACGTAAAAATTTTTATGTGAATGTTCTTCAAGAAAATATTAGAAGTTTTACTGATATATATGTAATCATTTTAGGTATTTTTAGGATTTTTTGGGAAGACTTTTACTCATTTTTTGAAAATATTTACAACAATTTTCTTGTCAAATTTGGGATTGGAATTTTCTTCCTGAAGGTTTTGCAAATATTCAGAAATTTGGGGAATTTTTTTACTGAAGTTTTGGATTTTTTTCAGACAAGGAAACAATATTTTTTGGTGCCCGTAAATGAGGACAACAGGAGCGTTAAGAACATTCACAAAAAAATCATTTCTTTGTGAGTGTTCTTAAGAAACATTTTTATCATTTCTTTTTTTTCCACCAAAAAATGTTCAAAGATTTCCCAAAAATGTTGAAAATGTGGACATCAGAAGTTTCACTGTGAAAATATATATATTTTTTCCACATTTTCAAACTATAAACGGGTCAATTTTGACCCGTAGGACGACACGAGGGTTAAGTGACTGAGGTATTAAACTGCTCTGTGTACAGCCGGCCATAAGGACAGCTGCATGTCAAGTCCAGTAAATACCATGTGATCTATTTCCAGCCTGAATGTTTTTCCATTAACGTTAGCAGACCTTCAAAAACCATTCTTAGACTGACTCAGACAGACTCTCACTAGGCGATGGGTGGATTTATCTCAGGAGCTGGTTCATGTTTGTGTGTTTGTGTATTTGCTGACCTCACAGCGGGGTCGTTCTCCAGAAACTCTGTGAGCTTCTGCACGCGTTCGGCCTGTATGGAACGTCCCAGCAGGGCCTCCGTGTTCGTGTAGATGAGGAAGGCTGAGACGGCGCCCAGCAACGTGCCCACGCCAAGAGAGCCCAAACTGTCGTAGTACGGGTTACCTGGGACGATCAGCAGACGTTTTATCAAGGGTCAACATTCAAATTACAGATCAGAGTCCAACAGAACAGGAGTGAGTGAGTAATTACACACATCAACAGAAGAATAATAAATCATGGTACAGATAGAGAAGATATTACAAAAAGAACCTATTCACGGCACAGATCAGGACAAACCATACCTGTGAGTGAGGTGAGTCCCATGCAGCCAGCAGCCAGGATGACTCCTAATACAGCAGCAGCATCCTCCAGCAGCACCACGTTAGTACTGGGGTCCCGACTCTGCATTACTGCACACAGAAACGATGCAAGACCACATTTACATCTGGATCTTCAATTCTACTCGTCACCAGTTTGCTAATTACCTACATTTGCAGTGACTTGAATCACCTCGTGTAACTTTACTTCAGAGGCGAGTTTGATCACAGTGTCACTTTTAATAATACTGCTTATGTGCAATCTCCCGCCCCTATTTATTCTATTTTATTGGTTTTTATTTGATCTCATTATCATGTCATTGTACTGTATATATCTGGCCTCTTCTGCAGATGTTGGAATTCTTAATATAGTTTTGTTTCATATGTACATTCGATTTTTTTATTTACTGTCGTTAGTTTAGCTTGTTTTAATGCACCGTTCAGTGGCAGCTACTTATTTCGTCATGCCCCCATGCAAGATGACAATAAAGCTATTCTTCTATTCTATTGTATTCTATTCTACTTCCACTCATCTAAGTCAATAACAAACACTGTCTCATGTTAGCATATATGAGCAAATCTCCTTCCCTGCACCTTCTGGACATTTTATCTGCAGTTTAAAGTAGATACGGGATAAGAAACTGTTGTCTGCCTGCTACCAAATGACTAGCCGTAAATGCATTAATGGCAAAGACTTCTGCTGTACCCACCATATTCATAAAAAGACAGTCCATGCTGATGGGCGCTCTTCTTTATCTCATTGATGGCAACTAGTAACGTGGCTGTGAAAGAAAAACAAAAAGAGGTGTTGAGTATAAACCGCAGAATCACAGTTAAAACATCATTATTAGTTTATTATTATTATAACTCACCTCCTTCAGATACCAGAGAGCCTGCTAAAATACAGTAAGCCTGTAACAGAGAAACATGACGTGTAAAACTTTATTTCCTTGATATATTTTGAATTTCAAATGATAGTAAACACAGATACACACCCACAACAAAGATTCAATCGGCTGCGGGTGAAGCAATCCCATAATGCCATGGTACCAAGAGAGGCCCGCTCCCATCATAAAAATGCCCACCCCGCTGATGAGAGAGGCAATGTAGCGCATGTTGGAAAAGCCGTACCTGAAAAATACAAAAGCGTTCCATTGCAGTCAACATTCAAGCCACGAATATTTAGTTAATGATACAAACTCGCTCACGTTGGACCTGACAAAGGACTAAAAGTTGCCTGACAAAAGTTGTGCGGACATTTTCCAAAAATGATCTCCATTATGTATGTATTTTGAGGCACAATATCGGCTCTAAATCTGTCAAAAGTTGAGCTTTTGTCAGTACTGTTGTTAATATTCTGTGAGAGAATCCAGTGCTTGTAAGCCTGTAAAGACATACTGGGACATTTCCTACACATAGACAGGTATAATTTCTACAAATTTCTGGTGCTGTTATGACTCCTTCAAGGACAACTCAACTTCCTCTCACCGTCTTTTAAGAGGCATAGTAAGGTGTGGTGCTTACGGGTGCACAGCGTCGGGGTTGCGGACCGACTGGCTGATTCCCAGAGCGAGCAGAGCCTGGTTGCAGGTGTCGGCCAGAGAGTGGATGGCTTCAGAGAACATGCTAGCTGATCCAGTGTAGACCCAAGCCAGGAGCTTAAAGAAGAAATTCAACCCATTGCTAAGGAAAAAGGAACATGAGTGAATGAAAAGTTCTTGTAAATAGCTAACAATAGTTATGACTATAGTGGTTTACAGATTTATCAGCTGCACAGTTACCTGACAATGGAACAAACGTGGAAATTCCTCTCATTTTCTACTCTCATGCTTCTGAATCACAGCTTTTACACCTGGGCTGGACCTCTCGTGCAATGAGTCCTCCACTTATTAAGTCCTTGTGCATCCTCCGTGCACTCCATGTGACTGCACATGGCCTCTAACACAATCATCCTAATCCAATAGGCCACAGGACTGCATGTGATACAGAGCTACTGTGCAGTTCTCATTAAAAGTTGCATTTTTTTTTCCTGGAATCACAGGGTCAAGCTCTACTGTGCAGGGTATTTATTTAAAATCATCAAAACCCCGATGGGAGCAGGTCTATTGTCGCATCTGTTCTGGACTTTTGCAACAAAGTTTACCCACACCAGACTGTTGTTCAGCTTCACTACCAGGTTACGCTCTTATCCAGCATATTGTGTGTAACAACCCTGCTGAGAACAGACCCGTAGCTCCTCTGTCTAATCTAATACCTCCCACTGTGCGTGCCGCAGCTCAGTAAAGTCACCGAGTCCAAAAAGACGTCACAGCAAAACAAAGCAAGCATTTGGAAACAAGGGAGAGAGCATGAAGACTTACATGCAAATAGCAACCATGACCACCTTCCCCGGCCCTTGGAGAAATGTTGTCCTCTTGCCTGATCGTGGCTTTATGAAAAATAGAAAAGATAAGGATAATACACATGGAGTCTTTATCAGCAGATAAAAAATAAAGAAGAGACTTTTTTCCCTGTTTGTCAGTTCAGTGGACCTCATACTGTTTACGCTGCTGATAAAATAAACACATTGAGAGGAAGTTTAGACGTAATAAATATGTTGTAAACTTTCTGCCTTGCTGTCAGTAATGAACTTATACAATTGACGTTATTGAAAGAGGCGGGGGGGGGGGGGGGGGGGCACTCTGCAAACAGAAGCCAGCAGAGTATAGAATATACCATGACATACCAGACAAGTGCAGAGCTGTACAGTGGCTGAAATAACATCAGCATCATACAGTAAAGAGAGGGGACTGCATTGTCATATATAGATGCAGTGACCTCTGTAATGGGAACAAAGGTCACACAAACACCACCTCGTGCTATGAGGGGAACTTGGGCACAGTGGCAGGAATGTCACCTTCCTTTTTTTTTTCTCCATATTTGAAACATGATGTGGAGAGTTGGTCGTATTTTCCAAGAAAATGACAGCAAACAAAATCAAAGTGCTCACCTTAGTGTTTCCCCAAAAGTCTTTGTATTCCTTCAACAGCTGCTGATTCCGAAAAATATCTAGAGATCAGCAGACGAGAGACGCAATTAAAACATTATCTTACCCATTCAGAAACCAAAAAAAAACAACAACAATGAAACAAACCTAAGTTATGTAAATATGTTACACAAATATTCACAAAATTGCTGTTAAAATGTAGCTTTTGCTCAGTTCTAGCATTAAAGAAAGCGTTACTTTTGGTTTTTGGCTTTCTGTATGAGAGTTAGAAGACTTTCTGTTAATTACGCATGAAGCTACAGCTAGCACATGGTTAGCTTACATAGTGTCTCCTGGCTAAAGCATGACTGGTCTGCATAATGTAAAGGAAATTAATCAGAAATCTATGCATTTACTGTCATTTCTGACAATTCCATAAACAAAAATGTGTATTATACTTAAAAGGAAACCCACATTAACAAAAAGGGCATTCATCTCACAGAAAAAAATTGATCTCTGCTGGAAAAACCCAGTCTTTGTGCAAAGGCGAGCAAACTGGCCGCGAACTGCAGCTTCACTTTTAGAAGAAAACAGTATCAATTTTCTAATTTTCTTCACCATTAGAATAAAAAAAAAAGAAACAACTTAAGACTAAACCTGAAGTACTGTTACATGTTCACAAACATGCACAAGCAGTCAAAGAAAGATAAAAACCTACTCTCTTGGTATTCTCTCTCCACCTCTTTCCTGAGTTTTCTCTCTCGGGCTAGAGCTTCGTGGCTTCCCCATACATCTAGTGCTCTACGGATCACAGAGAGAAATAGGTGGATTAACAAATGCTACGAGACGATAACGCTGAAAACTGGTTTGATTGGAGGACATATAGCATTGTATTCTTCAGGTGTTTTAACTCTCGTTTTGTCCTGCAGGTCAAAATTGACCTGGTTTAAAGTTTGAAAAGGTGGAAAAAATATATATATATTGACAGTGAAACTTCTGATGTCCACATTTTCGGTAAAAAAGAAATGGTAAAAATGTTTCTTAAGAACATTCACAAAAAAATCAACCAAAATCCAGCGAATTTCGCTGGATTTTGGTTTTTATGTGAATGCTCTTAAAGAAAATATTAGAAGTTTTACGGATATATATGCAATCACTTATTTTTAGGATTTTTTTGGAAGATTTTTACTAATTTTTTGAAAATATTTACAAGAATTTTCTTGCCAAATTTGGGGGCTTTTTTTTTTTTTTTTTTTTTTAATAAATAAAACTTTTCAGGGAAATTTTTAAGGAATTATAGGAATTTTCTTCCTGAAGGTTTTTCAAATTTTCAGAAGTTTGGGTAATTTTTTTGCTGAATTTTTTTCAGACAAAGAAACAATATTCTTTGGTGCCCGTAAATGAGGACAACAGGAGGGTTAAGATGTGAAGCAGAGGGGTTGAACACTAACTTGGCCTCCACGTCTGACCGCAAAAACACAGTGAAAGCCTCTGTGTCGTCGTGTGGGCTGCGCCTCCTGATCTTCCGCAGTTGTTCTAAATCACTGTGAACACACGAGGGAAGAGGGGGAGATTTAGATTAAACCTGTGTTGGTGGGCAGTCATGTTTTAACTAATCACGAAAGCATGGTTACTTATTAACCCAAAGGAATTTGTGCCATGGTTGTAGTCTGCTAGCATCTCTGTGAACAGATGGATGGCACTAATTCTGCTTAGCATTGATAATACACAGCTTTGTGTTGCTGTAGATATTAAATTGATTTACTGAATATAAATCAGCTAAAGTAGGGAACAGGAGTTACCTTGGTTTGAGGCAGAACTCATTCATGGCTCTGACTGCAGTGATAAAGTTGTTCTGAGTGTATTTGGCTCCATATTCCCTTTTCTTCAGGACAGCCCGAACTGACAACAGAGAGAAATTATTCTTCTTATTCAAGCCACCAAAGCCCATTTTGTATTATCAAAAACAAAGAAGTTTGTCTTATTTAATATCTTTTTAACGTGGAGGAAAGACAAACATTGCTCATTACCTTTTACTTGAATCGTCTCAGCTTTAGTCAGGCCCTGAGGTGTCGAACCTACCAAAGCAAAAATTTCAACTTGATCAAAGATGCTTCCTAAAGTCAAATCCTTCTGTTTCCTAAAAATATACTGAACAGAAATGTAAATGCAGCATGTAATATTTTCCTAAATAATGTGCATTCTTTTTAATATAGAGGAATAAGCATGACTTGTTCTGGCGTGCAGCATCTCTACAGGAGAATGGACGTCATGAATCCACCAAGTACGCACTGTAGACCGGAAATCACAAAGTCAGGAACAAGTGCGTCCACTATTTGTATCTTGCAGAGCCACACATGAGATTATAGATGCTTGTGGAATGTTGTCCTACTCCTCCTGAAGGCTTGTTTCTGGACATCCAGAGCATCATGTGGCATACAGTCTGTTGTACCATGAGTCTGAAACATGTTCTTAGACAAATGGTGACGTTGTGAACATTCAAGTGCCTTG
Organism: Amphiprion ocellaris; assembly: GCF_022539595.1. NCBI lineage: Eukaryota > Metazoa > Chordata > Actinopteri > Pomacentridae > Amphiprion > Amphiprion ocellaris. The sequence continues at coordinate 11,523,163 of NC_072778.1, read as the reverse complement.
ACTACACCCCTGACTGACATACCGGCATCCGGCACACCAAATAGCCATCATTGTCCTTTAAAGCCACGCCTCACTAGGGTGTGGATTACCTCAATGAAAAACTACCAGTCACCAGTTGTGCAATTTAGAAACTTTTTATGCAAAATTGGCCGAATTGGACCATTTCTAACAATAAAAAATTTGATATTTAAGTTTGTGAGTCAGAAAAAGGACTGAACAATTAATTGCAATTTCTCAAAATCGCACTATGGTCAAGTGAAATACCCAAATTGTAGAAGCTGCCATTTTCGATGAAGGTGTGTCACAGCACACCGCTATAAATAAAACATGGTGGAGCTACAGATAGTCCCTAGCCTACAAATCCTATCCTCCACATATGAAGGAACTTGCTTGTATCACACAGCTTGGACCAAAAAAAGCCACATTTTGAAATTGATTCAGTAGAAAAGAAATAGAAAATTTACCTAGATTTATCAACATATTGCTATGTCTGTAATTTGGTTTTTGCATATTGTTCACAGCCCTAGTTAGACAAGACGTCCATTTGCATGCTGTATTTACATTTTTGTTCAGTATACTGACTCAACAGAAGTGTTTTCTGTGGCTTCTGTTAACAAATGGGGAAATAGGAAATATTACCGCACACATGACAACTCCACAACATTAAAGTTTATTACCTGATGAAGCTGAGGTGGCTTTTGTAGCACCAGACATGATTTTTTCTGCAGTGGGAGCATCATTTGATGGTGATTTTGGAGGACCATCTTTGCTGCTGCCAGAGGTAGAGTAGTACTGGACTTTGCTCAGCCCCAGAGAAGCTACACGGCAGTCTGGAAGGCTGAACCATAAGCTATGTACACCTCCGCTCTGCCAACCTGTGCAACACAATGTGTGATGTTAGTTTGCGTCGTTCCACGCTAACCAGGATGTGTAACAGCTGGAGATAAGGTCTGCTCACCGTAGCAGAGCTGGGGGACCCTCGGGGACCGATGTGACAGTGGCGCCCTGTGCTGCAAGGAGACCCTGCAGAAGACATGCCATGGTCTGTGGGCCAGGCTGGGGAACATCCTCGCTGTAGCAGGGCTTGGTACTGAAGTGCAGGAACTCGCTGTGCAGAGTCACAGACAGCCCGGTCACTGCTATGTTAGCAGTCCGCTTACCAACTTAACCCAGAGACAGATTAACGCCAAGACATCGCCTCTCAAGTTCACAATGTCATCAAGCAGCGACTTTAGCTCGGCTACAGACAAACTCACATGTTTAACACAGATGACATTAGTGTCAACCTGAACCGTTTATCACCGGACTGACTAACTACCGCCTTCGCCGACCGGCTAACTACCGCTGACTGAACTACGGCTCCACTAAGCCCGGCGGCTGCGGAGCTACACACTGAGCTAACTTAGCTAGCTAGCACCGTAAGCTAGCGTCGTTAGCCTCCGTACGTAACAAGTGCCGTATAACATTTTAATCTACTCAAAAACAACTGCAACTGACAAGGAAGTACGCTTATATAAGGGTATTCAGAAACGCCAATACCTTTCTATGGTGAGGTTTGTTCTGCATAATCTGTATCCATTTTGAGAATCTATGGCCAGACTGATGCTAACGCCACTATGGACGTACAGCGCTACAAACACACACACGTGACCTGTGACAGCGGAGTGACGTCTAATATTATCGCGAGAGCTTGTGTTGTTCAAACTTTTTCAACACATATCGCGATATTTTGTAAACCGCTGTGCTAACAAGGTCACTCTAAGTTCCTAGTTGTTGCCCCAGGCTTCTTAATATTGGTGCTAACATCTGGCTATAGCAAATACAGCAGAGAAAAGTTATTCAGCTGCGAAGTGTATGAATAATAAGATGAAAATATTGTGAAATGATTTTTAAAGATATTTTATTATCAGTTTTCAACATTACACTAACGTGGAGAAAATTTTATTTATTTATTTATTTTTTAACTACAACAGCAAAAAGGCCCAAACACAGAAACAGACTGAAGGGAAGACTTTTTATTTCCAAAGGAACCAAAAAATTAAAAATAAATCATCTGTCTTCAACTTTAACACAGCAGTGACATCCTGAGAGTGAAGACGAGCACCAACAGGTTAAACCTAATTCCTGACGCATTTGTGTTACATGACAAATTTAGGTTCTTATGTGTGACATGAGATGTGACACTGTGCCAGGAGAGACCCCCATATTTTCTCAGACCTGTTCTGTGAACACTTTCATGTTTAAAAGTCTCTGCAGATCATCCAATTATCCAAAAACTGTCTATGAAATAGGTTTTAGGAAAAAGTATTTGAAAAATGCAGCCCAAAAGTTGCAATGTTGTCCAAAACCGATAAAATGAGCTAGTGCCCATTCAGCAGAGCAGCATATCTTCAATTATGTAAAATGAAAATAATATTAAATATAATGGATATATTAAATATATGTCTACTATTACTACACAGTGCTGTAAGAGGTTGTTTACTTAAAAGATAAAACATAAAATAACAACCATCTAAAAATAATCCATACATTACATATGCATTCTACACTTCTATAATTATGTATATTTTACATTATGTATATTTTATTACTGTTATATTACTCTAAAAGATAAGGTTAGTTTAAAATATAGCTTTGAATTGTACTTCATAAACAGATCATGATTTGTATGTAAAAGCATAAACTATAAAGTATCAGGAAACTTTGATTGTCAAACAAAGACAGTTTACTAAAAAGTGCAGTCTTCTCTTTTGGAAAAGCAGTGCAAAATAGATAGTAAAGTATGAGCACCTAAACTTGTAATTAAGTAAATGTAGTTACTTTTTACCACTACTGTATTCTGAGAGCATCTATGATTTTTTGTGTGGATCTAAGGAAATAGATCTGCCACACTGGTGCATGCGGGCAGTATGCATACAGCGGATTTTACTTCACTGGTTAAACCACCTGTCAAGTAAACAGCAAGTTTTAATTCTGCATTCAAATCAGTGACAAAATTCTGATCTACTGACATTAAACACTAATCACTGTAAACCAGTATTGTCATTTGTTAGAAGTAGTCTCAAATAGAACATTGTTATCACACATGTTGACTTGACAGGTGTTTCTGTAAGAATCTCTGTGTTTAAACAAGAGAAGTTATTGCCCAACCCGAATCAACTGTAAAAGCACACAGGGCAGGGCACTTAAAGGGCATTACAACATAAAAAACACAAAGTGCTTAGTCATAGAACTATGAAAAAATAGCCACAAGACTTAAGAAAAAGCTGCATTTTTATTGGATCTTTTGAACAGTACAGTAGATATTTGTCATGACCTTGCATTGGTAGTGAAAAGGTGCCTATAAGAGCAGAAATGTTTGTATTTTTCATCTGACAAATGACTGACAAATCAAACACATACACTAGGAGAGAGGTCTTTTGACTTCCCATGCAATCTCTTGACAACAAGACCTGCAGATCAATCACTTCCATTTCACTATCATTAAAATGGAATCCAGAGTTTTCAATCAATAATCATGACCCACAGTACAGTTTAAAGAAGGCCATACCTCAGTCTTGGTCCATTTAGGTAAAAATTAGAAAAAGTGAAACACTGTGCACAAATAAGGTCACTTAAATGAGAGAAAATGGAAGCATGTAGGTAGTTTTATAAAGCAAGTCGTCAAGCTGATGCGAGAGTAGTACTGGGCAGTGACTCTGTCCTGGTATGCTTGTCTGGGCTGCTGGTCGTATAGGGAGGCAACGGGGGGGTTTGTGTTTGCATTAACGCATGGTGACAAACTCCTCAGATGAGGTGGGGTGAATGGCAACGGTCTTGTCAAAGTCTGCTTTGGTAGCACCCATTTTGATGGCAACAGCAAATCCCTGCAGCATCTCATCACAGCCCAGGCCCTGCATGTGCAGACCTACCACCTGGGGAAATGAGAAGATGCAGCGCTTGAAAATAGCTGCAGCAGTTTGTGCACAGAAATAGTCAAAAGCTGAGGCAGTAACAGCGCTGAAGAGACACTCTGTGCTGCTTTCTATGTTAGAATTAACAGATGCAAAGTTGATTTTTAGGGTTTTCATAAACCTCCGCTTCAATTGTGGCTTATATAGTTGCAAAACTAAGATACTAAGAATATAAGGAAGTAATTCTATGTGTGTAAAGAGGGTTTAGAGAAGATTCGGCTTTTAATACTTTAATAGCATAATGAACTTTCAAGCAGGTTCTCAGATCTTTGTTGTTTTAGCGGTTTAAGTGATGTGTACCTGAAGAAATAATGTCAGCAACACAATATGGTAGCGCGGATTAATAGTACAGGATTAACTCAATCAATACATTTGTGATTTGTAGAGATTTTTAGTAATATCTTTCACCAAGTGGCTCCTACCTTCTCCTCCTTTCCCTCACACACCAGCTTCATGATGCACTGACTCTTCCTGCTTGTGATGGCGTGATACATCGGGGTGAAAGAGGTCTTGTAGATCTTTATATTCTCCTTTCCTCGAGCTTTAATGGCCTCCTCTGTGACATGAACAAATGGAAGATAAATTCTTGTAAAACTTGGGGTAGTGCGGCATTGCCACTGGATGAAACTTTAATCCAGATTAAAATTACAGTAAATCAATGAGAAATGGGAAAATGTCCTACTGGTGTAGAGGTACACCCACTTAAAGACATGTTTATGTGAACTCACCCTCCGTGAGGCCCACAGTGCCGATAGGTGGGTGGCTGAACACCACTGTGGGGATGCCGGAATAATCCAACTTCGAGTCTTTCTTGCCCTCAAACAGTCTGTGTGCCAGCTTTCTGCCTGCAGCAATGGCAACTGCACAGACATAACAAAACATCAGTGTGCTTTGAATAACAATAACTTTCAGGTGCTGTCAGAAATGAAATCCTTTATTCTACAACTATAGAAGCAGGTACAAACCAACACAACTGATGCAGTATTTCAATATGCAGATTTCTGGACAAATTCAGATGCTAATAAAGTGCATGAAGACGGGAAAGAGTCAAAACTACAGCATTAAGAACAACTATATTGTGACTCGAACATGTTCCGGACACACAGGAGGACTGGTTTATTGTGTCTCACAACAAAGTTGTTCTTTATTTTTTACAGGTGTTGCTGGGATTTTGAACTTTTCAGTATTTTATGATATTAAAGATGACAGTATTTCTTTGCTATAAATTACAGATGGATTTCTTGTGTGACTATTGCATTGTAAGTCCAGAAAAAAAAGAAGAAGAATAGGTGGAAGCTAAACTGAGAAGTCCACTAGCAGAGATGTGAATGTATTTCATAGGTGATATTTGGAGCCAGTGCTGTTTGTTGAGCCTGCACAAGAATTGAGAAGCGTAATTGTTTAGATTTTTTCTTTTGGTTAATAAATATCAGAATTTCTTAGTAGAAGAAACCCAAACCTTGTAAATGCAACAGACCTGAGGTCATTGTTACAAAGCAAGTTAAACTTATCCAGAGAATCTTATCTGGCTTCATTTAACCCAACAATCACAAGCGGTCTTACAAAGCTGGTTATCATCGCGGTAAGTCAGCTCAGGGTTTGTGATTCTATCGCTGAACAAATTTACATGAAAGAGGCAGGGTTGGCAACAGATGACCATCACAGATATGCACAGGTCAACTGACACCAGAGTGGCATATTTCACAAACAAAGAGCAAATATTAGAGAAATACAAGATTTTATATTCATAATACAGACTGTAGCAGCTAAAGTAGAAGGAAAAGCTGCAAACAGTTGCAAACAGTGTGAATTTCGACAGGTTTATCATTATCAATACCCAATTATTAGGGCAGGAGTAGATATGGCTATTATTAAAAATGCATATTTAAAAAAAAAAAAAAAACATGTAGCTTAGATGGATTTGTCTGTCATGTAAGACAGTTTTATTGCTTTAGCTGCAACCCGGCAGTGTTAAACCGTCTGAGAGGGAGCCAAAAATGAACATAAAAACATAATCCAAAGCGACAAGTTGGCTGATTCTTGTATCGTATTGGAGGTTACATATTAGTGTGTACAACTTAATATATTTCTCACAAGAAGAGCAAACTAACATCCTAAACAGATCTGAGGAGTTTAGAATACAAGACAAGGTAATAAAAACAGAACAACTGCTGCAGCCAAAGTCACAAAGGAAAGTTCCAAAAAGAGAGGCAGGCTGTTGAAAAGCGTATTTAACAGGCTTATCAATATCACTGTCCATTTGTGTATAAGGTACTTAGATGTAGGCTTATTTTCACAACTCAAGATTCTGTTGGCATCACAAGATTGTATTATGGAATTACAGATGTTGTCCTTTTAAGCTACTGACAAAAAGACTTATTAAATTAATAAATAATCTAGTAGTATAAATCTGTTTTCATTGTGATGTGGACGATGAATTCAATAATTCTCACATTAAGTCTCATTCTTACCCTTTTAATTTTATTCTTTCAGCTACTGAAACAGGTTTGGGATCAACAAAGAAGAACAAATGTAAAATCATAATTTAAATCCATAAACAGGCTTATTGCTAACTGTTTGAGGTCAACAATCAGGCTGTAAGGCTGAGTGTTTTGGTCAGTTTTTTTTTCTAGGATTTCATCACTCTATGAAGGTATGCAAACCAATGAGATGACTTTGAAATCGCTTGCAGCCCTAGAAATTTATATTTTCTCCTCTCACTACCTATGTATGGAGCTCTGCTGGATCTTCTAATGCTGATGACATTTTTCAAAGAGAACTGATTGGTCAGTCGTAGCTGCTTTTATATGTGCTGATCTCTTACCATGAAGAGAACCTCTGTGGTAGCACCAAAAACCCAGTTAAACCTGAAGTTACTCAATAACCTCAAATTCTGCTTTCCAGTACAAATGTCTGGACTCAAAAGCAGTTCATTAAACTTGTATTGAGCTGTTGTAACACTGACAAAAATATGTATCCCCTGTAATTGGCGCAGGTATGTTCTCACTCCAAACTATACCACCACATTTTTTTAACTTAAGTCTACCTTCACACAGGACTTATTGGTGCTACTTCCTACCGGGTGTGAGAAGAGCTTTGCCACAAACATCTCCGACAGCGTAGATCCCTGATCGACTGGTGTTCTGAAACTCATCCACGATGATATGGCCTTTTTCATCTGTATCCAGACCCTGACAAACACAGAGAGGAATTACAAAAGAGAAAACACTTCAAACTTGTATTAGCTTTGCTGTAACACCAACAAAGTAAATGAAGCCAGCAAACAGCCTAATCTAAGACAAAGTATTACAGACATGCATTGCTGGGCTGAGTAATGGTTATGAGGAAAGATACTGTATGTTTTGGCTGTTTCCATTCTCTCCTTTACTGTCCACAGTTAGCTTTAAAAAGGAGACAGAAATTCTGTCTGCGCCAAGAAACAACAAATGACTCATCCTAAGTGTGGGGGATTAAATGTAAACCAGCAAACCCAGAGCCGAGGCCTCGCCCTCACTGAACGTTCTCACAGTCATCCCAGAAAAGTCTGAGAAGGTTCAACGTGGTTTTGTGTTTTCTAAAGAACAGGTTAGTGGTTCCATCAGTGTTAAATCTGCTGCTTTAATAAGTCATTCATATTCTCCCACATGTAACAGATTAACCAGAAACTAGAATCAGACTAGGTGGTGTTCGATAGGTACACAGTTATTTGGATTGCACTGTCGAGGATCCATTAATAGTCATTAACTGAACAAACCAGCAGTTGACGGTTATTTCATTCGTCACCTTAACAAACAACATAGTAAATGTAAATGACAGCCGTCTAGTCTGGTTCCCATTCTTTTCCTCTCATAAAGCGTTAAAAGTTGTCTAATATTGTGTTGATGGGTGTAGTTCTTGTGGAAAGCTGTTTTTATGCATGCATGTGTACTTAAGAAAGAAAAATTTAAATGATCTGCAGTGTTGATGTAATCTGGACAATTAAATAGTCAGGATGAAGGTGATGCAAGGAATACTGAGCAGAGCCAAACACTCATTTCAGACAGACAGATAGTGGTGATAAGCTGTCGTTAGTGCATTATTACGGTTTATCTGATGAATAGATGAGATTTAAACCCTCTCCTGCCACAAAATGACAGTCTTCAATAAGGATAAATATTTGCTCTTTCTGGAGACAGCTGCTTCTTTTTCTCTGGAAAACAAGCAGCTGTCACCATCCAGTCTGCAGTAAACATCTCATGATGTTACCATGCTGCCGATGTTCAGTCCAGATGTGTTGGGCAGCCTGCCGATGGCCCAGAGAAGACAGTCCACCTCCTGGATGACGCTGGTCTTCTCCTCGTCGTTCTTCTTCTCTGGATCTTTGGTAACGATTGTCACCTCCAGGCCTTTGTCTGTTTTACTCACAGACTTCACCTGAGAGTTCTTCCACAAATCTATACCGGTGTTCTGCAGTTCTTTGGTGCAGTTCGTGCTAATGAAGGCGTCAAAGTTCCTCAAAACCTACAGAGAGAATATGAGAGTACGTGGTGGATGTCATTGGAAAAACTGAGCGTATGGTTTGTGTTGTGGTTCTGTTTGCTTCTTACTCCCGTTTGTCGAATAATGAGGGATGTTTTGGACCCCAGGGTGGAGAGAATGCCTGCCATCTCCACAGCAATATACCCAGCACCCACAATCACACTGCGTCTGTCAGGAAGACACAACTTTTAGTTCCAGATACAAACGTTCTTCCTGGTATCCGACAAACACTAAAGGGACTGTATAAAAATCTTACTTTGGCAGGGTTTCAAGCTCAAAAAAGCCATCACTGGTAATGCCGAGACGTGCCCCTGAAAGAGTAGAAAACAAGAGTGGGCACAATTGTGTAATTTCATAAATACAATTTAGTGAACCCTCTGAAGCGCAAAAGTTTGAAAGTCTTTAAATATAACTTTCCTATGTTTATGTCATAGCATCACAATTATCATCTATGACTTTCTATTTTGTCAGGAAAAAATAATTAGTATTTGATCGAAATCAAAATCACTTAATTCTGCATGCCTCATTTTAAAATTTACCAAACTAAGTAATGAGATTCTGTAAAACAAAAAAAAAGTGCTTCTCAGCAAAACCTAGAAGACTGATTGATTCAGCAGTAAAAAACAGTCACATGAAAAAAAAATAAAATAAAAAGAAACTGAGTGTTTGCATAGAACAGATGCCAATTAAAATGATAAGTAGTAAAACATGTACAGCAGGAGAAAAATCATTGTGGGCGCTTGAAAAAAGTTTTACTTGCTAATCCCAGGTTTTTCAGTCTTTGTAATGTGAATAATCAAAGGAATGGAACTTTTGTTTTTAAGATTTATGGCATTTTAACAGTATCATACTGGAAAAAAAAACACTTTTAAATTCTCTCTACTTCTAGTCATGGTTGTGCTGTTTACATAGAAGTGTAGGATTTTACAATGCACTAAATATAAAACGCCCAAAAACTGCTTGGATTTCAGAGGGTTAATCAACAGATGAAATAAAACAAACTACATGGACACAGCAGAGCTTCACACAAAGATGATTAACAGTTTCCCAAGCAAAACCTCATGACTGTATGTCTTACCAGGCACTTCATCCTCACTCAGAACCGAAGGTTGCCCTCCAGTGGCGATGAGGATGTGAGGAGCTGTGTACTTCCTTCCGTTGACCTCCACCGTCGGCTCGGGATCGTCTGTAAACCTGGCGTAGCCTTGAATGGTTTGGATTTTAGCCTGAAATGGAGCAGATATCATCACTGTCCGCACAATTTCTCTCTCGCTTCATTTGAAAATAACACAAACAATCAAACAAACAAAAAATCTAATCATTCTAATAAACCTTAGCTGCGGCAGACAGACATGATAAATATAATGTGACTTTACCTTGTCGAGGTTGTTGCGATAAATACGATTTAGGTGAGTGACGTATGCGTCCCTTTTGGCCTTTAGAGTTCTGCAAACACACGCATTAAAATTATCCAGGCTGCCAAACATGTCCTTTACCTGTGAACTATACAGAGTATTCTCTGTGTGCTATTCACTGAAATAGAGTGATTTTCTAAAGAATAAATATGTATTCTCTAGGATTACTTCTCTATAGTCGTACTTAATATCTAATTTAACACATTTCTCATATCAAACATGTGTGACTACAAAATATATCACAAAACATGTTACTTTTGTTTTTAATATTCGCATTTTATGAAAACTACATACATATTCAAATGGATTAACAGTGCTACTGTACTGGACAAAATAACAGGAACACATTGCAGTATAAAACAACACAAACTAAAGTTGAGCAAACAGCAAACAGTTGAAGCATTAGAAGCTTCACACAGGTCGCATTTGTTGCATTATTACAATGATTTCAGCCCTTTATATTTGAATATGTACTTTCATTCGTAAACTGCTTTAGTAATGTTTTCAAATATCACCAGCAAGTGTATGTTGGACAAGTTTTTCCACAAGTTCATACAAGGACACATGAAACGGCTGCCCGGCCTCGTCGTACTCAAGTGTTGTGTGTCCCTGAGTTTCCTCATGTTTCACTCAGCCACTCCTTCCACAGACTTATCTCTTAACAGTCGTGTTGGCTTAACTATGTGGCACAAAGACCGAGAAGTGGGCTGAAGTGAAGCAAAAAAAAAAAGGAAAAAAAAAAAAGAAGCAACGGACCGAGGAGGTGTGGTGTGAAACGAATACCGCCTTGTTCCAGGAACAACTTTCAAAAGAGCTGATTGTTGTTGCACAAAAAAAACCCCAAAACACACCAGCAGATAGTGTAACTTACTCCCAACTGAAACGAACATTTCCGACGTCAAAGCCGTAATCGCTGTGATCGTGGAGATACTCGGCATGAACGGCTGCATTCCACATCACCTGTGAAGAAACAGAAGGGTACCACATTTAGAAACTTGAGAATTCCGGGCATATTGTAATGTCATTCAGGCACGGAGGTAAAACCTGCCCGGTTACTAGAAATCAAAATCACTTAATTCTGCATGCCTCATTTTAAAATTTACCAAACTAACTAATGAGATTCTGTAAAACAAACAAAAAAAAAGTGCTTCTCAGCAAAACCTAGAAGACTGATTGATTCAGCAGTAAAAAACAGTCACATGAAAAAAAAATAAAATAAAAAGAAACTGAGTGTTTGCATAGAACAGATGCCAATTAAAATGATAAGTAGTAAAACATGTACAGCAGGAGAAAAATCATTGTGGGCGCTTGAAAAAAGTTTTACTTGCTAATCCCAGGTTTTTCAGTCTTTGTAATGTGAATAATCAAAGATCAGAAGATCAGAGATAAAAGTGTACCTTCTTGGGGACGCAGCCAACGTTGACCTGAAAAACATCGAAGGAGAGCGAATTAGTTCAATGAAAGTTTGTCTGCACAGCATCTAAGCACATATTAAATAGTAAATAAATCATTTTAGAGCTTAACTACAGATCTCTGAACAATATTAAACAGCACAATGAAATATGTGTTGCAGTTTTGAATGAAAAAGTAGATGAATGGGTGTCATAGAAGAAACATTCAAAAGAAGTAGGAAAATGTATTGTAGTTTATCCCAACTTGAAACAGCTGGATGATAATCAGTGTCACAATAATAATATTTTAGGTGAATGTGGAAGCAAAGTGAAGTGAAAAATAAATAATCTGGATATAAAAAAAGAGCAAACATTAGGTTTAGTTGGCGATTGTCTATCAATGTTTATATGATTTGAGTACAAAATTAGATTAGAGGAGTTAATCTCTTCACTTACTATCAAAAAATGGGGAATTAGCAAAACAAACTGTTGTCTTTATGCACTGTGTGGTTTCTGTGGTTTAAGGTTTCTACATCAAATTAAGGATAACATAGTGAATGGAGACACAAACTAAACAATGCATGGAACTCAGCAGTTCTGCACAAATACAAACTTCCTCAAAAAAATTGCAGAACTTGTGCAGAAACATTTCAACACTTGCAATTTTGTTTTCACCCCCATGACACCTGTTTCCATTAAATAAAGGCATTTCAAATGTTCAGACTGTGGATTTCAGCTCCAACGAACCCACAATGTTTGCCACAGACACACGAACATACACACGCACAAAAAACTCCCACAAAAGGAGTCCGGAGGCTTCGCAGTGAGCCTGGCAACTGTGTGTGACAGCAGTCTGGATGGATGACAGTGTTGCTTCTTATCGGTATTTTTACTCACGCAGGTACCTCCGAGTTTGTGACTCTCGATCACGGCGGTGGCTGCTCCGAGCTCCGCCGCCCTCCGAGCCCCGGCCAGACCTCCGGAGCCGCCGCCGATCACCAGAAAGTCGAAGCGGGTTGCCTCCGCTGCTGCTGCCGCCGGGTCCGAGGCCATGCTGCGGGTCACTGCGTGTCTGCGAAAAGACGAGAAAAGTCTCTTTCTGAGGACGAGCCAGCGAGGAGCCTGTGTCCGAGTTAGCTGCGTTAATATTGCCATAACCAGGAAGCTCGCAGGGGAATGAGCGGAAAAAAAAAAAAAAAAAAAAAAAAAAAACGGGGAATGGGAGGGTCAAGTGAAAGCCACTGCTGTGTCATTATGAATTGCAACAATGGTGTGCAAATCCCAGAAACGGTTTTCACAATAGTCATGGTGATCCTCACATGAGCTACGGGGGCTACAATAACAGGTGTAAATCAGAGCAGATGCTGCAGCAAGAACCACACGTAAAGCTCAATTTAAGGCATTTTCAGATCTCACGTGTGAGGACTGAAGCAAAGAAAAAGCACCCTAAACTGTATTTCCGTGACTACTCACCTTGGTAACGCCAGTGACACTGTAGAAAGCAGCCTGCAGGTTCTTAACAGCATGTTTTTATTAATTTTTAGGACAGATGCATCCACATTTCTTCCTTGCTCCTGCCTCTGTGACCTCCCTCGGGCCTGTGTTTGGACCTGATCTGGTTAAATACAAAAGCTTCAAAGCACTTCCCGGGTCACTGGATGAGCTCGCTCATCAAAATGACCCCACTCTCCATAAACTGCTGCCATAAAACGACCCTCTCACTGTCTGTGGGTCAAGACAAATGCAGCATCGTGTGGTTTAATGAGAGCCGCAGCACAACTTTACGTTTCGGACCGTGTTGGAGGTGGAAGTGTTCGTGTTTGAAGGCAACGCGGACGTTCGAAACGTTGTTTGTGTAGAAGATTTCAAATCTAACGTGAGTAATCCCAGCGAACACAGGAGATTTGCGTTGTTTGTCTTCAAGAATCGCACGTAAGCCGTGTTCGGTTTGTCAGCTGTCGAGAACAACATATAAACGTGGATTTCCGGTTAAAACCTTCAAAATAGTGGTCTTGCATAGCCGCAGAATGGTGTGGCTTCACCTTATCACTTTGCTAAAAAGAAAAAAAAAAACAAAACACTGAATTGGTTGTGTTTCTTTAAATCAAACATAAATGTCTTGAGACTATAATTGTCTTTTTGCACCGTGTTTATATATTCCATTCAAGCTTGTAAATATCTGTATATATTATGTTATATTTATTTTATTACTATTATTTTTCTTCCCTGTTCATTCTGTAGTTTCTTTATTTATATTATTCTCTTTCCATTATACTAGGGTGACACCAGCAGCTGAAACCTTGTACGTTGTGTACGTACCGGGCAATTAAAGATGATTCTGATTCTGTTTCTGATTCTGAAAATGAAGGATGCAGCATGTTCCTGCAAAATAGTTCAGATTTTGGTGGGACATTTGCATGCAGGGAGGTGAAAACTGTCATTAAAATGATGAATTCTCCTCCAAAAAAACTAGCAGGGCTGCCTCACTGATCCAACCTGATCCTAATCCTCAGCATAACGTCAAATTTTGTGCGGTTTAATGAGAACTGCAGCACAAGTTTGCATTTCGTACCATAATGGAGGCGGAAGTGCAATGTATATGTTCAAAACATTGTTTGTGTCGAAGATTTCAAATCTAATGTAAGTAATCTCAGCAAACACAGGAGATATTTCTTCAAAATTTGCACATAAACTTTGTTCAGTTTGTCAGCTGTCGAGAACAACATATAAACATGGATTTCCAGTTAAAACTTTCAAAATAGTAATCTTGCGTAGCCACACAATGGTCTGGCTTCACCCTATCATCATTTTGCTGAAAACAAAAAAAACGAATTGTTTGTGTTTCTTTAAACCAATCATATATATTGATTTTGCAGTATTGAGATCTGCAAAATTAAGGATGTAGTGTGTTCCTGCAAAATAGTGATGGTTTTGGTGGAACATTTGCACACAGGGAGGCCAAAACTGTCGTCAAAATGATAAATTCTCCTCCAAAAAACTACCAAGCAGCCTCACGGATCCTAATCCTCAGCGTACTGTCAAATTTTCAGTGTGGTAGGCTGCTACCTGGAAGTTGTTCCCATAAAAAAGGAGATTTCGGAAAATGGTAACACATAGTTAGACTCACTTTCACAACATTATTTTGTGACATAGAGTGCACCTAGCCTGACTGATGCAGGGACAGGTATTAGTCTGCCATTGGTTGTGCATTTCATTCATTTTTCCCTTCCTTTTCGCATAAAATTAAAAATTTCAAAAGCCCCTTCACTATTAAAAACAACAACAACCTTCAAGCAGCAAAAATTTCAGAAAAACTTCAGCCAAAGATTGGGTCATGCAGTGAGGCAGCCTGTCTTGTTTTATTTTCCTGGTGAATTAGCCATTTTAATGACAGTGCCTTCCTCCCTGTGTGCAAATATTCCACCAAAACAATTTCCCCATCACTGTTCTGACAGGACACAGTTTGCTGCATCCCTCACTTAGCTTTTTCTAATACGAATGAGACAGGTTTAAAGAAGCACAAACACACCATGGCATATTTTCCTCCTACAGCAGAATGTGAATGAGGTGCTGCCAGACCATTTTGTGCTGCAGGTTTGTCTGGTTATGCCAGGCTAGAATATGCCTAAACAGAATGAAGACTGATCTCACTGTTGTCTTATCAGTAAAGTAAGAAAGTTCAGCTTGTTGGAATGGGCTTGCATGATAAAATGATAGCAATGTATAGTGATAAACACATCATCAATAAGAAACTTGTTTATAATATAGTATATTTGATTGTTTTACTTAAATGCAATAGAGGCAAACCCTCAAGAAAGCACATAAAAACACTAGGTTCAGTCGCATGAACCAGCAACAAACATGGACCATAAATAGGCAGTCATGTACCCCCCCCCCCCCCATTCTCCTGTCTATCTGCTGTTCCTGCTTTATCCTGTGGGGGTAGCAAAGAGGCTGGAGCCCATCTCAGCTGAAATAGGGCAAAGGGCAAGTTACGCCCTTGACAGTTTGGCAGTCCACCATGTGGGCAACGCAGGGAGACAGAAAACCATTCACCACTTACAATTACATATCAATTAACCTGTCATACATGTCCATTGAAGAGCAATTACAGGCACAAGGAGAAATTCTACAAAGGGGGCCAACCATTAGAGTTGAACCCAGGGCATTCTCGATAGACGAGCAAAGTACCAAAGATGGTTCAACTTAGAAAAGGGGGGGGGGAAATACCATTGAAACAAGGCTTCTCTCTGCTCTTATTTTGAAAGTCTACATTCCGGAAGTGTTTCTGTTAGCCGCAGATGCTAACGGGCAGATAACAGAGAGCGGCTCTGTTGGCTGCGTTGACAAGCGTCAGTATCACGTTTAAAAAAGGGATTTTCGTTGTAATTTATTCACTTGAAATTACACATATCCAACCAGGACACCGTTCTACGACACTGCAGTCAGGTACGTGGCAGGAATTCACTCCGTTGCAAACATAAACAGTAGAAATGCGGGCCGTCGTCTTCGCGACCCCCCTGTTGTGGATTGATTGGGCCTTTTTGCTGCGTTCAAACGAAGGCAGCTCGAGGGGGCAGGGCGAAAATGCAAATGTTCATAACTGGGTTCAGTTTTGTTCAGCGCTTTGTGTCGTTTGATGTGTTAACTATCCGTGAATTGGAGAACAAACAGATGCAGGCGTTAAAAATGATGTACGAGCTCCGTTCGAGGGGGAGGGGCCGGACGGGCCTCGTCTCTCCGTTTCTCTGTCGGTACTGTGCCCTGCAAGGTTCAGCCACTCATCTCACTGTTTTATTCTGCCTCTCACAGGAGGGAAGACGCTTTAAACTCTCACCTCACGGTTGCATCAGTCAGCCTGCCTCTCTGTGGAATAAATCCTGGCTCTCAGCTGAAGATGGACGTTTACTTACCGGTATAACTGCAGCCTGTGAATCAGTGAGATCTGCTGCCAGATGACCAGGAGACCTCACCATGAAGCCTGTCAGCTATCAAAGCATGCCGTCATCTGTGAACGGTGGGCATCCAAATGTGGCACTGGATCGTGTGTTAAGCACTTCAAATGTGATGTATTGTGAGAAATGTGGATTTGCATCCACAGATGGCGTAGTGTTCAAGAAGCATATGTTGGAGCATATGCAGACAAAGTTTTATTGCTTTTATTGCAACAACGTCTCTTTCAGTGAGGCTGAATTAGCCGTGCACCTGAAGCAGCACACTTCAAAGTATCCATTCACGTGTCCCCACTGCGGACAGGGCTACATGAGGAGGCTCTGCCTTGTGAAGCACATCGACCGTTTGCATAGTAAAAGCATTAATCAAGGACCTGCTAAGCCTGGCATGACAAAAACTCCACAGATCCCTGTCTCCAGTGCCTTAAGAAGTGTGCCCGCTGCTGATCCATCTTCTGTTCGACCAGTTGTTCGAGTGACAGTACCCACCCCGTCTGTACCTGCTGCCAGATTTGGAAAAGATGAACAGAGAGGGAAAACACTGGACACAAATGTATCAACTGCCACTAATGGTAATGCAGAACTTTTGTCCCCTTTGAACGGACTAATTCAGCACAACAGAGCACTAACAGTTTCTCTTCCCGAGGAGGTAAATATCCCCGCTGGCTGCTTAGTTGAACTTGTCGAGGTGAAAACTGTCAATGGGACAAAGGAGCTAAAGCTAAGGCTCATCTCTCAACAGGAAAACGAGTCTGTAATAAAGGACACAAGGACCGTGGCCTCTCAAAACACTGCACTGGGTAAGCCTCTGTCTCCCACATTTAGTCATCCAAACATGGTGTGGTCTACAAGTATGGGCATGTGCACAGTGAACAGGAAACAGAATGAAACAAGGACAGTCAATGTGGAGCGTCCTGCTATTATCCCTGTCAGTACTCCCAACAATCTCATGAATCCAATGAGCAAAGAAAAGAGCGGATTGAAAAGAACATCTCCAGAAATAATCAACCTGGAGTGCAACCCAGTCATCCCAAACAAGCTCCCCAAAAGCATCCTCAATCCTGTAAGAGAAGGTAACAGTGGCATCAGTGTCACACAAACGGCACCTGTTAGCCATAATGCAGCTCTTAATGCTCTGTCCTCCATGGCTGCCAACCGGTTGAGTACAGCGCTGCATCCAGACGGCAGGGCAACAAGCGTCTCCCAGAGAGTGGTGGATGAGAGAAAGAATGTGATTGTAGATCATTCAAAGAGTATCCCACCCAGGAGGGTCTGCGACACAAAAACCATTCCTCAAAATGTGCCGTTGGCTGTGAAGCTGGAACCTCAGGCGATGCACCTCAAGAGCAACACTGTTTCTAAACCAATGAAAGAGGCGGTGTCGTTGAACCAGCAAACTTTGAAATCAACTTCTCCCTGTTTAAGTGTTCCAGCTGTCCAAGTGAGACCTCAGGTAATTTCAGTCGGTAAGAATGATGTTGCAAATCAGTCTCCGGTCAAAACATCTGTCCTCTTTAATCACACAAGTTCAAAGACCTCCACTTGGACTCAGGAAGTGAGACCAAAGGAGACGGCAAGAGAAGGACATGTGTCGGAACCTGAGAGTTTCCCTGTCATCTCCTCTGTGTTTTCATTAAGTCAACAGCCAGAGGAAGCCCAAGGTTCCATTCAGCCTTTGGTAATGGCTCTGCGCGGCATAGTGATGGATAAAAGGAGCAGTTCCGGCAGTAAAACCCAAGGTCACGTTAAGATAACGAACAGCACAGAGCAAGCGAGCGCTGCTCCAGCATCATGGCATTCACATCAGGTTGCCCCAAAAAGTGGATCGTTTATTCGTGACCTGTTATTGACAAAGCAGAAGAGTGAGTCTGTAAAAGAAGAAGAGCATGATAAGGATGTTCAGCACCCTAATGCACTGACCAACAACCATGTCCATGTCAAGGAGGAAAAGAATAGCACTGCACAGACAGACAGTGTTCAAAGCAGTCACATTTCTGCTTCCAAATCTTCAACAGATGAGGAATCTACAGTTGTCTCAAATGTAGAGGAATCTGAGAC
Source organism: Amphiprion ocellaris (assembly GCF_022539595.1). Taxonomy (NCBI): domain Eukaryota; kingdom Metazoa; phylum Chordata; class Actinopteri; family Pomacentridae; genus Amphiprion; species Amphiprion ocellaris. The sequence goes on along the minus strand of NC_072778.1, from coordinate 11,504,876 downwards.
GGCCAAAAGTGAGCCTGACATCTCCTCAAAGTTTCTCACCGTCTCTCTGAAAAGGGTCCAAGTAGGCGTGTGGAAAAAAAGCAAGAAGGGACTGAAACTTAGAATATCCAAATATAAGACTGAGGTCCCTGTGGCCAGTCTAACTGATTGTACGGTGATTTACCCGATGCCGCTGAAGGTGGACCAACTGGTGAAACGTCCGGGTCCGTACCAGCCGGTGGTGGTTCTCAACCATCCAAAGCCCCGGGTTTCTGTACAGGGAATGAGAGCAGACACTTTTGCAGACACAGGAGCCTCTCAAGTGGTTCCAAAGTGTCAAATCTTAAAAATGAGGCTGAGCAAAGTGATGGGCCAAAAGTACGAGGTAATGGGGTGTACTGTTGGAGTTTTTCCATGAATGTATCGGACAATTCATCACTGGACAGAAGTGTACATTTATGATGAAATAAGTAGTATTACAGTGAAAAGAAAAACTTATCTTACACTGATAAAATATTAAGGCAATTATTTTCTTTATGGGAGAACAGGATTTAAAAAAATATGGACATCGAAGGATCACTAAACATTGTCTTATATGTATTATATGAAATATTAAAGTGCAATGTTTGACTTTGACTCATGGAACATGTACTATCTGCCGTTGTAAATTCCTGTTAGCAACGCACAGATGTTAGATACTGTTGCAGAAGTTTGAGAAACCAGTAGATCTGTCAAAGTCATTAATGCATGCTGTTTATTTAAAAAGAATCCCTTTTATTTATTTGTTTTGTTTGCATCGCTAGTATGGCATTGGTAATCTGTCTTATCGTACACCAGTAAGTAATGGGTATTAATGAAAAATTTGCAATGGCATTTTTGTATGATGTCATTTCTTGTGGGTCAAAACTCACGTGCAATATTTAGCACAAAAACAATACAGTGAAAATATGACTTTACCAAGTAATAGTCCAGATGCACAGTTCAATGTAAGGACAGCAAAAGAATATTTCCAGTCGTCATTTATGAGAAAACATTTTGTATCTTTGACATTGTCCCCATTTCATTGTGTATTCTTAGATGGCTTGTTGTATAGACTCCACAAATTCAAAATTTTAGCTCTTAAACCCGTCCAAAAGGCCTGTCCAGTTTCAAAATCTTCTCCAAATTTGGCCTGAGAAACATGATTTCATAAGGATGACAACCTTTATCTGTTGTTCTGCTGCCATTTTTGTAGAGATGCATTCAGGCACTCTTTGTAAACTCTTGTATTTGGGGAAAATGACATGTTAGTACACAACATTAAGTTCATTATCCGAAATTGATCAATGAAAAAGTCACTTTAAAGTGTAAATAATGGAATTTAAACATACACTCCACTGTGTGCTCCCGTTATCCGTTTGGAAATTTTATAAATCGCAGAGTTTTACAGTGAGAACAAAGTTTGCCAGTTGTACATACATACATGTTAAGCTTGGGTTTTGTTTTGTTCCCCACCTTGCTGGACTTTTTGGGTGAAAACTTGAATGTTTTGGACGTAACCAGCTGATGAACGGGTGATTGAATGCACCATACGTTGTGATTTTTGCAAGGCCAGCGCCAAAGGCTTAATATTGTGCATTTTTCTTTTATTGTCTCTCGCCAATTACTTTATAATTTTTCAGGGGGTGTATTCATTGAACTATAATGTGTAAATAGTTACTGATTTTCTTGGTCTAATTTATTTGACTTTAAACTTGGAAATGAATTTTTCTGAAATGTCATCTTAGATTTGCTCTTTCTTGAGGTGTGAAGTTCCAGCCCCGTCACAGTGGAGTCGACTAAAGCAACCCAAATTGGTTTATTACTGTAACAGAGACAAAACCCTGTCCTGTTTTTTTCTGCCATGAAGACACTTAATGTCTGTGCTTTTTCTTGTGCAGTTCAAACCTGTTGTACATTTTTTGAAAGAATCAAACATAAGCATTCGTCTCTCTTGGTACTTTGCAGATCTGTTTCTCTTCTTACGGCAGCATTATGACACCTGTGTGTTCTTGTTTATACTATAATCATGATGGTTGAGGTGCTAGACCTATGGTTATACATATAGGTTTTGGTTGCCCCTAGTTTTTAACATGTATATACATTTGTTCGTGGTCAGATTTTATTGTGTACATACTTGTAAATATGAAACATGATATTCATACTCAGTAGAAAATGTCCTCTTCTGCACCAACACTTAAACTGTGCTTTACTTTCCTTCAGCTGCAGTGTCTAAAGCTGCTGTGCAGGCTTTGTTATATATCAATACTTTAAACGTCTTTGACAGTTCGTTCTGATTGTTATACTTTGTTTTCAATTCAAGGCTCATCTGTGTGAGAAGAAGTCATGTTCCAGTTTAAAGTGTTTTCAGTTTTATTACATCCTCAGTGTTCATATCATTGTGATTCATGCTTTTATAATGACAATTGTGTAACTCCTCTTTTTTCTATTAAAAACAAGATATGATCATACTTTCGGTGGCTTTTTTCCTTTTTTCAGTACAACTGCATTACATAAGTTTTCTTGATTATTACAAAATCTTTCTCATAGTAAATCAGAGTATTTTTTAACATACTGAGAGAATCTCAAACACAATTACATACTTATATCTGTATTGTGGCCTGTTTTTTGTACTGGATGCCTTAATTTGAAACAGCTCAGGTATTATAAATAACATTAATTATAGGATCTTTGTTACTGTGCACATTATCAATGGACTTTGCATTTTACATGGCAAAATATCTTCAAGAAGTGAGGCCTACTGTTTGTTGCAGCAGACTGCAAAAATGATCTGCCTTCAGTGTTTATATTCAACCAATTAATTAGATTGTTGGTTTAAAATTAACAAGGATAAATCATCTAATTTACCATTTCATTTTGAGAAACTGGCTGGCAGTTGTTAAAACCGCACAAGCAGCGATGGAGCATAACTGTGTCGTTTTAGGGTAATGGGCAATTTCCATTTTACTGCTGTTTCAGACGTACTTCATACATTGAACTTTTCGACAGCTATAGTAGCTACAAATGTTTGTACATGCTACATTTAACGTTTAAAACATAAACAGTTGAAAGGTATATAACTGACTCCACCATAGTCAACGTCCAGGCCACAAAGCCATCATAGAGGATAATTAATATGCTAATCGTGCTCTGAAACGGCATGTTTTCTGTCTGTACTTTTGCTAGTAGCCATTTCTAATACTTGATAATATTTTAAACCATGGAGTTGTTAATTTTATCTCAGTTAATGATGAATACTTACTTCTCTGATGGTTCTTAGCTTGTTGGTCGACAGCTTAACTGCCATAAGCAGCTTTTTGGTATCCATGGCAACAGTGCTAGCTACAGTCGCTAACGGTTAAGCTAACGGACATTTTGATGGGAATTTGCCAACTACTGCATTTCTTTCACGGTTAGTGTAACTCCAGCTTTGGTTTACATTAGAGTTTGATATTTGTTAAGTAGTTTATAGCTGTAAAGCAGCGTTATATTAAGTGTCTTTTCATCATAAATCCGATTTCTGGTCAAGGAATTTGACAGCTGGCTAATGAGCTAGATAATTAGCTAGGCAGGAAGGATAAAACACATTTTTGAGGTTTGGTTAGCCAAAATTGATTTCGTAGCTCAAAGTATTTAGATTTTCAACATGTATTATCTTATAGATATCAACAATGACTTACAAGACTTGTTGTGGTTAAATATGGTTTAAGATATTATGAACCTAAAGTGGCCTCATTTGCAATCATTTTATTTATTTGAGAAAGCCATCTTCTATTTTCTTGTGTCATTTAATTGACATGTTAGTAACAAAGGCTTTTTCAGAAGACATTTTGAAATTCTGTTTTGGTTACTTCATAAATCAAAAAATACTGTCAACAGTCAGAAAAAAAATCCATTTGACCACATTTTAAGGAATTTAATGTTCTTAAATTCAGACTATGAATGATCTATGAACAAAGCCCTCTGTAAAAAAAAACTTCAGAATATAGACAGGAATAAAACTAGAAGGTTTTGTGTATGTAAGTGCTACTGATGTGAAGATTTCTGGTGCAGAGTGCGATAACTCATTTTGAGAAAACAGCCTTGAAAGATCTACACATTAAAAAAATAGTCAAAAATTAAAATGAATGAATCCTCACGTTTTTCCATGCAGTGTCTCAGCTGAGTCATTTTAGCACTGAAATAACTTGTCAATTGCCACATGTTGATGTAATGAATCTGTAGTTTATTTATTATGAGATACGTATTTGGATTTGATTTATTCATCAAGCAAAATGACAATTTTTCTCTGTTTCCATTCTCATAGGAGTTTTCCTTTTTTGTATCATTGTACAGGGATTGTCTTTGTGTTTTGGGTCAATAGTACAAAAAAAAAATGCAGTATAAGACATCAGCTTGGACTCAAGGAAATAATGATGGACGTTTTCAGTATTTTTTTTTTGACATTTTTTAGCCTAAACAGTTGAAAGTAGTATAGCTGCTGACAGTTGATAATATTGTCAGAATAATTGTTAGCTAAAAATCAAAATCACTCTTGACCACACAGTTATTAGCAAAGTTTTGTTTTTTTTTACTCCCAGCTTGCTCAAAAATGATGATACACCTTTAGTAGATGTTTTGGTTTACATAGCTACACAACAGGATGTGAGGAATTGTGTGGGCTTCAACAGATTATCTCTGAAAAGGCATGGAAAGGTGCACAAGCAATTTGTTATTGTAGCAGCTGGTCAACATCCCTTTTCGTTACTGGATATGTCAGCACACAGTTGTCTGGGTATTTGTTTCCAGGCATATTTCTTCCACTGACGAGTATTATTGGAAAAATGGAGTGGAACTTGATGATGTCTGCCACAGAGTCAAACATCTGAGGAGAAACAACATGTGAGTTACAGTAAATAAAATGCTCTGGATGGTCCTGGTTGAACCGTCTTTTGGTATTTGTCCACTTACATCATTTGAACGTTGTCCTGTTCCCAGTGCGTACTTGTCGTTGCTCTCGATGAACCGAATTTTTACATTATAAACCTTCTTGTCGTGATACACGACCAGTACCAAGGGTTCACTGTTGGTGTTGATAGAGCAGTCACGCACCAAAAATGCCCCATCCTAATGTCGGGAATTAACAAAAAAGACGAATTTAAAAGCAAAATTTAGTTAGTAAATGAGCTACAGCTTGTTTACTGGTGTGCTTTAGAGGTGGTAGTAGGTGGACTTTGTGTCTTTTAAAAAGTGCCGGGCTAGCTGTTTCCTCTGTTAATATTAATTGCACAGACAGGTCAGTTTATCTTCTCGTCAAACTTTAAGCACAGAAGTGAATATGTGTGTTTTCCAGATTGTCTACACAGCCTTTACACATTCTTATGCACATTTTATTTTATTTATTTTATATTGTGATACCTTGTTCACCAGGTGTAAGGCATGCTCAGCATCTGCTCGATTACAAGCCCCAACATACCAGTCTTCTTCACAGTAGGTCTGCCAGTAAAGTTCAGCAATGACTGATGTTACAATTATGGCTGCACTTAATATCATGTTGTGAAATGACAGACATCATTCTTCATTCTATGCCTGATTTTGATTAAGTGTGTAGCAGCACTTTTACCTGTTGAGGCTTTTCCATTGGAACAAAGTCGTGCTGGTCGAAGTCTTCTTTAGTTTGAGGCCACTCATGGTGATGGCGTTTGGATGGCACCCTTTCTTTAAATAGACATCAATGTTGACTTATTTAATGTCGCTGTATAATGGTAATGATGACCTCTAACATACTTACCGAGACTTTGTTGCGATCTAAATAATAAAGGGAGAAAAGCACATGTAAATCAAATGTCAGGTCACATGATGTAAGTGTCCTGAAAAGCCTGAGAAATGAAAGGCAAACCTTCTTTCTATGTTAAGACTCTCCAAATCCCAAGAATGTCTTTGATTGGTGTGGGGGGATGAAACACTTTCGGGACTTTGTGGACCTAAAACACATCCAAAATGAATACAACAGTGAAGAAACTTTGCTCAAAAATGTTTAATTAGATTTTTTACTTTTTACTTGTATTACTTTTATTTTACCTTTGGCATGTGACCTGAATTCTGCCTGAATTCAGAAACATAAAAAATGAAATGTCAAGATCATTTCTAGTCAAGTTTATGTGTGTCAAATAAAATATAATTAATGAAATCAGAATAAAAGATATCACTTCTTAAAAGCACTCATTGGTTCGATGTTTGAAAAACATTGCAACATGGCAGCAAGCATGTTTTTTCATGATTACCGCTTTACAACATTATTATTAGATAAATATGCATATTTGACCACTTACCTGTTTAGTTGTCCACTGCTGTCTACTGAAATTAAAAATAATAACAAGTTTAATACATTAGAATGTGATTATTTTTGCAACCAGCAGATGGCGTCACTGTCACACTGTACAAACTGTTGTATACAGCAACAGCACATTAAAACAGAAGGCCCACTAGCAGCATACGGTGACAATAGAGCAAGTATTGGGTTCTTTAGTTGCTTTCTTGGACAGTAAGGACTGGAACGGTAAAACAGCACTCACTCTCTCCTGCAGGGTTTATTCAGAGCCAGTCCAGACCAGTGATTGATCAGCTCCAGGGTAAAGGATGGAGGTGATGGAGGGCACCTGGAGGAACACAGCCTCAAACTGTAAGTCTATTCATAAAACATTTAAACCCAAGTGAATAGTTGAGTAACTTGAATAGTAACCGAGTAAATTACCTGTGTGAGTGCTGCAATGTTTGAGAGGGCGGAAAAAAATCATCACATATTTAATTAATTTCAACTGACGCAACTTATAGTCACAAAAGAAGGTATACGATACACCGTGTTGCATATTGACATATTACCTGGTCTGGCAGCACAGGTGGCAACTTCTTATCTGTAAATTGAGAATGAGAATATGTGGGATGCTATTGTGACCACAGACAGACATGGAGTTTTCAGTTATTCATTTGTGTTACCGAATCTGGTCTTTCGTCTGCCTGGCTTCAGGTCTCTATTGACAGCAGGTCCTGACAATACAAACATGGAAAATAATTGTTTACTGATGACAAAGTACAGTTTTAAATGATTGGTTCTTTGGAGAGACATTCTATTTTTATCTACTGTAAAGGCAATACTACACTTCATCTTAAGCCCTTGACGCCTGAATTTATTTACAATTAAATAAAAACATTTTTTGGGGTGTTTTTAATTTCCAGCTGATGCTAAAATAAGTGGAGATTGTTAATTTATCTAATACACATGTAACTTAGATACATAGATATATAATAATAATAACAGATATATAATAATTAGGTCCCACTCCGGTCGGTCCTACAGGTTCTAGTATTACATACTCCCGAACCTTCTGATCGCTGAGCTGTGGCACTCATTATGAGGGTCCTGTTGTAGTTTTTTTTGCCCCCATCTGATCTGAGTCATTCAATAGTAACTGCTGATATCCGATACCATTTTACACACTTCAAGTATTGTAGATCAGTTGGAGTACCTGGTTGCACCACCAGGTGGAACCTCTTAGTGTCCAGAAATGACAAGACACTTTTGTTTTGGCAAGAAAAAAGCCTTGTTAGCTAGTAAATGAGCACCATGACAATGTCTTCTGTGAGGCTTAAGGACCTCTGGCTGGAGCACACGTATGAAATCACTTCAGGATCAATTAGGACATCATTCTATTCCATATGTTAGTTATTATCACAGTCTGCAACATGTGTCAGCAATATGAGCACGACCTACAAGAAGTGTGCTGAATCTATATTATCAATTAATTGATTAATGATTGATATTGCTGTACATACAGTATTCAGTAAAATATTAATATTTACAACACATGTGACAGCAGATGTGAGCAGTTTTGCTAATCAGTTAAAAATTGCCTTAATCTGCCCAGATTCCAATCTAAATGTCTGCCCTCACAACGTACATCGGGTTTATCATAAAAGGGCTTTCCACTGCAGCATCTCAGGGCAGGTGTAATGTGGCATGACTGTTCACAGGAATGGTTCTTCTCAATGGCCCTGTCAGGCTTTCCATTTCTATTGCGGTGTAGGATCCATCAGTTTCAACTGTGACGTTAACTCTGCGTGCACCACAACAGCGACTAATTGTTGTCCTTTCCAGGTTCAACCAATCATCATATGTATTCTCTGAGTGTAACCAATCAGTATCAAGCCCAATACAGCAATTTTTTTCCCAGGGTAAGCATTTCTTTCCCCTCCAATATTTGCCTGAAAGCGGTTCTATATGGGCTCTTTTTGTGGCCTGAACATGCTAAAGGGTTCAGCCAAATCTTGCGGTAAAGGGCTAACCCTTTGCCATAAGACTAAAATCTCTGAAAAGATGCATGATAATTCATTGCTTTCAGTGCTACAAGCAATCCTTTCATGTTCCACACAGGCATTAATGTTAACTCTAGAATAATCCTGGTGACCTTATGTAGCTTTAGCTGAGCGGCAGCCTATAGCCATGTAGAGAAAAGTCATAAAGTCAATGAACTGGCTCATTAATATCTATCTCAAGTTTGCTATCAGTAGCTCCTATCTGCCATCATATACGAGGCCAAGTAAGTCTAAGCAGCAATGCCTCTGAATCTATTGAATGAAAAAAAACAACTATGCGCTTATGGATTTGAAATGTTTTATCACAAGCAAGACATTTCCTCTTGACTTGAATTTCTCCCACTATACCTTCACATGTATTTACCTCAATAATAAAACATCCAGTTTACCTGAGGTATGTGGGGTTTCTCTGGGTGGACGTCTAGGTAGGATCTCGGAATTAACCTGATTGATTGGAGAGCAGAGTGAAGAATAGAGTAAAAACAGTGCAGTAGTGCAGTTGAAATGGTACATTCATTAAAGAACAACAGAAAAGGAACCTTACAGTGGAGGGTGATGAAAGGCTCTGTGCAGATGATGACCTTGGAAGATCCCTGTCTTGAAAGCAAAAGAAACTGTGATCGCCACGCTTTCATCAGTGGCAGTAATGACAGTAGTTCCACTGTTAGTTGACAGTTTAAACACTCTTTGAGTTTGTATCATTCTTGTAACTCGGTCGATGCCAGTCCCAGTAGTGCACCGCAGCAGCAGACTGTATTGATTAGAAGGGAGAATACTCCAAGTGTGAACAAATTTAAAACCCACATTCAGTATAAAGTTGTAGACATGCAGCTGTGAGGCCCCTGGCTGTGGGCCACATCCATGCAGCAGAGTAAAGGGAGTCTGTTCACACTACATGCCTTCCTCTCTTCCCCTTCGGCTCCTGGATAATTGTAATCTCCCGCAGTCTGACTCAGCCAACAGATGGCCCTGGAGACCCACTGGCAGATCATGCTCAATCAGCATGAGCTCCCTCTCAGATCCACGCTGCTTTCATTCTCACCACAGTTTGTGGTGGAGCTGTTTTTTTTTTTTGTTTTTTTTTTAATGTATTTTTTTTTTTTTTGCCTGCAGTTCATTCAGTTTCGTTCTAATTATATTCACTGGAGCTTTTCTGTGTAGGAAAGTGAAACATATTCAGCCTCATTGTGTCAGCTCAAGTGCAAACACTACTTTAAGTTGAAGTTGGGACAAGTTTGAGACTTAAAAGTTCAGTTTTATGGTTTTGGATGTCGGCAATTACAGTCTACTTATGAACCTATTTATTTAATATAATGTATTTTTATTCATTTAAGAAATAATGAGAATTAGAAGAGGTGGGCTTATGTGCATCAGAGGTCAGAGTCACTCCTACAGTAGGACAAAATTACTCAGTCTCACAAGTCTGATCACTGAGGGATAAAACTAAACCTTTGTTGACTTGCAAATTCAAAATAATGGGCATTTTCAAAGTATGTTCTATTTTTACAGTCAGTTTGACATGCATTTTCAACAAATTTAAACATTAAATGAAACTACACTTAAATACTAAATACCTGAATCTAAATGCTCAAAACAGTAACAGTACTGAAAGACTAAATGAGCAAATGAAAAATGTGTTATTGTTCTCTCCTCTACCTGCGTACTCTCTCTCATCATTTATGGGCCTGGCAGGAAATATGCGCACATTGTGCACTTCCTCTTGGTCGTCCACCACGTCGTACTCGGGCTCCACTACGTTGTTGTAGTTACCACATCTTCGAGTTCTGCTCCTGTCTGCCCTGCTGCGATCCTGTGACAACAAAATTGCAGCTTTTCTGAACTAAATGTACAATAAACAAGGGAACCAGTAAAACCCTTTACTTTGTATCTTCTTGCTTTTTTATCAGCCAGTATACAGTAATATATTCTGAGCGTACAGCTAGTGTTAGATTCTGTATACGCGTACAATGCTGATAAGAACAGGAAGCTATTATGGGGTGTTGAAACATAACCTTTTGTATGTCTCCCAGGGATTTCCTTTTTAAAACTTCACACGTTACATTCAAAGACACCGCAACACGTATCAATAGTCAGCCTCTGTAAAAAGTAACAGTCTTTGACACTGTGTTAAATAACAAGCATCTCTCACTGCATTGGTGGCATGTGACGCACAGTGTATTGTGACTGTGTTTGGAGTTTTTGTGCACCTGTGGCATAGCTGGAAAAATCAGGTGCTCTTAGTATGAATACCTTATCAGTGGGTGCCTTAATCATGTCCAATCAAACTAGTTTCTCTCATTCAGTTAGAAAACGGTGTGCTCCACAGCACAACTGGCTTGATTATAATGAGGAGGAACATCCAGATCGACGTTTGTGTCCAGCAGGTGCCATGGGGCTTATTCGCCTGTACGCACCCAACCTGAATGTTACACCCCATGAAGTAAATGTCCCGCACCTCGAGAGCTTATTGTAAATCAGGAATTCATACAATAACCATACAGCTGGCTGTGCGTGTGAGGAATTGCTTATTGTTTACATTATATGTAACTAAAACACTATTATTCTGAGAAAGTAAAGTTGTGGGGTATTTTTTTTTCTACAAAAGAGAATTAGACAAACTTGTACAATAAACCCTCTAAAGCTGAATAAAGATTACATTGTCTCACTGAAATTTAATTTCCTGAAAATGATTTACAAATCTGTTTTAATCAGTCCTAACTAGTTAAAAACATAATTGTGAAATCATCAGTCTGACAAAAACAACATTTTTTTTTGTTTGTTTGTTTAATTTAATTGCATATTTTTTACTTTGCCTATTTGTTGAATTTCTACAGAAGAATTTGTTCTGGCGTTTTGTATTTTTTGACAGAGATCAATTAACTCTAATTCAAAATTTTAATGATGTCTGAACTGACTGGGTTGTGTTCTTGCCAGTGCTTAGGAAATATCTATTTTATCCTTCCCTGGAACGGACAGCTTCCATTTAACATGGCTGGATTTACGAAGAATTAAGTGGACATCAAACAAACATACTTTGTGTGATTTTGGACAATAAGTCTGACTGCTGTTTAAGCTAATATCAGAGAAAACAACATAGATTATGTGTTGTTTTTCTCTGCTGCTGAGATGTTTGGAAAGTACCTTGTGAAAAGTACCTGAAGGCAATGGCAGGTTTCGACAAAAATGAACAAATCAATAAAAATAAAATAAATACATGTCTTCATCTATAAAGTTGCAGCTCATACAAATAAACTGAACTCTTGATTATAAATAGACATTAACATTTATCAACATAATCAGTTGGAATGAATTTGAGAGATGATTACTGTAGGCATTAGTAAGATGAAGTAAAATATTTCATAATTTCATTTCAAAATGAATATTAATGCAACAAAAAACAACAGTAAATTACAGTAAGAAACACAGAGGAGACATTTTGTCTGCTCTGTGCTGTTTTCGCTGTGCACTAACAATGACAGAGCAGAATCTCACTCTTGACTCATTTCTGTGCTAAAAGGTAATTACACAGGGGGCTGCAGACTCCCAAAGTTTCCCCCGGGAACATTCATGTGGAACCAGCGGGGAAACGCTGTGGATACGAGCGCCATAACTCACCATTATCACAGCAGACTCATGGCTGTTCCCTCTCTCTGCAGCTAACGAGGGGGCGAAGCAAAAATGAAAAACATCATTAGTTTGGTGTTCTGTGAAAGAATGTGGCTTTCCAATACAGTTTGTCCTTGGACTTTTCTATCTCAGAGCAACACATGCAGGAGAACGAGATCTTTCTGTCCAACAAGACAGAGCTGCTTGTGTCCTGCTGCTGTATTCTCATTGGGTCTCACTCCACTTTTTGTGGTTTACATTATCTTATTAGCTATCAATGAAAAGATATCTGAATCTATATTTAACATTTTTTTAAAATATTGAAATTGTTATTGTATTTTTGGCATAAGCACCTTGCTTGTGAAAAAAACCCCTCTGGTTCAAACAGACAGACTAAAGTTGCAGAAACATATTAATGAAAAAATATGTATTTAACCTTCACTGCATCCCACTGAGCCTCCAGAATTAGTCAGACATTCTAATGCGATTACATTTATGTCTCTATATTAAGAAGAACTGCTTCTTGCTAAAATCTGAATTTAGGTAAACCCTATAACAACACCAACAACAACTGTGTTGTGATTCAGCTTTTGGTTTCACAGCTAATTAATATACATGTATTAGACAACATTTAAAGCAAATAATCAATTTAAGGGTCACATCAGTTCTACTATAGAACATCTATAGAACATCACCAGAAACATCACCAAAATTATCAGAAATGGCTTGTCTTTTGTTGTGATGATTTATTTTTTATATAAATAGGAGTTTTTATGTGCATATTTGGTCATAATTCAGTGCTTAACGTGAGATTTAGTAACTTTTGAAGGAGGATATAACACATCCTTGTTTAGCTCAAAATAATCTGTGGTTTTGCCATTTTTACAGCCTTGTTTGGTCTGCTATAAACAGTTTCTTATGGTAGCTAAAGTAACTGAAGTAACTCAGAAAGATATATAGATAGATAGATATATATATATAGATATATAACTGAAATTACTGAGTCGGGTCACAGACTTTCTGACTCTTCTCTGCTTGTGCTGCTCTTACACTCTACTGTAACCCTACTGGCGGTCACAGGCTGCTGGTAGACTGCAGACTCGTGTATGCAGCGAGTTCAACCCACATCAGACACTGGTCAAACCTGCGTCATTGTCATTCACATTGCAGAGGGGTTCAGCCTGTGCATACATCACTGTCAAGTCAGTCCATCTAACTTCGATAAAACACTGACATTGGTTATAGTCTGAGGAATGAACATGGCAGATCGCCAACAATGTGGAGCTGCTTCACTCAGTTATCTATTATTTTAGCAGCTATGTCTCCCAAAAATGACGTTTATACAACTAAACATGCTCAGTTACCTTTGGAAGAAAATGTATTTTCTACTGGATTATGTACGTTTATGATAGTTTACAAATATGTTTCAAATCAACATATCTTTGCCACTTATTTTATTGCTTTACTGTCACTACTTTTCAGTCAATTATTCATATATTAGACAGGACCAGATTCATCACCCTGGTAACCCGGAAATTGGAGGAGAAGCTTTTCCTCTAATTTAAAATTTTTCATTTAGTTTCCCTAAACTTAACTATGTAGTTTTGTTGCCTAAACTTAACCAATCTTCTAACACGTAGTTGTTAAAAGTGTCAAACAAATCACATTTGCCTAAATTTAACTACGAAGTATTGATGTCTAAACCTAACCGAACAGTTGGTTCAAACTACATATAAAAACTTAATTCTGAGAATAACGGTCCCACACAGGACAAGAGCTCTTTATTCCAGATGTCAAAACAACATTTAGGACTATCTGTAATTCAGTTCTGACAAGTCAGGATAACAGTTAAGCGAAGCATTTGAAGCACTGTTAGCAGTAATAGCAGCTGCTGTGGTGGATAAGATCATTGCTATGCAATACAAAGTTTACAGAGAGCAAAAGTTTCTTGTGAAACTTGTGGTTGAAATTCACTAGCATTCTGCGCTAATATGGTGGTAAATAGCTTGTTATATATGGTTACAGTTGCAGTGCCAAAATATATTTGAAAAGCAAGCTTTCACCTCCAACTTTCCATAGTTTCTGACGTAATTACGGATGGCTTAGTCAAAACTGTAATTCAGGATATCTGTAAATACATTCTGACTAATCAGAATTTTAGTTCAACGTATCTACAACATCTAATTACATTTTTATTTTTTCAGCCATCTTAAAGTGAAGTCAGAATCAATTTGGAGATACCTGAAACTTAAATTACAATTAATAATAATAATAATAATAATAATAATAATAATAATAATAATAATAATAATAATAATAATAATAATAATAATAATAATAATAATTAATAATTCAATTACCGCTCAATTGGTTCTTTCAAACTGGAAGCAATTCCTACCACATCACAGTCTTACACTGTGGAGGGATAATTTGTTTCATAAAGAAAATTAGAATGCAGTTTAGTTGTATAGGAAAACATCTTTCCGGGAGACAGTGCTGTGGGATTTATTTTCATTGTCATAGTCATGCGCCTCACAACTTAATCAGATTCCTAAACATCAAGAAACACGTAAAAACTGCTCAAACCCTGTCAGATTTATCTTCTTGGATCAGGGCGTACGCGTGGATCTTCATGGGGTAATATTTTCTCAAACATCAGCTAAATTGTGACACAGTCTGACCTTTTAATATGATTTCTTTTAATTTTCTGGTAGGTATAGTTAGGTGCCATCAGCATATACCATGAAATATTGGTGTGCTGGTAAATTTTGCAGCCAACAAGAAACCAAGCACAGAATATTGGCATGACAAAATCGATACCCTCATAGTTTTATATCTGCCAGGTAGGACCTGGGATAAACAGTATCAAATGTGGCTCTTGGGGAAAGCATGAACCCATTATCAGTATCAGCATTTATCTAAAATAATATCTCTAAGTGAAGGGAACATTGCTGATTTCTACTCTTCCATTTACAATATTTATGTTAAAATCAGTCAACTGACATTTCAGTGCATGAAAGAAAACACAAATTATCCAGAAATAATCTATGAAGATCTATACCAATCCATAGAACATCAAATGGGGCTTGGAAATTAAGATTATTTATTATTTAAACACTCGATGACCTGAAAATGAACCAATGTGAAAATTCTGCTGCAATATTTGAAATCAAATTTGTCTGCACACCGTTTAAAGGCCAAGGCCTCACGATTCAGCTACATAAACTATTTTAAAATTCCGACTTTAAGGAACAACAGTTGTTGTTTTTTTTGGAATAAGAATGTATACTCAACAAAATATTTTTTCAGCACTTTTCTGTTACCTAAAGCGTCGCATACTTTTTGAAGCACCACGTGCTGCACACTTTTTTTTTTACAGGAAAAAATGCAATGCTCCCAAGTTTTTAGTTTCCTTCTTTTTCGTAAATAAACAGGAGAATGATATGGGATGGAGTGGCTAATATCACAGAGACAGCAGTGACAGTTGTTTGAGTTCTTTGGTCACATCTGGTAACTCAGTAGCGCTGTCAGATCAAATGAACAGAAATCATGTCTGACAAATGAAGCAACTGAAGGGCAAAACGAGCACCACTTCACATTCGCTTTCTGCAGTGAGACATGGGTCTTTGTTGCATTTCTTCCATTTGCGTAACTTTCAAACTTTTAAAAACATCGAGTAAATTTTAAACTCATGTTTCCAGGTAAAAAGGCACAAAGAGGAAAAAAATCTACAGTCAGGACTAATCCACAAGTCTTTGACTGACAGGTTTTGATCCTTGAATCCATTTGGCTGTGAAGGGAAACAAAACAGGAAGCAGGAAGGAAACCTAACCAAAATAGAAGTTGGGACATTTAGCAAGTCACAGGGATTGAGAAAATGCCAGCAGGAATTACAGGCTACTGGCTCAAAGTCCCAAAGGGAAGAGACGAACACAGTATTGGATTTGGCACTGTGGTCCAACACTCAGTGGGGCTGTCTGACTACTTTGCAGAGCTTACTGGTTCATGAGAAGTGGGGAGGGATGAGATGTATGAAAAGGACGATTAGATACATGCATCTGGGGTTGAGCAGTTAGTCTGGAAAATAAACTTCTGCCCCATGGAAATTGGGTGCAGAGGATTTGTGGCAACTCAAACCCCCAGACCACTTAAGGATTTGTGACCTGGCTTTGGTACGGGCATCAAGAAAGTATCAGTTGCAGAGAGCGAGAAAAGGCTCAGCGTGAGGAGAGAAATGCTACCAGCAGGGCTCTTACCAGGGTACACTGTAGATATTAGAATCACTGAAAATATTCTTGTTTGTGTTGATGTGGACAGTTATGTGTCAATGTCCTCTGCTAGTTTGGTGGTAATAAATCTATCGTCTATACAGATGTTTTTTAAACCATACAGATTTCTTTAGACTTTGTTTATCTTTTAATAAATTAACTCGGCGTACATTTTTAAAAATTTGAACAGGATGTACGATCGGTGTGCTTTAATGCTGTGTTTATGGATTTAATTACGTTACCTACGGTGACAACATTTTGCCTTTAAGAGATTTAATGATTGCTGTGATTAAACTATTAGAGCGAGTACATGGCAGTTTAGTGTCTATTTAATTAGCACTACATGCAACTTCATTCACCTGCAGCAGTTCCATATAAAATGAATGATTGTAAATTTTAATTTACAGCAACTTGAGGCTGAATCTTGAATTTTAATCAAAATGAGATTCTTTCACAGAAAATCCTACCTCCTTCATACCTCTACTTCACAAACTATTCATACAATATCATCTATTTTTACTACAAACGTCTCTGCTTCTCCTTGTCTGTTGTAGCTTTTACACAGAGAAAATACAAAAGTTCAAAACAAAACAAAGGTTTCCTACCTTTTCTAAAGACGTGTACAGTAAGAACACCTGCACCAATGGGCGTCCAGCAGTTTCTGCTTCTTTAGTTAGTATTTGGTTACACGAATAAAGCGTCTGCACTTCTTCTTCCTCCTCAAATATTTGGGTTGCCTCGACTCTGACTGTCAGAGTTAAGCAGCCCACTGCTGTAACCTGAAATAACTTCCTGTGTGGTGAATAACTGGCCTGCAACCTGAGGTCTTCACTGCTTTAGACAACAAGAGGCTTGTTTGTAGAAGGCTTTTGTTGTGCATCTGTTCTCTGATTTTACAAATCTTCATGCAGAAAGCTGTCAATTCGGAGAACTTTTTGTAGATGCATCTTTCCTGATAGTAGAATTTGCATTTGATAGTTTTTCTTTGTAACTTCTTGTTATATTAAAAGTCGTCAATATTTCCTCTGTGAAGCGTTCATCACGCAACGTCAACACCGCATGGGCGCTTCTTCTATCATGTGACAGCAGCATGATATTTAAACATGCAAGCTCCTTGACTGTATTCCAAATCCAACCTCGTACCATTGATTCAGTAAATCAGGCTCCAAATGAATCTGCTACTGCGGCAGCTATTTCTGTTAATTTGAGCAGGAACATACTGACATTTCAACATCTGCTCTGCCAAGTGCAAAAGGAAGCAGGGTGACATTTACTCTTTTCATCATCATCTGGCTCCATTTCTGCATCAAACAAGAAGGTGAACCTAAACTCTAATTTGTGACAGTGTTTAATTCAAGCTTAACCTTTCAGAGTAATATTTCACTTCAGGTTAATATTTTTATTTCTCAGCATAAACTCTTAATAAACTACCTGCTAACAATTAGGTCATACTGTGAAAACACTGCTCTAAAAAACTTTGGTCACATCTCCAGGACTCTCACCTTGATGGTTACGTGCTCTGCAAGTTGACACGTAAACCAAAATTCAGGCAGTGAGAGACACTTAAACTCAAGCTATTAAGAGCCATATAACAACTCAAATGAGGTCGAAAAATCTGCGGAATCATGTGTGAGAATATCTCACTGTCGGTCATGAAGATGGGTTTTATTGGCAAATTGACAATAACATTCTTTTTTAATACCTGTAGCAAAACCAGGAGGTTCTATGAGTGATGTTCTGCTTTAGTGCCTCTTTCTCTTAACTGCAGAAAACTGTGACCTAGATGCTTATTTAACATTGCTTTTTAATCCTGAAGGTAAGAGGAAAACGTTTGGGTCATTCAGCCCAAAGATTACACATTTAAAGAAATCTGTGGTTTATAGAAGATGGGATTGTGTTGTGTCATGATAACACTGCGCTCACCAGAATAACTGACAGGATCTCTGAGCTGCCTGCATCTCTGGGGAGGCTCACCGTTTTTTTTTCCAGATAAGCTACCTCTTCATTTGGCTCAAAAGTAAGCAAACAATCCTGCACTCGAGCACTGTGGATCAGTGTTGAACAAGAGAGTCGGTCTGCAAACCGTGATGGATGCTTAAAACTAAGAGTTTCAGCAATAATTTCCCAGTTTTTTCTTTGCTGTTCTTCTACTTTCACTAACCTGGAGGCTTGCTTTCAGCCTCTGTGGCTGGCAGGCTTCTCTTTAGCACAACCAACACAACTGAAACCACAAAAATAAATAGTTTTGCTTTAGCGACTGCTGTGGGAACAAAAATAAATTTAATATGAAAGCATAAATTAAACCCTAAAGGTGTGTTCAGGCAGAAAACAAGCTGAGTTGAGAAGCTGAGAACAATATTAAGTCAGCGGGAAGACGCAATTAGACACCAATCCATTCATCAATGTGGTTTGAAGATATTTCAAATTCAGCAAATACTTTTCGGTTGGCTGACGACAGACAAAAGGGAAAAAGAAATGAAAGGAAATAACAGAAGTGAAGTTGCATCGATCAGTCAACACACACACAACAGCACTCTGCCACGCCAATTTGTGCAAAATAAGAAAAATTTGCTTTGTGTTTTGTCTGAGCACAATATTGTTGGGCCTTAATGTTGTGCAACAGCTGAAAAATAAAAAGATTGATTCCAAATTTTGAGTTTTCATGCTCCTGTGGTGCCATTATGCAAAATTATAGATCATACAAAAGTTTCCGACAGCACATCAACTCTAGAGCTGCCTTACCTTTGGTTTTGAACAGAGTATCTTCCTGTCTGCAGTGGGTTGGAGGCCTGGTCTCCTCTGGAAAGCGATGCAGCAGAGCACACACGCACAAGGTCAGCCTCTCTCCTGTGGTTTCTTCTGCAATGGTATAGCCTGACTTCCTGTGAAAGATTACCATCTAGCCTCTCATATTCTTACTGATGCTTATCTTTTGAGCCGCAAACGCCAACTCCCTGAACATCTCTACACCTTGGCCCCCAGTGACAGCTCCATCGGCCTGTCAATCTGGCAGCCCATCCTGTGTCCTCAACCTCCCCCCTCCTCGTCCCAACAGCCAAAAAATGAGCCTCCTCCATCCTGGACCTGTCACCAAGAAATAGGATCCGGAGTCCCAGCCTGGGGGGTGATGAGCACAGAGGTTGAATATGGGTGAGGTCTGTGCATGTGAGGGTGTCTCTATTGCGAAAATTTCAGGATTTTCGTACATTAATATAACCCGGGTCCTTCGTGCTTTCATTGCTGTCTCGCTGCAGTTGAAGTAAAGATGCTGAATTCCCTGGTCCACAGGAAGGATGCGTGTGATCACACTGATCAACCACATAAGACCATCGCTGAACAGCTGCAGAGGTAGTCAGTCAGGAGGCCTCCTTTCACAGAATAACCACAATGTGATGGTAACTGTGAGCTGACATTTCCTATCAAACAATTATCATACTTATACAAACTGACTTCTTATTGAATATTTACATTTTTTATTTATACTATTTTAGTTGACTTGCTAAGTTTAAGAAACAAATTCCAAAGTACTGTGTTGCTCAGACAACAGGGTATTTTAGAGTGTACAGTCATTTTAACACCTCTGCGTGGTTTTACTTCAGCACAGCGGTGCTTCAACCTAAATGTTCATGTCAGCATGCCAACATACTGATATGTAGCAGGAACAGAGTTTTACCACCTCCAGCATGGTAGCATGTTATTATAATAATATTTTAAGTACTGAACATAAACGCTAACCTTGACCTCATGGCAATCCATCCAACAGCTGTCAAATCATTTAAACGTAAAGAGATTAAATACAAGAAGTCCCGTTTGTTGAACAGACCCTTGGACTTAAGGAGCTAAAAATATTAATGCTGCATTCAAATGAGACTCATTAAACCTCAGTTACAAGCAGCTAAATGGGAAAAATGCTCATATCTGTTTCTGATGTGCAAGAATCTGAGATGCTGGAAGTTTTTGACTTTGGTGATATTTCACACTGAGTGAAATTATCTACAAACATGTCAGCAAACAGCTGAGGAGCTGCAAATGCACCAGTGCTGGCAGCTCCATAACACAATCTGGTATGAACACTAAACCAATTCTTCAACCAAGTTTGACAGTGTTTGATTACATCTGGTTCCACTTATTGATGAATTGCTACATTTACCACCTCAGAATAATGCATGAATATTCCCAAGTCACAATGATTGGTGCTTTTCTTCTTCTTCCCATTCTGTACCATGTGAATGCAGGAAGGTTGTCATAGAGGCACTTTTTAAAAAAATATTTTGTTTGTAATGTTTAGTTACAAAGATCATGAGATTTAAAGTCCATGGTATTCACCTGACAAACTACACTGCAAGATCAGATGGGCTTAATTCACTTAAATAAACTGAGGAAACTGATCGCTTTAAAAAATATATTAAGTTGTGTGAAGTGGAAATGGAATTGTCATTTAAAATTCTATACACTAAATGTCAAGTTATTTAACTTAAAATGTTCTGCAAAATCAGCTGCAAGAAAGTCACAACATATAATAGTAATAACAAGAAAAGCACTCAGAGAGCACAGCTCTGCCAAGGCTGCTCAGTCGTTGTATCATTACCGACGACTGAAATCTTGAAATGTGGTCATGTAATATAGATGTACCCACAAACAAAATGACCTTATGCTGAGCACAGGCGTGTGTTACACATGTGTACGTTATGCACGGATCGCGTGACTTAAATACGTATTTAAGTAGCAAGCAGCGGGAATTGATGGCACTCAGAAACACCCCCACACTTTAATCAATTGTTCCTTGGATCGTTTCGGACGGATAAGTCCAGATAAGTCCGCAACGGTCGATTTGTAGTAGGATCGCGATCATGTGATCATCAGCAGGCAGCTGATGTAGTGTTCACTTGTTGTCATAGTTACAGTGACGCCGTGACGCTATCCCGCAATGATACAGAAATCTTTAACAAATCCATGGATCCAGACTATAAGCTGTATCACTGCCAAAATCTAATCACTTGGTCCTTGTGTCATTTCTGACCTTTCCTGAAAATTTCATCCAAATCCATTGATACATTTTTGAATAATGTTTAGACAAACAGACAAACCAACGGCGATCGTCACATAACTCAGCCGAGGCTCTGCCTACTTGGCGGAGTAATAAGTAGGACTTATCTCATGATTATAACCTTGAGGAGATACTATGTTGTATTTGTCGACATGTGTTTTCGTAATTGTTGTCATAACGACTCACTATTTCATGACAATAAGAAGGTTCCTCATAATTATGACTCTCATATTAATGATTCAGAATATTTTACCAATAGTACTACTGTATCATCATGATGCAGTAGCCATAAATATGAGAATTGCTTTTATTGTTCTAAAATACAAAGTTATTTTTGTGACATACAGTCAGTTACATTTATGACATCATGAGATCCAAAGTTGTACTTATAAGAAGCTTCGTCATTCTTATGGCAGAAAGAGGTGTAGTCAGAATTAAAATTTAAACTTAGTTATTTACACATTAAATATGTCCAAAAATGAGTAGAATATACATTTTCCAGTAACACAGATAAGCTTAAATGTTTGAAGTACGTTGTGAGTAGACATGAGATCTGAGCTGACAGATGTGCAGTCAACCAGGAAGGTGTGCTTGCCTGTATTTGCAAGCAGAGGCCCGCTTGAAACAATGAGTTGGTATGATTAGTCATCCGACCACATCTTAAAGTGCGTATAGCAGTTCAGATGGCCACAGCTGAGTTGAGGTAAGAAGTCCGGAGAGTTTTCCACAAAGGTGTTCATTGTTCTGCACGTACAGTGATCAAAGTGAGACAAAAGACAGTAAGAGGCCTTCAGATCCTGCCCACCTTCTCACCTCTGCACACCTACATCTTCACTGCATAAAGACGTGCTGGTAGGATCGTCAGTCTCGGAAATTTACCAAAATAGTTTGACGCAGCTCCCGTGAATGTGACGTCAGAGGAAGGGGGGATTCAGATGCTGCTTTTAGCATCTCACAAACACTTTGCAAAAATTGTCCCAACACCTTTAATAACTCAGAAATTTACACCACTTGTATTATTTCTTTGTTAGATTAAATAATCAAATTGGGAAACCATGACACTCACTTTCATTAGTATGTGTTATGACAGTGATATTAAATGCACTAAATAAATGCAGTAAATTGCCTTGAACTCAACTTGAAACCAAACTTTGCTCACAGGTGAAGCCACAGTCCATCTTGTCTTACCTTAATTACTGTATTCTCTACTTGTTGTATTTGCTTAGGCAAAGCTGAGCCTGGCAATTTTCTTTTCTAATCTACAGTATATAAGAGAAGGATGAAATGGTGTCATACAGCCAGAGAGATAAGATCGCAGAGAGGGAGAGGGCACGCAGTCTGGCCAGTCTGGCTATCTCTCTGATGAGCGTGTGATTCAGCAGCGTGAATAATTAAAGCTGGGAGCAGTGATAGGAATCTGTAGACGCCAGGCTCGGATAATACTGGACGGATATCAGGGGGCCTTTGGTGCGGGGAGGTGGCGGCTGAGACAACATTAGTCACTCTCTCCTGTGCCCCGGGCAGCCGTCAGGGTACAGTGCTGAAGGTCAGGAGATGATGGATGGACAGAGACCGGCGGTGGCTCACCGCTGAAGTTGACTAGAAAACGAATGTCCTGTACATGAAATATTATCCTGACGGAGGAAGATACCTGATCTGATACTGCAGCGATGTGTCATGGCTTTGTGAACTTTGTGAGGAGCTGTGGTCCATCAGTTTGAAATGAAGTTTGTGACAAAGAGAGGGGCAGACAGATAAAGAATTCATTGATTTAGTTATTTTACTATTGGAAGAGGCATACAGGTGATGTTTGGTCACATCAGGACACTTTCAAGAGTCTCTAAAATGACTCATTTGTTATTTAACTATTTACTATATTTAGGTATTAAATTATTTGTTAAAATTACACCTTAAATTGTGATAAGTATTGCCTGATCTGTGTTTATGTGCTGCTTTTTCAAAGGTCACACTGGCAGCTGTGTTTCTCTCCTCTCCTCCCTCACCGTTGTTCTTCGTTTCTCTCATCTGGCTGCTTTCTCTGAACCATGTCTTTCATGTTCGCTGTACAGAGACTAAGTCAGCCATGAGTGGAAGTGTTTAAAGGAGGATGTTTTATTTTTTTAAAACTAGTATTCTGCAAAAAGGCTCATCTCTGTACTTGTTGTTTTAATCATGGCTTTATAAAACTCAAATTCGTATTGTTTGTCTTGTAAATGATGTTGTTCTAAATATAGACTGCGGGTAGATGTCACAACATGCAGTTGTACTGAAACAAGCCTCTGTATGAATCCGACCACAGAAGAGCATCCTCTTCCTCCTCCCCGAGCATTAGTGTAATTGTACTGTAAGTATCTTTCTCTCTCAGTCTTCTGCATACATTGCGCCATTCATTATAATGGTAGCAGTGTGTCGGCGGAGCCTCCATGATGGCAAGGAACCTCATATTCAGGTCAACTCGCAGCCAGAAAAATTCCTTGATTATTCCTTATTTATCCCAGTCATTCTGCCTGCTGTGGTGTGGAGTCTCTGGAAGATGTGTGTCTGAGTGAGAGGAGCCAGGGCTAATGAGCTGAGAGCCCGCCTGCTGATTGTTAGCAGGCTGGGAGCTGCTTCACCCCACGCAGAAGGCACATTCAGATCATCAGCAGGCCGGCCTCGCATTCACAACGATGCAAAGCCAGCCATGCAAGCTAGGAATGCTAATGTGGAGGTGTTTACTGTCTTGTTTATGATGATAAAATCACTCAGTGTGCATGCAACTGGAGGCTGTTCCAAAATGTGACAGGCAAACAATATGTTTTGCTTTTGTCATGGTACTCAGACAGAAACTTTCCTGCAGTGCAACAAACACACTGCAGCTAGTGGCTCGGTGAGGCTGTACTCAGGCACAGTGGTGCTTTGAGTTAAACGTCTACATCAGCATGTTTACAGACCTAAAGTGAAAATGGTGACATGCTGAAGTTTTGCAGGCATCTTGCTTTAGCCTGTTTGCATGGTGACATTTGCTAATGAGCACAAAATGCAAAGTTGAGGTGAAGCTAATGGGAGTGTCAATAGTTTTGCAGGTATTTCATCCTAAACCAAAGTACTGGACAGCTATAACTATCGGCTGATGAAGGAGGGGATGAAAGGGGTTATTTGTGTATTTGGATCCCATTCATTTCAATTCAATTCAATTTTATTTATATAGCGCCAATTACAGGTCAAATTGTGTCGATTTACAGAACCCATATGTCTGTACCCCCAGAGCAAGCCCTAAAGCGACAGTGGCAAGAAAAAAATCTGTTTTAACAGGAAGAAACCTTAAGCAGAACTCGGCTCTTTATGTGGGGGGACCCATCTGCTGCTGGCCAGCGGGTTGAGAGGGACAGAAGAGGTAGAGAGGTAAATTAGCTTTCACTGTAGCACTTGCTGGATCCCACAAAATAAAAATACATAACAAGCAATAACGAAAATAATGCTGACATAAATATAGTAAGTGTTGACCCAATAAACCAAGAATAAGCAGGAATCCAGAGTGGAAAGAAATTTTGACATTTAATAGCTAGACTATATTGCAGATATCCTTAATTCAAATCTTGAGTGTCTAAAAGAACATTTTATTCAGTTGCTAAGCATATACACTGGATTGATTTTAATAACTTTAATGTTCTTGAAGTGTGAATTATCAAGGTAAATGCTACTGGATAGGCTCCCCATCAGCATACACTAAAAATGAGAAGACTTGGATTGGATTAGGGGCAAATAAAACTTGATCAGGACATCCCTAGTCAAAATGCAATGACAGATATCTTCATTTAGCGTTCTGGCAAGACAAAATGATGTTTCAGATAACTGTAGCTAAGTCAGGTATTATTATTTTACATTTTTAGCAATAATTTATCAGTTCAAGGGATCACATGTTTTACCTGCTGGAGGCCAGACTGAAGGTGTACATTCTGAAAATAAGCAAGAAGATATATAATAAATTTGATGACTTTATTTAAGGTTACGTAAATCTGGGGCATCATGTTTAATAAAGGCTGTATTTCCTACATGGATATAAACATAATTAGATATGAACACCCCCAAATTTACAGTACAGTGTCAGAACTGTCATCTAGTGGCTAATGTTCAAATTTAAGTTCTGTTTGCTGGAGTACAGCCCCTAAAAATGACAAAAGGCATCAGATGTTGAAGACGACTGTCAGATTGTAAATACTGACTTCTTTTAAGGTCATTTATTTATGGCTGGTCAGTAGACTAATCCTCCCAAGTCTCCCAGTTACATGACATTCTACAGCGAATGAGAGATCTTCTTGTATTTATATTATAATAAATTCAGTTTCAAGGGTGTTCAGCAGAATTACAATGCAGTGTCTTATACTGTAAAATAAGATAATGTTTATGACACTTTATCAATCAGAGAACTGTAAGTGAAAAGTCATCATATGGTGGCGTTTTGAACATGTCACATCCTAAATAGAAAAAAAGACAAAACTGCAAAACCCGGACAAAAAGTTCCCAAATCCATCTTCGTATGATTTCCTGAACATTCTGTATTAAATATGCATCTCTGCTACAAAAAGTCAGCCTGATAAAAGCTACTCATTTTTCCAAGAACCATACCTCATGCATTCATTTCCTTTTTGATGTGGTGCACCTGGCAAACAGCCGTACACTTCTCATCAATGTTCATTCTGCCTGTGGTGAGAAACACTGATAACATCAGCATGTGTTTTCTCTGGAAATAAAACAAGTAAACACTGTGATGCTCACTTATACATTCACTGAAAATTAAAAAGCAGCAGTATTCTCAGTTGTGCACAGAAGCCACAAATTATCTGGTCCGTGCTTTGTTGCAGTTCTATTTCTGTTCTTCGTCGCCTCTTTTCACAAATATACTTCAGTTTTCAATTTAGATGTGCAAGGCCGCCAAGTTGTTCGCTGTCATTTCTGTTTAATTTTTATTTATAGCAACACAGTCTGTTCTATATGTATTCTGTTTGATATCTGCAATGATATTTAAGACACTTACTACTTCCTGTACAGGACTGACAGTAATACTGAGGACACAAAGGTCATTAAGGATTTGGCCTAGGGGTTGTAGGTTGTACAGTTTTAACAAAACTAACTCACATTGGTTATAATACAGACTGATTAAAGTATTTTACACTCAGTCTATTCATTTGATTACTCTAATAACAAACAAAAAAGTACGGGCAAGAATATTAATTAATATTTAACTGAATAAAGTGAGTATTTAGAGGACTTGCACTTTAACTGAATATCATCTATACACAATCTATACAGACCTCTTTCTGAAGATTATAAACCACCTACCTAGGTCACCACTCTCGCCTGATTCTGCTCATGTGCTACAAGTATTAACAACGACTAAATAGTCTTCCCTCGAAACATGTACATGTACTTCAGACATGATGGTGCTGCTGTCCTCTATCTGGAATCTGGAAAGTCTGACATCCTCGCATAGCTAACGTGCAAATTAGGATCTGATCATAATGTGGGCAGAATCAAGATAACATGAACAGGTACAAATGCTGTGGCATGTGGATCGGATGTCCTTATCCAGATAATGTATCCAGATGATAGACTGTAAATAAAGATGGATGAAGTGTCTCCACCTTCTCCCACTGTACAAAAATGAAACCAAACTATCGCCGAAATTGGTGCTACGTCATTTGCAACCAGAGTCAGCAGTGACTGGTGTCCAACCACCATCTCTGGTGTTCCAGAGTTCTCTTATTGGTTTCTATTCAGGATTCTTTATGTGGTGAGTTTCTCCCATGTATCATCTTTGGTCTACCCAGGTAGCTACATTTCTGATAATCACCATAGACTGGTGGTGCTCTTAGCTTGGCTGCTATAACTTCTGCATTACCTTTAAAAATTTACCCTCAGATTATCAGTTTGTACAGTTCACTGAAGATCAACTTATTTTGAGGTTTGAAACCATCAATACATCTCACAGATGAGGAACAAAACTGTCCCTTTGATGTTCTTATGTATAATTCGTGAACAGACATTCACATATCTCTCTGGAACCACCTCATTCAGAGCTACTATCAATCATAATGACAATCATGGCTTATGTTAGTGGATGTTCTGTACTGCAGCTGGTGATATCAAGCACCCCCACCGGTCACTACTGAATAGATGCTGGTTGCAAATAATTCCAGCAGCACAGGATGGCAGCCATATTTTGATTCACTCCTGGAGACGTGTTATGTTGTCTATCATTATATATAGAATATGATCAGATGCAGGTCGCAGGTTAAGTCCAGGTACGTTTGACTTGTCACTGATGTCATTCACAATAGATGGTTTTCTACGAATAGAAGTGGCAGTGGCATGTCTGTGTACATGAAGAGCCCTCTAGTCAGCCCTGTGAACCTCTCTCTTTCCATTATGGTGAAGGACCAACAGCTTTGGCATTAATGTCAAATCGTACCAAAACAACGACAAATAATAGTTACTGGATGCAACTCTGTGAGCACATAAGAAATAGACCAATGGCCGGCTTGCTTTGCCAACCTATTTGGTGAATGTTCCATTAAAAAAGGCAAAGTTGGAGAGGAGAACGCTGCTAGTTGACGAGTAGATCAAGAAGGAAAAAAAATGCTGAGACCTGCACTGGAGAGGTTTTAAGGCTGCTTAAAAGTACCTACCCTGTAGTAGATACTTTTTATCCTACGAAAATGAAATAGTTCGTCAGGGTGGTTCTTGTGTTTGGAAAATGCACAAAAGTTTTAGCTGCCCTAAAATGACCAGGAAGTTGTTGCAATGTAAAATGTCTTTTTGATTCCATTCCAGAAATTAGAATTGCAATGTGACAGTTTATGGTGTTATTAGTTGCATCAGTATTTTACATCTGTGACAAAGGTCTGTTCACCTTTAGTTCACTCGATACTTTTTGTACCGAACTGGTATGCCAAATAACTGAAATCAAGTCTATTGTTACTATATTCAACAACTGTATTACTTTGTGATGCTGTTAAAGCTCACTTAAAGGTGAAAACTTTGCAGAAACTGGAGCGGTCACATTGTCTTTACCCACTGGTCAAATTACATTAGTTTGCAAAAGGGATAAAACTCTGTGGACTGTTAAAAATAGCAGTTCAGATATTGTATGCGTGCGCACACACACACACACACACACACACACACACACACACACACACACACACACACACACACACACACACACACACACACACACACCCACACTAGACTACACTAAGTGGGAGCAAAGCATCGCTTTAGCCATTCCAGATGAGCAACAGAGGGACCAGGAATAATGGATGAGCAGCAGCATGGTCAAGTCTAATTACTGCAACCTCTCGACCACTGAATCCTGGTCCTCACTTTCCAGGCCACCTCTGGTCCGGTCACATGTGTAATAGCCTGTTAGAAGAGCAGGCATCAGTCTCCCTGTGCTGCTGCAGTTAAGCAGGCTAACAGTTCAGGTCCTCACCCCGGCTGCGGCCTCCAGTAAATGTGGCTCTACATCACCCAGGACACAATCCATCCACATTAACTTCAAGCAGGAGGAGCCTATTTCATCCTCATTGCCTATAGTGTCTGACTCCGACAGCCACTCCATTCATATAATCCGCCGATCTCAATGTGCTGTGCTCATGAGGTTCAAGTGGTTTAAAGGACACGATGGGGCAGAGAATGGAAGTTAATTGACTGTGCGATGGCTGTAATGATTTGATCGCAACTCGAGTGTGAAAATCATCATGAGTGTCTGTGCAGACTGTGACTGTCCACTGCTGCAATTACAGATATAACAATATTCATCACTGCAGCTCGCAGGAAATGTGTTGTCCATAGGAATAATATCTGACAATATAACGAAGATGCTCACATTCCAGTTGTTTGTAATACTCATAATAATAGTACTAATAAAGTCAAATATGATTAAGCTGCTGCACGTAGGTTACTGCTTGGTTGGCTTTCTAGAATCTTAATCGATCACTTAGTATTGATAATGTCACGTAATGTTAACCCAACTGTTCAGAGGAGATTGAACCAATCAGGCATTTATGGTCAAACAGCTGCTAAGAAACCACTATTAAGGAAAAGCAACAAGCAGAAGAGATTTGTTTCAGCCAAGAATCACAAGGAATGGACATTAGACCAGTGGAAATCTGTGCTTGAGTCTCATGAGTCCAAATATGAGATCTTTGGTTCATCCGCCGTGTCTTTGTGTGACACAGAAAAGGTGAACGGATGCTTCTGTACTGAATGTAGTTTCCTGTTTCCTGTACACAATAAATAAATAAATATTGAGCTAAATAAAAAAATGAAGATCAGACAATCTGTTTAATCATATAAAGTTGGCCCATTTCAATATTTGCTAATTCTCAATAACGTCCACAGAAAGCCATGGTGTTTCTGACTTCCCCAGCCTTTGTTCCTACTAAAGATTAAAAACTCTTTAAAAATGAATCAGAGAGTCATACTTTCATTTTTAAATAAAGGCTGGAAAATAACAGGAGAATTAATTAATATGTTGAAGATTATTACAAAATGTGATGCTCTACAGAATAATAGGCTATAGATTATTCTAGGTTTGGGGATTTTGTGACAATAAGAAAAACACAAAGCCACCAGACCGATCGTGTAAATTAAGAAACAACTACCAACTAATAATATCTCCTCTCAAGATACATAAAAATGTTTTATTTTCAGCAGCGGCATGCTTTTCCCTGCAGCACCAGTTTGATCTAATTCAGCGATGTTTACTTCAAATGCACAATTATTTTCATCGTACTACAGCAGTATGAAGGCAGCTGTATATAATGTGGTTTCCTTTTGTAACTAGGCGGTGGTTGAAGCTATTAGCAGCGCTGAGATCAAATCCTCATCCTGCTTCGTTATCTATGTTTCGTCATACTTTTCTACGTGTATTTGGTATCTTCTTGGGGGGTTGTCACAGTTTAAAAAGGAAATCTCAGAGGAAATACCAAACCGCTTGAACTGAAGGTCTCTTTTCATGTTTCAGTTTAATATATCTCACAAATTCTGTCATGAAAACTGACTGTTAATATGCGCGTGTTAAACTTATGGATCACAATGTATATGGATCCTGTAATTGTCTTTCTTTCCCGTGAAACCTTTTGATATTTAACCCACAGTGTCAACACTAGTATGAAGTTACAGGATTATGTCACCGTCTCTCCTCTTCTAGTACTTCAGATGTTTTCTTTCTGAAGTCACCACTTGGTGGTGCCAGTAATCACACATCTTTCATTTCCCTTGTTTACTCGGTAAATGTCTTCAGTAGCATTTTATTATTAGATATTAATGTGGAATCTTGCAAGTTAAATGTCATAGAGAATGGAAGAAAGTGTCAAAAAACATAATTAATGGGTGTTTTCTAGAGAAACTTGTAGAATGCACGGAGCAAAATGAAGCATGTCTATAGTTGAAGTAAGACTTTTTCCATGTTTCTTTCGTGGTTTCAGAGTGACGAGAAAACAGAGATGGCCCCAGGTGATCCAGGGCCGAGCAATAATGTGTTTTATTAAGAGTTTCCTCATCAAACTTTGGACTAAATCATCTCTGAAACGGAGCAGCTGTGAGACTCCTTCACCTGCAAGGACGAGAACATGTTTGAACTCTTCTGCAGGGACCAGATGAGACGTCTTTCCCATGAGTAATACACACACGCACGCGCACACACACACACACACACACACACACACACACACACACACACACACACACACACACACACACACACACACACACACACACACACACACACACACACAGATAGCTGGCCACAAAGATGAGACAAAGACAGCGATTTTGTCAACTTTGCAGCAGGTTAGGTGTTTCAGGTCTAGTGCTTCTAAATTGGAAAGGCTGCAGTGTTACTCTTATTCTGTTCACTGAAACCCCTTGTGGGACAATTTAACGACTCGCAGCAGAGGATGGAAAAAAGCTGTGACTGGCCTGTCTGATTTTATTATCAGGTCACTGACCACGACTCTTAATTCAAACAGTCTCCGTGAGCATTTTTACTACAAAAGAAGTCTGCGCAGGTGTATTCTTTAATGCCAAACACGTCTATCCGGAGACACGTTTTTCAGTGAGTCAAACAAAAGTTCCCTCTACATGTGATTAGTGGAATTAGTGGTGCAGAAGGACAGTAAAGTGGAGTGTCAGGAGAGCCATGCTGAGCAGCCGGAGGAAAGGTTACGGCAGATGAAAAGACTTAAATGAGTCTGTAAGTGAGTTATTTCAAGCTTCTATGTCATGCTCAACATTTGGCTCAACACTATACATTATAATAATATAATAATATCGAAAGCAGAACAATGGTTTGTCAGTGGAATAATGGTTTAAGCACATAGAAGAAGGTTTTATTGCCAAGTAGGTTTTCACAAATAAGGAATTTGATTTGGTGATTTAGTGCTGCAAAAGTGACATGTATTTAAATTTGGTTTCTTTTATAGCTGTTTTTCACCCCTCAAATTTCCAGACTGAAACTTTAATGCCCATTGATCAGTTTTTACTATGTGGTTCAGGCATGTACGCTGTGGTTTGACTGACATAAGCTCAGTCTCACTATTTAATATCCACACTTTGTACATTTCACAGCACGTCTGAGGCAGAGTTTAAACAGTTTCGTCAGTTGTTTTACAAATTCATCAAGTCCTCCTTGTGTGACAGTCATGCTTTAGATGTTATCTCGTTTTAAATCTATTACACAGTGAATATTTAACCTTCGCTCATAATCACACTATCGGCCAAAAAAATCATAATTGCACATTTTCTCCAAATCAGCCCTCGTCTCTCACACAGTTTAGACCCCGAGGACGAGGAAGGAGACTTTCAGGTGGCTTTGCGTCATTATCATCTGCTGTGAGGTTGTAGAACCAGCATGTCGTCATGGTTTGGCTTGGCACAGCACCGATAAAGCTGCCCAGCCAGGGCTTATGGAGAAACCCCATTAGATGAGATAGCTGATACCAAGCGCTAACAGTAAACATGACGCTGGCAGCAGCTGGCAAACTTAGTGTAGCTTAAAGACTGTAAACAAGGAAGGAACAGCTAATCTGTCTGTGCTTAAATAAAAAAATCACCTACCAGCATCTGCAAAACCCCCGACCCCAGCCTTCATGTACAATTTGCGTCACACGCGATAAACATACTTCCCAAAGCATGGAAGTATTTTGTTAATGTAAAAACTAACCTGATATTTTCCTGAGGTGAGAGAACGTTCAGATTATACAAGCAAAGCTGCAGCCTGTAGAAAGTGAAAACTTCAGCTTGATTAATGTACGTCTCAAAGCTATTTTGGTCGCATACAGCATAGAAAGAATGCAACTTTCTTTCACTGAGGATAGGTAACGCATCGACGGCAGAAAACAATAAGATCGATCAGGATGTAGCTTTAAGCCACCTTTTCCCCCGAGGGAAATACTTTAGAAAACAGAAGAGGAGAAAAGTGGGAGGGGAAATGTATGAAGCAACAAAGAAAAGGAGTGCAAAGAGATACTAAATGTGCACCTCAGTCTCCTAGAAAAGAATTTGTCATATCTGATTTCAAGAATTACAACCAAGCATTGTAAAATTCTCAAATTAAACTGATCTACCTGTTTATTATTTTTTTCCATTTCTGAAAACAGTCACTGGGTCATACAATGTGAGAGGCGTTAAGTTCATACATCTTACAGTACACCATTCTTGAATTAATACTTCATGAGTTCCCAAACTGTTCCTCTTGGGACTGAAAGAAAAGTGCAGCAACAGTGTAGCAATCATATAAAAAACATCAGCAGCACTACAATGGCCTCATCTGTACATGACAAGATGAAGAAGAGGTTTTGAAGCTGACTGCAGACTGAAGTTTTCCATGCAAAACCTTGTCCTACATATTCAAAACAGCTCTGAGCAAGGCGATGAAATTATTACATCAAACTGAGACATCATTGGGCTCTTACTCTTATTTCTGCTTGGATATGTGGGAAGGAACTTTACTTAAAGGAAGAGTTCAGCATTTTGGGAAATATGCTTATTTGCTTTTCTTGCAGTAAGTTGAATGAGGAGATGGATACCATTAATATGTCTGTTGGATAAATTTGAAACTACAGCAAGCTATAATAGTTTGTTTACCTCGCTTTAAACCCTGGAACAAGAGAGACATTCAATCTAGCTTTGTCCAAAGGTACAAATTATACAAATGGTCGTCTTGTCCAGGCTGTGGGCTAGCATAAAAAAACAAGTTTTAGTGTGTTTGGTCTGGCTTGGTTAACTAAGCAGTGTATTTATTTTAGCTTTACATTAGCACATTAACTCTGTGTAGGAGTGTGGAAGACGACAGAGTCACATGTGGCTATTTAAAAAGGACCAAATTCCAGATACAGGTACAGAAATGTAAATTACATTCAGCTTTACATAATGGATACTCTTCATTACAATAATGTATCTGATTGCTTCCCTCATTCCCATCTCGTCCTTACGTCTTACCTTGCCCTAGCAAGGATTTAAGAGAGCTGCAAGGATGGATAAGGCAAAGCTCGACCTTCTTTGTCTTGTTGAAGTCACGCTTCTGACGTAATGGCTGGAATCATCACATGTCATTCTTGTAAATATGGCCCAGTGGGGATCTCCTTCACCTTATAGTAGGGTCAGTATGAGGGTACTTCAAAAAGTTCCCAGCCTCACCTGGAAACAAGGAGCATGACTCCCGTTTTCGGGGATTCATGTATCCCATAAAGCCTTAAGTCACTGTCTACAAAAACCCAAATGTTTGAGGCAATCAAAGAACAAAGGACAGAAAAGCTTGGGGCTGGCTGCTTTTGCTCCAGGATAATGTGCCCGTCCAGACAATACAAGTCGCAGAATGTGACTGTGAACTGCTGCTTCATGAACCTTATTCACCCGACCTACAACATCTTACTTCTATCTGGTCCCCAAACTGAAATCCAACCTGTGTGATCACCATTTCAAGACTGATAATGAAGGCCTCCATGCTGTTGAGGAGAATCTGGGGGCTCAAGATGTGACCTTCTTTGGTGAAGGGATAGTGGAGCCTGACCATCAGTGGACCAAATGCACTGAAGTTAAAGAAGACTATATTGAAAAATACTGCAAGAACAAGCGTTCTTCTGTGACATTTGCTTGTGAAGCTTAGAACTTTGTAAAATACCTTGTAGGTGCGTTATGACTCATTCTGATCATTGATTAACGGGAGGTAACCCCGATAACGTGGTGATCTTAGGTGGACATGTTAATAAGTGCATCTGATGAAGTCTTGACGCTGGAGCTTTGTAAAGTTAAGTGTATTATACCCCAAACCATGATCATTTTCCAAAGCTAACAAAGTAGTTTTGATGCCAAAACTTAACTGAAAGTCGACCGACTTATGACTCTACCATCCTCACCAACCCCCAACTGCTGACTTTTGTTCTTCTTTGTATGTACAAAATTGAGACTTTTTGTCAAGCTCTTAACCCTCCTGTTGTCCTCATTTATGGGCACCAAAAAATATTGTTTCCTTGTCTGAAAAAATCCAAAAATTCAGCAAAAAAATTCCCCAAATTTCTGAAAATGTGCAAAACCTTCAGGAAGAAAATTCCAATAATTCTTTAAAAGTTTTTTTTTAAATACCCCAAATTTCGCAAGAAAATTCTGTAAATATTTTCAAAAAAATGAGTGAAAATCTTCCAAAAAATCCTAAAAATATCTAAAGTAATTACATACACATCAGTAAAACTTCTAATGTTTTATTTAAAGAACATTCACATAAAAATCAACCAAAATCCAGTGAAATTCGCTGGATTTTGGTTGATTTTTATGTGAATATTCTTAACAAACATTTTTAACATTTCTTTTTTTCCACCAAAAAATATTCAAAGATTTCCCAAAAATGTTGAAAATGTGGACATCAGAAGTTTCACTGTGAAATTTTTTTTTCTCCACATTTTCAAACTTTAAAACGGGTCAATTTTGACCCGCAGGACAACACGACAGTTAAGCAATTAAGCATTTCACACAACCACCACTTAAAGCCATCTGTAATATCTCAGTGACATATTGTTCAACAAATTGCAGGCTGTATGTGCCGCACATGCAAATAAAGGTAGAGCACTGCCAGGTATAAAACCAAACACGTCTTGTCTGGGCTCTGACTATGAGACCTCACACATTCTTGGGGTCAAAGGTGGAATTTCCCTTCAAGCTATGCGAGCAAACAGGAATGTAGCAGACTGACAGCAGCTATAGTTGTAGTATTTTTCCTCTAAACAGCAGAAGGATGTAGCAGCGAGTGTAAGAAACTGTGGAGCACTGCTCAGAGAGAAAGAAAGAAACCACAAGACCAGCTCTGCCCTCCTAATCCCTCCACCCCGCTCTTTTCATCTCTCTCCATCACCAGAATTCCAAATGGGTATGAATGTTTTTCTGCCCGCTTTTCTCAAAGCTGCGTATTAACAATTGCATTGCACTGCAAATGGCATCTCCAAGGTAGGGGCTGACCTTCATTCCTCTGCAGAGGGCATGCCAGTA